>NW_012102388.1:2460525-2462478 GCF_000951045.1 Mandrillus leucophaeus
CATCCCTTAGCCAAGCACAACTCAAATGCCATTGATCATGGCCTATTTCAGGGACACAAGTTTCCTTACATTAATGACTCTTTCCAGGATGCCAGGCACAGTGACCCCCTTGGTACAGGGTCAGGAGACCCACCTGTGTCTCCTCCTTGTCTGGGGGATGTTTACATGGTCTATGGAGGGCGTGCTGCTGAGGGGAAGACCAGAAGGGAAGTTTTCTATAGGGGAGCTCAGCTTCTGTTTATAAAGAGGGAGCCCAGGATAGGGGAGATGGCTCCTGGGAGGGGAATGTCTCCACATACCTAATAATTTGAGATGATTATAACAATAATAAGTATATTTCATACAGCATTTGTGGTAGGATTGTGCTCTGAGCCTTGTCATGATCTCACCTCATGCTCTTCTCTCTCTGGGATACCAACATCACCATCATCACCATCACCATCATCACCATCACCATCATCATCATCATCATCACCATCATAATCATCATTATCACCACCACCATCATCACTATCATCACCACCATCACCGCCATTATCACCATCATCACCACCACCATTATCATAATCATCATAATCACAAAAATCATCACCATCATCATCATTATCACCATAATCACCGCCATCACCATCATAATCATTATAACAACGACCATCATCACCATCATCATCACCACCATCATTACTATCATAATCATAATAATCATCACCATCATCATCATCATCATGACAGTCATCACCATCATAATCATCATTATCACCACCGTGATCATCACTGTCATCTTTATCACCATCACCACCACCACCAACACCATCATCATCATAATCGTAACACTCATCACCATCATCAACATCATTATTACCATCATCATCACCATCACCATCATCACCATCATCATCGTCATCATTATAACCACCACCACCATCATCATCATCACCATTATTACCATCATAATCATAATAATCATCACCATCATCATTATCATCATCACCACCATCACTGTCATCATCATCATGACAATCATCACCATCATAATTATCATTATCACCACTATGATAATCACTGTCATCGTTATCACCATCATCACCACCACCATCATCATCATAATCATAACAATCATTGCCATCATCAACATCATCACCATCATCACCATCATAATCATTATAACCACCATTATCACCACACCATCATCATCATCATAATCATAACCATCACTATTATCATCACCATCATCATCATCACCATCGTCACCATTACTGCCATCATCATCATTGTAACAATCATCATCATCGTCAACATCATTATTACCATCATCATCACCATCATCACATCACCATCATTACCATCATCATCACCATCACCATTATTGTCACCATCATCACCATCATCCTCATCACCATCATCACTATAATCATCACCATCATCATCATCACCACCATTCCTATGTCACAGCTGAGGAAGTGGAGGAGAGGAGGAGAAGGGGAGGGCTCACCTCTGTCAGGAAATGACCAGGAAGTGGCTCCCATGGCCTCTTATCTTAGTGCATTGGTCAGAAATGGGTCACTTGGTCACACAAGGCCACAAGAAGAGCTGGGGAAGATTGTCCTCACTCTGGATATCCGTGGGTCCAGATCCCACGCGGGGCTCTAATCCACAGGTGGGACAGATATGGAGGGAGGGCCTGAGAGTCTGCAGTTCTGAGAAGCTCCGGGTGATGCTGATGCTGCTGGTCCCAGAGTAGCAAAGCTTTAGGGGCTCCAATTCCCTGTTTTCCTTCACCATGAGAGGTATCTGCTTAGGGGCCATGGGAGGGTCCCTTCTGTCCCATAACTGATTGTTGCTCAGGGTCCTCTCTGCAGAGTCCCCGGTTGACCCCCAGAGACAGACCTGTATAGTTTCTCAGCTAATTGTGGCAGCATTTCCTGCAGTGGATTCACCCCCAGAATGTGGCAC
>NW_012102388.1:2466588-2469332 GCF_000951045.1 Mandrillus leucophaeus
CCCTTGGCTAATACTTGACATGATCATGTCCTCACTTCTCCCATCAGATAGGTGAGACATTGCATCTTGTTTTAACTTGTTTGCCCTCATTCCTACTGAGTTGAGCATTTTTCCATGTTGCCCTTTGTCATTTCTCTCCCATAAATTGTTTATGTCCTTTGCCTGAATTTTTCTGGGTTGTTTACCTTTTCTGTATTACTCTAGGAAGGCATTTATAGATTCTGTGTGTGAATCTTTTGTTCTATGTCGTGTAATGTTTTCTCCGAGTCTGTAGCTAATCTCTTCACTGTATCTTTACTGACATGGAAATGTTAAATGTTGATGTAGACAAAAGTATGTATTTTTCATTTTAACCCTATGTGTTTTGTCTTGTTTAAGTTCTTTTGATACCCAGGTTACATTTTCTTTCTTAATTTTTTATTTATTTTTTTTTTAATTTTGAGACAGAGTTTCACTCTTGTTGCCCAGGCTGGAGCGCAGTGGTATGATCTCGGCTCACTGCAACCTCTGCCTCCTAGGTTCGAGCAATTACCCTGTCTCAGCCTCCCAAGTAGCTTGGATTACAGGCATGTGCCACCAAACTCAGCTATTTTTTGTATTTTTAGTAGAGACGAGGTTTCATCATGCTGGCCAGGCTTGTCTCGAACTCCTGACCTCAAGTGATCCACCTGCCTTGGCCTCCCAAAGTGCTGGGATTACAGACATGAGGCACTGAGCCCGGCCCATTTTCTTATATTTCTGTCCATCGTTTGTATAGTTCTGCTTTATATTTAGGTCTTAAGTCTGTCTTTGTTTTAGGTAATGGTGTGAGGTTGAGGCTTGATTTTATTTTTGCTCCCACAGAACAGGCAAGCATCTCAATACCATTCATTGCCACCCGTTAGGGTGTGAAACAGCTCCCTTATTGCATCTTAAGTTCATGGCGAACAGCTCTGTCTCTGAACCTTCCATTATATCCTATTGATCTCTTGCTCTACTTCTGTCGGTGCCACGGTGTTTCACTCACAGTGCCTTTATTATCTATTGAAAAGGGGGAGAGATTCACTGCTCTCCACTCTTCGTCCTCTTCCTCTCTTTCTTCCTCTCTTTTTGCACTGTTTTAGCACTTACTCTTCATGGTATATTTAGAATCCATTTGC
This sequence comes from Mandrillus leucophaeus, assembly GCF_000951045.1. Lineage (NCBI taxonomy): Eukaryota > Metazoa > Chordata > Mammalia > Primates > Cercopithecidae > Mandrillus > Mandrillus leucophaeus. The sequence goes on from NW_012102388.1 coordinate 2,467,728, forward strand.
AAATGTCCCTGACAGTGTGTGTGGAGATGTGGGTTGACGCTGCGCGGAACGTGTGGATTCGAATGAGAAGAATGGACGACTGTGCAGTCTCAGGCTCCCTGCTCAGGAGGGGAGCAGCTTCCTCCTCCCTTTCCCGAGAGCACGGTAACGGCTTGCAGGAGAGTTTTACAATCATCTTCACAAAGATCTCACTCATTAATTAGGTTTACTAGCACATGTTTTAAACGTCTTGCTGCTATTGTAAATGGAATCTTACGTATTCTATTACATCTTCTAATCAGACAGTGCTGATCAGTAAGAAGTGTTTTGTATTTGCAATTTTTCTTTTAGTCCTTATGATTTATGATGTTGGTTAATGAGGTTTTCTACGTAGGCCATGACGTATCTGCAAATATTGTTAATGGTGTCTCTTCCTTTTCAATATCTATGCTTATTCTTTTCTAGTCCTATGCATTATCAAGGACCTATATTAAATACTGTTTGTGACAGTGACATCAGGCATCTTTGTGGTGTCCTTGACATCAATGGGACAGCTTCTGTTTTTTTTTTTTTTAAGACAGGATCTCATTCTGTCACCCAGGCTGGAGTGCAGTGGCATAAACATGGCTCACTGCAGCCTCAACCTCCCAGGCTCAATCAATCCATTCACTTAAGCTTCCTGAGTAGCTAGGAATACAGGCACACACCACCATGCTATTTTTTTTTTTTTTTGTAGAGACAGGGTTTTTCCAGGTTGCCCAGGCTGGCCTTGAACTCCTGGGCTCAATCAATTCACCCGCCTTGGCCTCCCAAAGTGCTGGGATTACAGGTGTGAGTCACCATGCCTGGCCCACCATCCGATATTTCTAAATGACACATGACAATTAGCAGTTTCTCCCAGTTTTCTGAATGTTGCATGTTCATAATATCCTGGATTGTATTTCTGTTTAGTGCCAAAAAAAATGGTTTCAAAATTATAATCCAATTCCTTGCAGACAAAAATGATGCTGGAATAAAACAAATCAGAGCTGCTCCCACAAACCCCAGTGAGGTTCCTGACTCTGGGCAGGTAGGAGTGGCCTTTGCTCCCTAGAAAAGGAACTAAAGAGAGTCCTGGAGGATGTGGAACTCTTGCAGCCTCTGAGATTCTCAGGCCTCCTCTGGGGGAAAACACAGCCAGAACCTGAAAAAGACAAATGAAAATCCACGCACACTGACCGGCTGCTGCCCCTAACCCCACAGCCTGGGAGCGTCTCAGATGGCTCCCTTTCTGCCCAAAGCGACTGCTTCAGGGCTGGGCCGACGGCAGAAACTGGACTAGGTAGAGCAGATATTCTCCCCAAGACTGTTTGTTGATACATAATAGACGTACATATTTGGGGGTGCCCTCATAGAATGTGTAGGGATCAAATCCAGACGCTTGGGACACCCATCACCCCAAACATTTATCTTTCCTTTCTGTGGGGAACATTCACATTCTTCTCTTCTAGCTCTTTTGAGATCTACAAGGACAGTGAACAGACATCATGGAGGGAATGCTGGAGTCGGTTACCCACGTATCTGTTATGCCAGAGGAATGGGGTCCACAGTGGTCAGTGTGAGGCTCAGCCAGTGTGAGGGCAGGAA
>NW_012102388.1:2470547-2478294 GCF_000951045.1 Mandrillus leucophaeus
AGGGCCCAGGACACTGGCCCTCGATGGGCCCTGAGCCAGTGCCACCTGTGTGTGTGCTGATGAAGGTCAGGCACTTTATTGGAGGGAGGAGGAGCAGAAAGAGGAGAAGGAAACGTTGACTCCTAAATCACAAGGCAGAAAGGATTCCTGAAACAAATCAGCCAAATCTGCCTCCTAGGTGGTTCCGGACCTGCCTCCCCTCCCCTCCCCGTTTGTTAGGGTGCGGCAGTAACATTAACCCGGCTCCACTGCACATCCTCCTGGCCCTGGCCCTGCGCCCTTGGCCCCCGCACATCTCATGGCTGGACCTCCGTGCGGGCTCTCATTTCACGTTCCACCTTCAAATCGTCCTCTGTGAACACGTGTGTGCACGCATGTTTATTGATCTATTTGTTTATGTTTGTTTGACGATCCAGTTGCGGTCTCTTTTCATTACAAAGCTAGGCTTGTTTCAAGCATAATATGTGCTTGTTTTGACTTCTTTTGAAAACGAAAGCACCTGAAACCTCTCGTAGCTAATTAACCTGCCAGTATTTGTTTAATGGCAGAGACAGAAAAACCCCCTCAATGCAGCCACGCAGCTGAGCACGAGGGCGGAGGGGAAGGTGCACCCCAGCCTCTTGGCTCAGGTGTTTAAGAGGAAGTCACGTCCTTCCGGGATGGGCAGAGGGCGGTGGCCTGCAGGCCGGAGTGGGACAGGAGCGCCTGGGCTGACACCTTTTCCTTCTCCTGCCTTTCTGCTTCGTGTCTGTCTCCCCAGAGACAGCAGATACGCCCAGCACCACGGTGGGCACGGGAGACTCGGCCCAGCCCTGAGAAGCGGCCCCAGGTCCTGAGTTATTTCACAAGCGGAAGGGAGTACATGATGTCCGAGGCTCCATCCCTTCCATCCCTGCTGACAGCTCATCAGTCACAGCAGTTACAGGGAACGGGAGAAGCCGCCATCAGGGAGGTCCGCTGGCTGCAGGATAGATGATTTGTAAATAAATATTTCCACCTCCAATCCAAATCATGAAAATGAGACATTACATTTGATTACAGCCGATTAAAATAGCAGTCATCCTACCTTGGAGTGGTCTCCTGCCTTATGTTGGCAAAGCCTCCAAGTCTTTCTATGTTATTTCCTCATTTGTGCCTAAAAAGTTCCTTCTAGGGAAGAAGGGCCTGGCATCATCCTGCCCACTGTGCAGATGGAGAACCCGAGGCTCTGCGGTGCTTTCATGCACTTCCCAACCGCCCAGAGGCCTCAAGAGCAGGGGCCGGCTGTGCTTCTCCTCCCATGCTCTGCTCCTGAGCCAGGAGTTTCCCCAGCCAGGCCCCTGTCCCAGGCCCAGGTTGGGCCATGATTTCCTCCTTAGCCTGCCTGGCCCTCATCCTCTGGCCTCCAAGCACAGAGCACCTCCCTTCTTCCAGGCAGCCGAGCCCAGGCCTGGAGCTCCTGCGCAGCTTTTCAGGATGTCCCTGTGCTTCCACCTTTGAATAACCTTAGTGGCAGACAGGTCCCAGTGCTGCTCTCCTGATATTTGCCCTGGGATTCTCTTCTGCACCCATGGCCTCTCCTTGGGGTCCTGCGGGACACACCCCAGGCTGCTGCCTGCACCCAGGCCCTTGCACTCCCCACACAGTTGCCTGGAGTCCCTCCCCAGCCTGTGTCAGAGGGTGTCACCTTCTGCTCCCACCCCGCACGGGCTTCACCTGCCCTACAGAACTCGTGTCATCCCAAATGGCAGCAGAAGAGGCCCTGGTCCTCTCCAGGAGCCCATGTGCTCCCCAGGGTTTCAAGGTTATGAAATGGACCACTTCTGGCTCATGGGCTGTGAACTGTAGGGACAGGAGAGGGTCCACGGAGCCCCCCATTCTCTCTCCCAGAGGCTGGGCCGAGTTCTGTCCCTGCACCACGACTTTCACAGTCCTGGAGACTTAAAACTGCCCCAGTTATGGTCTCATGGTTCCTGCGCTGCGGCCCAAGCAGCCCTTTCCTCTGTCACACAAGAAACTCCAAGGAAGGGAGCAGAGAAGGGGCCCAAACCCCCCTGTCCTGAGATTGTTCCCTGACTCTCCTCTCCTGAGGGCTCCCTGCAGTCAGGCAAACAAAGGGCAATAACAATAGACTCAGCAGGGCAGTCACAGCAGGTGCACAGCAGGCTTGCTGGTTGTCCCCGGTCCAAGGCTCCCTCTGTCTTCATGAGCCCACCAGGGGGTGGCCCAGCCCCAGGAGGCCCTTCCTCTCTTCACGGCCACACTCACTGGGGACCCGTCTGTGTTCGTGGTGCTGCCTGTGCCCTCCCTCGTGTCTGACGGGGCTGGGACAAGCCCCGCTGTGAGCTGAGTCCCAGAGAAGGTGGCAGGGAGCGGGTGGGGAGAGGAGGCGCACTAAGAATTCCATGCAAATTGTTCTCACTCATAGGTGGGAATTGAACAATGAGATCACTTGGACACAGGAAGAGGAACATCACACACCGGGTCCTATTGTGGGGAGTGGGAGGAGGGAGGGATAGCATTAGGAGATATACCTAATGTAAATGACGAGTTAATGGGTGCAGCACACCAACATGGCACATGTATACATAAGTAACAAACCTGCATGTTGTGCACATGTACCCTAGAACTTAAAGTATATTAAAAAAAAGAATTCCATGCAAATGATATTCTAATCAGCAGCACTTGCTTGGGTCTGGATCCTGTTTTCTTCCTGGCCTTATTCCTGCTGGGCTGTGAACCTGCCCAACCTTCCATCGCCCAGTTATAGACGTTTTGGGAAAAAGCATTTTTAGCTACCAGCACTCTCCCAGATCCAACAGAGCCAGAGCGAGGCTGTGAGACCCCACCCACCACCTGGGGATGGAGCCCCCTCCCCAACAACTGCAGGCTGTGCCCCCACCCCGCCCCCAAGTTCTTCTCTCCTCCATGCTCTGCCTGAGTCCCCTCCTCCAAGAAGCCTTCTGTGACCAGTGCAGGTCACAGGGTCCTCATGGAGTTCAAGGAGGCACAGCGGGCAGGACACTGGGCAGGTGACCAGGGACCAGTGAAAGTGGGAAGGACTCAGAAAAATCATCTGAAAGGAGAATGTGAGCTCTGCAAATTTGTACCCATCTGTCCATCCACTCATCCATTCATTTATTCACCACTCATCCGTCCATCCATCCACTCTTTCACCTATCCATTCATCCACCCATCTATTTATTCATTCAACCATCCATTCATCCATCCACACATTCATTTACCTATTCATCCATTCATCCTTTCATTATTTATTCATTCACTCACTCATCCATCCATCCATCCATCCATCCATCCATCCATCCATCCATTCACCTATCCATTCATCCATTCATTCATGTTTCCATTATTCTTTAATTCACCCACTCATCCATCTATCCATCCATCCATTCATTCATCTATCCATTCATCCATGCACCCACTCATCCATCCATCCATTCACCTATCCATTCATCCATTAATTCATTCTTCTCCTTATCCATCCATCCAGCAATCCATTAGTCCATTCATCAATCCATTCATCAATCCATTTGTACCTTCAACAAATGGGGCACAACTGAGGCCGACACCAAGACCAAGTCCTGTCCCTTCTTGGACTTGTTTGCATTGCAAACAAAAAGTAACCGAAATAAACTACATTACAGCCTCAGGTGGTGATAAGGGAAGAAAACTGAAATAGGTGAAGGTCAGTGTGACATGGCAGAGGTGTGGGTGGGCCTCCCTCAGGTGTGTCATCAGCAGCAATAGAAGATGTTTGAGCCACAGGGCTGACCCTGGGGACGGGGAGCAGGTGGAGAGGAGGAAGTTCGGGATGAGCCTGGTCCACTGCTCAGGGGAAGAAGAGGGGCACCCACTGAGGACACCCAGGGGCAAGTGTCTCACGGGGACTGTGGGGTCAGGGGCAATGCAGCAACCCCAGCTCTGATGAGAATGATGCCCACATTTGAGACTCACACTTCCATCTGGACTTCATCGGGCTGAAATGGTTCATTCTACCTGCTACACCTCGGGGAAATGAGGGGCACCCCAACAGCAGGAGAGTTCTGTATACTAACAGCAACCTCTATTTAAGGGTTCTTGTGGCCAGGCACCAGCATCACCCCCTGTTTCAGGTGCATTGTCTTACAGTTCCCTGGTTATTCTCTGAAATAGGCCCATCTTGTCCTCATTGATGTTAGTGACACAAACCCCATTCACAAGGCCTAAGCCCCAAAGGGGATGAATGGGTGCTTCTAGGGGAGGGTGAGAGTGACCTGTTTTCAGATCTGAGTGTACCCAGAGCTCAGGTCACTATCACCAAGGCCTGGTCCACTCCTGGCTCTGCTTCCTCCAGGTAGATTTCAGTCTCAAGCAGCCTCTGCCCACTGATCCCAGCAGGGCAATCTGCGCCACACCCACCTCAGATCACAGTCAGTGAGAAAGGCCAGAGCCTTTCAGCCAAAATCTCTTTGCATCTGATTGGCCCTGATGGCTTCGCACCCCTATGCCTGAGCCAGTCACGTCCCATAGGTGGGCTTTAGGCTGATTGACTGTGACTCGGTCATGTGATCTGCCCCTGGACTTGGGATGTCCCCAAACCACATGGACTGAGGCTGGGTGAAGGGTGATCCTCAGGGGGCTGTTCCAGGCACTGGGGGAATGGCTGCCGAGTGGTGTCCCTAGGAGAGCATCAGTTTCCCTGCTTTACAGAGGAGGGAACTGTGCTCAGTGGTGAGGATGGCTCTGGGATCACACAGCACAGCTGTCAGGGTCGGCACTGGGATTTGGACTGGCACAGCAGACCTGGGCTCTGACTGCTGGCTGGACTGTCTCAGACCTGCCTCTTGCCCTGAGCCACAAGTCAGCTCTGGAGACACCTGGGTGGAAAGGGCACCTCCCTTAGACCCTCTCCATTTTACCTAGAGCCTGACGAGCCCAGTGCAGGCAAGGACCTGCAGACAGTGCTATAAATCTACCCCTCGATTGTAAACTGCAAAGCAGTCATAAAGTCTTCAGGAAACACATACTGTATGGCAATTAAAATGATGTTCTCCCCCTCCGTCTCAGGGATGAGACATGTGAGGACCATTGAGAAGTACTCATCTTTTACAATGAATGTCAACAGACTCTTACAAACGAATTCACCCCAGACTACATTGTCAGCTCCTGGGGACACATTTAAGTAGCCTTCTGTGTCTGTAAGTATCAGCTTGTCCTAGAATCAACCCCAGATGTGAGGAGCACAAATGCTAGCTTGGAAGCCTGAGGCTACCTGACGTCTCTGGGCTGCTGCACAGACAGACAGCTGGACAGACAGACACAGTGCATCCCTGGGCTCCTGTCCCTCTGCCCTTCATGGTCCTCTCTCAGTGTGGGTGTCCCATTGCACAGGCAGAAGTGGGGCTAGGTCTTGGCTCCCCCAAACACCTCTGTCTCCTGACCCATGGCCTGGGGTGGCAGGATAAGAAGGGGGTCTGGTGGGTGCAGCACCATGGTAGACACTCAGTTGGACACAGTGCTCCCTTCGTGCTGGGTTTTGGACAGGTGTCCATTGTGATTTGCCCATGCTCCATTCTGAAGGGAAAATGTTCCAGCCTGATTGGCTGGTGCTCCATTGCGGTAGGCTCAGGCTCCATTCGGACTGGAAAATGCTCTAGCCTGATTGGCCTGTGCTTCATTGTGATTGATCCATGCTCCATCCTAATTGACTTATCATCTCATAATCCATTTTCATTGATCTATGCTCCATCCTGATTGGAAAATGCTTCATCTTGATTGGCCAATGCTCCAGTCTGTGTGGTCTGTGGTCAATTCTGATTGGTCCATGCACCATTCTGATAAGTCCGTGCTCTATTTTAATAGTTCGGTGCCTTGGGGAATATGTTCTCAACTGGAACTTCCCACTGGTTTGGAAATGGCTGGGAAATTCTCCCCATCCCATCATTTCTCTGCGGTTCATCCCCAGAGGTGAGATTCCTGCCCAGCATTCTGCACCCTTCAGCACATTCTAGCCCATTCCATTGTCTCTAAAAGAGAAAAGGCTCAGGGAAGGGTTGGGAACAATCAGGAAAAGGGAACAAGTCTGGGTTTCTTTTAAATTCTGAAGTTTTCTGCATTTGCAGATTCTCCAGGACTGGAAGTTTAGCCATCTGCATGGAGCACTCTTCTGGAAATGATTTCCTGCCTCCCAAATGGCACAATTCTTGACTGTGCTGAGGGTCATATCACTGTTTCAGGAACAGACACTCTAGCTGTTGGCACCCAGAGAGGGAAGACTGTCTGGTTCTGGAATCTCATTTTCCAATTCAATAATGATATGCAAATGTGTTCACACTATGCTCTGCAGCTGAGAGGCCCCTCCCCAGCCTGGGCTCAACCCCTCTGGGCCCTCCTCTGCACTTGGGGTTCCCCTGCCCTCCCAAAATGTCTCCTCCCATATGAATGAGTTAATAAGTGATTGAATGAGTGAGTGAATGAGTAATGAGGAGTGAATGAGTGAGTGAATAAATGGGTAAGTGAATGAGTGAATGAATGAGTGGGTGAGTGAATGAGTGAGTGAGTGAATGACCGAGTGAGGAAGTGAGTGAATGAGTAATGAGGAGTGAATGAGTGAGTGAATATATGGGTAAGTGAATGAATGAACGAATGAGTGAGTGAATGAGCGAGTGAGGAAGTGAGTGAATGAGTAATGAGGAGTGAATGAGTGAGTGAATGTGTACATGAGACAGTGTGGGGATGAAGGAGTGAATAACTGAGGGAGTGAAGGAGTGAGAGAATGAGTGAATGAATGAATGAGAAAGTGAGCAAGTGAGTAAGTGAGTGAATGAGTAATGAGGAGTAAATGAGTAAGTGAGGGAGTGTGTGAATGAAGGAGCAAATAGTGAAAGAGTGAAGGAGTGAATAAGTGGGGGAATGAAGGAGTGAGTGAGAGAATGAGTGAGTGAGAGAATGAGTGAGTGAATGAATGAGTGAATGAGAAAGTGAGTGAGGGAGAGAGTGAGTGAATTAATGATGCAATAAATGAGTGATTGAGTGAGTAAGAGATTGAGTGAGGGAGGGAGGGAGTGAGAGAATGAGTGGGTTAGTGAATGAAAGCGTGAGTGCAGGAGTGAGTGAGGGAATAAATGAGTTTTTGAATGAATGAGTGAGTGAATGAATGAATGAGTGAATGAGTGAGTGAGTGAATGAGTGAGTGAATAAATAAGTGAATGAATGAGTGAATGAATGGGTGAGGGAGTGAGTGAGTGAATGAGTGAGTGAGAGAATGAGAGAGTAAATGAGTGAATGAATGTGTGAATGAGTGAGTGAGTGAATGAGTTAGTGAGATGAATGAGTAAGTGAGGGAGTGAGGGAAGGAGTGAATGAGGGAATTGTCAACTCCAAATATCTGAGACAAGTCTCAGTTAGTTTAGAAAATTTATTTTGCCAAGGTTGAGGACAGATGCCCATGACACAGCTTCAGGATGGCCTGATGACATGTACCCAAGGTGGTCAGAGCACAGTTTGGTTTTATTCATTTTAGGGAGACATGAGACATCAATCAACATATGTAAAATGAACATTGTGTCGGTCTGGAAAGGTAGGACAACTCGAAGTGGGGAGCAGGATTCCAGGTCATAGGTAGATAAGATACAAATGGTTGCATTCTTTTTTTTTTTTTTTTTTGCCTTTTTTTTTTTTTTTTTTTGGTGGTTGTCTCTAATATTTATTTGTCTGGTTATAAAATTAATATGTGAGGAGCACTGGATTAGGTGAGAACATTTTGAAC
>NW_012102388.1:2478404-2505013 GCF_000951045.1 Mandrillus leucophaeus
GGAGGCTAAAAATGGCCCTCCTTGCTCCCTCCCCAGGCCTTGAGCCCATCACTCTGCTGGGAGCAAATGAGAAGACAGACAAAGGCAAGGAGGAGCCACACAAATATGGTGGTTGTCTCTAATATTTATTTGTCTGGTTATAAAATTAATATGTGAGGAGCACTGGATTAGGTGAGAACATTTTGAACCCTAGCTGTCACGTGCCACCTGTGGAATCTAGACCAGTGACTTCTCAGAACTGCCATTTCCTCATCTGGTAGACAGGATGGTGAGCCCTGTCTTGCTCACTCCAGGTATGGCAGTGCAGATGAAATGAGATCACAGAGGGGAAGCACTTGGCAAGCTGGAAAGTGCTGACAAATGGAAGGGGTTAGTGTCACCACCCTCAGCTGAGGTAGTACCAAGGTCCAAGATCCTGCCCCTCCCCCTCCCCTAGCCCCTAAAAACACACACGAATGGAGGGCCACTTGCAGCCTTGGTTTCTTGGAATTAGGGGAGAGGCCACACATCTTCCTCAAGCCTGGCCAGATGGGGCCTCACTAGGGCCCTTCCAGAATCAGGCATCAGCTGTGGCCAGTTGTGTTGAGTTGTTGATCAGGCTCTCCAAAGGAGGCAATCAGATATGCATTTATCTCAATGAGCAGAGGGGTGACTTTGAATAGAATGGGAGGCAGGTTTTTCCCAAGCAGTTCCCAGCTTGACCTATCCCTTTAGCTTAGTGATTTTTGAGGTCCCAAGATTTATTTTCCTTTCACATTTCTCCCCTTTTCTTTTTAAAAAATCTTTTGGAGAAAGCATTTTAGAAGAAAATGAGTCTCGGGTCTCAGGTTTCATCTGATATCTCTTGACTAGGATGGTTGATTCCTAGACTGGTAGGTCCGGAGTTATGAGAAAAGTCCATTTTTAGTAGCTTGTTAAGTCTCTTGTCCTATGAAGAGAAAATAGGTGGATAAAGGCAGAAAAACAACAACAAACAAAAGAACAATCCTGGAAAATTGGTATAGGCTGCATTACTCTGAAATCTATACATCAGTAGGCAGGTATGAAAGTGGTTTATGTATGTAAATATGTATGTTATTTTTTTCTGAAGTTTAAGTTGTCTAGCTTCCATTCACAGGGTTTTAAGAAAGCACAGCTTAGTATTTAGTGACTCTAAATTAGGAAAAATAGGGGAAATTTTTTTTCTTTCTAAAGGAAAGAAAAAATGGAAAACACTATTTTGAAGACTGTAGCCAAGAAAATTATAATTCAGCCCAAACTGTAGAAAATAATAAAAATTGAAAAGCATTAGGCAAGACTAGAATCTAACAACAGGTATACTATAGTTTTTGAAACATATGTTTTCCTCTCTAGTTTTTTATCTTTATTAAAGACAAGTCATAGTAGGACTGATTAAATTTATTATACTTGGCCTGATTATTTGGCTTTTAAATTAATTTTTATGGAATTTTGCTCCACAGAGAGAATCTCAGATAAGACCTTTTTAAAGCTGAGCCCAGTCATGGATTTTTACCATCAAATACCTATGAGTTGGGTGAATTCCTCTCCTTTTGAGGTCTCAAGAAAAACTCAGGGCTTCTGGGCCTGTTAAAAAGTAACATTTTTTACTTGCCACACATGAGGAACCCTGTACAGGGACTGTGCAGACAAGTCATGAGGCTAGTTGTTCCCAAAGGGCTTTTATTGGCTCCATAAGTCAAGTTTGATTCCTTTAAGGAAAACACATCATTCCAGTCAAAATATTGGTAAAATAACTAGTTTCTCCTATTGTTTTATGTCACAAGTGAAAACAGATTCTTATTGCACTTATGGAAATAACAGTATTGCCATAAGTTAAGAATACTCACAAATAGTTTCTAAATTCTGGAGAAATCAGGTAGAAAGAAACAAATATGCTCCAAATTTTGTTCATAGGAGTATACCAAATTGTTAAAAGCTGTCAATAGCTCAAAAGAAAAGTTTCCTTGAATCTGAAAAAACAAAACAAAGGATCAGCAATGGTTTAAGCTTCAAAAGATCATTTCAAAAAGATTACTTCATGCCAAGACCAACTTGGTCAGGGGGACCCTAACCTAGCAGCACTAGAGGAATTAAAGACACACACACACAGAAATATAAAGGTGTGAAGTGGGAAATCAGGGGTCTCACAGCCTTCACAGCTGAGAACCTCGAACAGAGATTCACCCACATATTTACTAACAGCAAACCAGTCATGAGCATTGTTTCTATAGATATTAAATTAACTAAAAGTATCCCTTATGGGAAATGAAGGGATGGGCCAAATTAAAGGAATAGGATGGGCTAGTTAACTGCAGTAGGAACATGCCCTTAAGGCATAAATCGCTCATGCTATTGTTTGTGGCTTAAGAATGCCTTTAAGCAGTTTTCCCCCTTGGGCGGGACAGGTGTTCCTTGCTCTCATTCCTGTAAACCCACAACCCTCCAGCTCGGGTGTTAGGGCCATTATGAACATGTTACAGTGCTGCAGATATTTTGTTTATGGCCGGTCTTTGTGCCAGTTTGTGGCCAGATTTTTGGGGGCTTGTTCCCAACAACTTCAGTCTTCTCTTAGTTCAGTCCATGCAGTAAATTCTTGTTCTGCCTTATATTCATAAACATTTCAGCTATCCATGATTCCTGAAAGTTTTTTCTCTATTCTAATTTCACAATCTCCAAAGTTATCAGAAATCGGTATTCAAGAGCACCTGCTGAAGTTTTATACCTGATTATAAAAACACCTTCTAAAGAGGACCAAAACAAGACAACAGTTTTCTGTGGATGACAAAAGTTTTAGGGAAGCCATAGTCAAAGACAAAATTGACAAAGTAATTTGTTACCTCTGTGGCACATGACAATTTAACATAACAATTATATTATTACTGATAATGTACACTAAGTCATATCAGAATTGTAGGAGTTTCCCATAATTTTGGAGCACACATTTATACAAATACAGCTGAAAGAAAACCAACACCATTTCATATTTGACAAAGCTTCCTGTATAATTTTTATACCAAATAAAACAAATTATGTCATTTTTGGACATTAGGGAATCTAATATCTTAAAGGATTAATTAGGTCAGAAAAGGGCATAATTTATAATTTGATTTTGGAAAGTTTGTCATATATCAAAGGCTTAAAACACTTGATATCACAGGTCATTGTAAAATAAGTCATTCATTACACCAAAGAGATAACTCAAGGATTTTTTTTTTAAAAAAAGCAAAAACTTTTATTCTTTCAGAGAGGAGACTTAATTTTCCAAACAACAAGCTCTAATAAAAACAGTATGAAGTCAATTAAATTTGTTTTTCAAAATTTTATAAACAACCCATAAAATTTAAATCTTGACCATAAGATATAACTTCCATAAGCTTTCTATAACCTTTATAACCTTTATTAAGCAGTTGGTGAATGCTTCGAGAAAATGTTGTTAATGTGACACAAGGGCCTATATGCTGGTCTTGTATCCATGTGCCTTTGACATTAATGATTAATTTATACAGAAACTGAACTTATTTTATCTCTCAAAATTGGCCCTTACAATCTCACCTGCCCACCTCTTCTACAATAGTCCCTGGGACTTTAGGAATTGAATAGCTTTAATTTCTGGCCCTGTGTCTCAGGAATATAGTTTATTTTGATTGGCATCTTCTACTGGCCCCAAGGATGAGGCTTTAACTATTGTCAGTGTTTAAGATTTAGCAGGACTTTTTAGATCTAGGAGTCAAAGCCCTGTCACACAATGTCACAAGGACTTTAAAAGCTTATACAGAAAGATACAGGGATGTAATAACCTTAATTTTTAAAAAAATTATTTTAATCTGAGTGTTTTTCCTAAACAAACCAAAACTTCATAATAATGGCATAGGAATTGTTTCAATAAACTGTAAACTCTGTTAGGCCAGTTACCAAATGGCAAAAGAAAAGACCTTCTGCACTACACAGAATACTATATTGGAAGAAAACATTTCCTTTAGAACTTTAAGAAAACATTGTTACCATCAGGCCACAACAAATAGAACTCGAAGAAAAAAATTTATATGAGCTGAAAAATGAGTTGAAGGAGAGTGTTACTATTTCTCACCCTTTAAAAGGGAAGAGAAAACCTAAAATGGTGAGATGCAATAAAAGTTGAACTTTGGGTTAAAAAAATTAAAATCTCTTATAATTAATTAAGAGTAAATTAATCCCTTAAGAAAATTTTATTGTTCTTATATGTGTTTTTTACATTAAGCCCAATCTCTAGAAAGACCATTATCATTTCCCTTTAATTAATAGACAACTTGATCTAAAAGTTTTTGGTCTTTTTCTGATAAATCCTCTTACTGTGACTTACACAGACCACTCATGACATGCTTGGACTTTCTGGTGTGTCCTGAATGTTCCTCTTTCTTAAACAACCAGTCATTTTATTTGAGGACTAAATTTACCACACAAGATTCTTCTCATACAAAATTATTTCTCTTTAAGCTTTCTTATCTTTAAGCTTTCTTACCAAAAAAATCACCTCTTTATTTTTATAACTTTTTTTACATTTTTCTCATTTCCTGGTTCCTTTTACCTTGTTTTATACATAAACTTTAAATAAGCTTTGAATTATACAAAAATCATTCACTTTTTTAAAAAGGACACACTTTTTTAGAAAAAACATTTTTCTACAAATATATTTTTATTGGAAAATACCCAAATAACGAAATATATTTTATTTAATATAACTTTAAATTCTAAATTATGATGAGTTTGTCTATAAGTATTTATCCCATTACATATATCTAATTATCATTTACCTAGATTATTTATGAAAACTGCAATAGCCATCACTTAAAGTTATGGAACTGCCATTGTAAAATTATAACTGAGACAGCGAAAAATATCTGAACTAATTGGCCTTATCTTGCTTCTAACCTGCAAGGTGTCCTTGTTCATTCCTGGGCATAGGCTGAAATAACTTTGGGAGGAACTTAGTTTATAGTTTATCTTTGAAACAAAGATAATAACAGTCCTTTCCTAAAACAAACCTTACTGCCTGTGGACTAGACTGCCTAAAGCCACAGATTACAAGTTATGCTAATCTTACTAAATTCAGGATGTAGCTATTTTCATTAAACCAATACCAATGTCTTACTTATTAAAAATTACACAAGCAGACATCATTCTGTTTTGGGCTAGGTTTATGGTTTTGAAACCCCTATGCCAAATTTCGACACCGTATAGTACTTGGCAGGGATAAGTATGAAATTGCTTGATTAGTAAATGCAAACAAAAACGTATGCTGGCAATTCTTAACATATTTATAATATTATTATACTTTACCAATAATTTTAAAGATAGCTTATTTGAGATTTTACTTAAGTTACATAAACTTGATAAAAAGCGTTTGACTAATCTTTTCCTTTTTCCTGATAAAGTATTTGATTCAAGAGCTTTTATTTTCTTAAGCCAATTAACTAGAGCCCTTTTATACATTTTCAGCAGTGAAACATTTTGTATACAACACATAAACACATAGATGTATTAGGTATGCCCATAGAAGTACATCTTATAGGTTAATAAAAACATTTTTTTCCTATCTTAGACTTTCAAATTATTGATAACCTGTTTCATGACTCTAGACAGTTGTCAGCTAAATAACCTTAAATTTGTATATTCAAGGAAACAACTCAGGTAAAAATCAAATAGCAAAATTTACGTCATAAGATACAGGGAGAAAAAATAAAAGTGTGCTAGAGGGAAATTAAAATAGATTTAATTGCCAATTAAACATAAAATTATGGAAATTATAAAGGCCTTTTAAATATATACACACACAGGGATCCTATAGCTTTTACTTCAGAACTTTAGCCATGAGATAAATAAAAATTCACCAGCTTATTAAAAAAAGCCTCTTGGATCCACACAGTGGTTTTTATCTTAATAGAAAAATGACATCAGATTTAAACTTGGCAGAAAAGAAAATAGAGAAAAAGAAAACTTAGGAACTCTATTGTTTGTGGGTTGACCATAGGGCTCTTTTTCCTTAGTGTAAATGTGCACAAAGACCATATTACTTCCATTTTACATAAACTCTGGCAGTAGAGGTGCCATAAAATCTACAGAGTGTTCACAAGGGGGCTATTCTCCTTGTTTTCTCCTCATTCTTAAGTTATTTGTTTCCCACTTTTTTTAAGGAGGAACTGAGCTGTAGCCTAGTTTTTTGTGTGGTGGATCGAAGTGTGCTGCTTGTGGACAGGAAGCAAAAGTGTGTCACCACTGAGTCATTTCTGCCCTCTTATGTGTCTCTGTTTCTCTCTCTCCAGAGGTCTATGACCTCTGAGAGGGCTCAAAATGCTGGGTGATCAGCCCTTTTATGCATTTCCTGAATGAATCTTTTTATTAAATTAATTTTCAGTGGAGATTTCCCTGCAGGGCCACTGTATGTCATGGGCAGTCAACCTCCCAGACACCTCTATGAGGCCTCCAGTTACCCAGCGGTGCCTTTCAGCTGGGAGGAGCAAAATGCCTCTTCTCTTTGGAACTGAGAAAACTTAGTTTCTCACTTACCTATGAAAACAACAGTTCAGTTCCTCCCGCAAATGCACACAGACAAGCTAAATTTAGATTAATTTGGGGAGAAAAACCAATAGAGAAGGCCCTTTAGAATGCATCTCCAAATTAGAATTAGGATCCTTAAACAACTTTCTGGGAGAAACAAACAAACTAACAAAAAACAGCCAAGACCACTTCCTGTAAACTGTGTTCAGTCACTCCTAACTTTGTAGCTCTCATCTGCCATTACACATGCCAAGGTCAAATCCTCTCACAGTCAAATCCTCTCTCTGCTGCCCTCAAAGCCCAAGAGGTCAGGTCATGCAATACAGGAAAACAGAGCTTTAGGCCTAGGAAGAATCTGCCCATGACTCTTGAAACTCCATAAAGAAAACCGAACACCCCAGAATGGGTGAGTGGCACCTTCGTTCTGAATTCTTTAAAGGGGTTCAAGTCCTTAAAAGCCTTCTCTAGATTTTTGGCATGCAGATGTCAAAGTGGGAGAAAGGAGGCATAGGGTAGAAGAAAAGTAAAGAAAGAACATTTGCTTTTTTAGGGCAGGAAGCAAACACAGAAGCCAAGCACATAGTTTTTTAGGTTTTTGATTTTTGTTTTTTTTTCCTCTTTTTCAGCTGTGAGAAATTTTAGCCAAATTAGAGCAACTTTGTTACCCATAATTTGGAATTCTCACTTGGATTTGATCAAGTCAGGTAGAGTTGGTCAAATCTGATGAGAGAAAGACTGGAACAAACAACAACAAAAACCAACAATATGATCACTGAGCACTCTAATGACAAAGATAAGTTAAGACTCTAATGATATGGATAAGTTAAGACAAGCTGGTTGTTAAACTTAAGCCAAGACCATACCCCAATTCAGCTACTTACCGAGGGATGGGTCTCAGGCTAAAAACTGTTCTCTACCATCCTAGAGGCAGGAAAAAGCTTAAACTCGTCTTCCCTGCTGGGAGGAGCTCACACTCCGTAAAGAAGTTACCTGCTTTCCATCATCACGGAAACAGGAAATTTTGCCTTCCTTGTTGGAAGCAAGTAAAACTCCAATAAAAGGAGCTATATAGCAAAACAAACTTTAGATCTTGACCAAATTTGGGGAGATCAGGGATTCTCTAGAGGGGGTGCCCTCAGACCTCAGCAAATTGTCCTATTGGTTTGAGCCATAAAGTTAGCTCCTGCTGGTACCAAGCACCGATAGGAGATCTGTCAAAGGTCAGGGGTATCTCCACTCGGAATCCCTTTGTGGCTGCCAAAATGTGAACCCCAAATATCTGAGACAGGTCTCAGTTAATTTAGGAAGTTTTTTTGGCCAAGGTTGAGGATACATGCCTGTGACACAACCTCAGGAGGTCCTGACAACATGTGCCCAAGGTGATTAGAGCAGTTTTGTTTCATACATTTTAGGGAGACATGAAACATCAATCAACACATGTAAGATGAACATTGGTTCAGTCCAGAAAGGTGGGACAACTCGAAGCAAAGGTGGGACAACTCAAAGCAGGGAGGGGGCTTCCAGGTCATAGGTAGACAAGAGACAAATGGTTGCACCTTTCTGAGTTTCTGATGAGCCTCTCCAATGGAGGCAATCAGATATGCATTTATCTCAGTAAGCAGAGGGGTAAGTTTGAATAGAATGGGAGCAGATTTGCCCTAAGCAGTTCCCAGCTTGACTTTTCCCTTTAGCTTAGCGATTTTGGAGCCCCAAGATTTATGTTTCCTTTCACAGAGTAAATGAGTTTTTGAGTGAATTAATGAGCCATTGAGTGAATTAATGATTGAACAAATGACTGAGTGAATGAGTGAGTGAGGGAGTGAGTGACGGAGTGAAAGAGTGAGAGAATGAGTGAGTGAATGAGTGAGTAAATGAGTGAATGACTGAGGGAGTGAGTGAGGGAGGGAGTGAATGAGTTTTTCAGTGAATGAATGAGTGATTGAGTGAATTAAGGATTGAATACATGATTGGGTGATTAAATGAGTGAAGGAGTGAATGAATGAGTGAGGGAGTGGATGAGTGAATGAGTTTTTGAGTGAATGAATGAGTGATTGAGTGAATTAATGATTAATACATGATTGGGTGATTAAATGAATGAGGGAGTGAATGAGTGAGTGAACAAATGAGCGAATGTGTGAATGAGTGAGTGAGAGAGTGAATGAATGAGTAAGGAAGGGAGAGAAGGAGGGGAGGGAGTGAATGAGTTTTTGAATGAATGAATGAGTGAGTGAATTAATGAATAAGTGAATAAGTGATCCTGGGCCCACCTGCCTTCCAGTGTGTCCATGAGAGACAGTCTTGGGCTGCCTGGGGCTGTGCTGGGTGATCCCCACGTGGTCATCCAAGGGCACATCGGGGTGAAGGGTAACCCCACACACTGAAGTGAGTGAATGAGTGATTGAATGAGTGAGTGAATAAATGAGTGAATGAGTGAGTGAGTGAGTGAATCAGTGAGTGAATGACTGAGTGAGTGAGTGAATGAGTGAGTGAGTGAATGAGTGAGTGAGGGAGTAAATGAGTGAGTGAATAAATGAGTGAGTGATTGAATGAGTGAGGGAGTGAATGAGTGAGTGAATGACTGAGTGGGTGCACAGGCCCTGCTCCCCAAGCACCACCCTATGGGGTGAGCAGGCTCCCAGTTCCTGACTCCCTTCTCCTCTGGTTCCTCCCTCTGACCGCCCCGCGCCTGCCCACCCAGCTGTATTCAGGAAAGTCCAAGGCTTCTGTTTGAAAATCATTTTCCTCCCACAGGGCTCTGAGCCTGGACCAGGCCTGGTCAGGGGGTCTCTACGCCGCCCCCCATCGCTGCAGACCTGCACACAGGGAAGACGCACATGGCTGGGCTCTGATGCAGCTCAGGCCGCGCTCCTCCTTGGTGCCGCGTGGCTGAGAAGAAGCTGCCTCCCGTGTGCCGTACCCTCCCATGGGGAGTACTTGCTGGGCGCCTCTGTGGCCCCGAGACACTGCTGCAGAATGGAGATAAAGTCACCGGCTGGCTGCCCCCGGGCCCACCCGCCATCCCATGTGTCCACAACGGATGGCCTCGGGCTGCCTGGGGCTGTGCTGGACGATCTCCGTGTGGCCACCCAAGGGCATGTTGGGGTGAAACATATACCTAGGTTACTATCCTGGGCACACTGGGGTCCTTCGGGGCCTGCCGTGTGGGCTACCCCGGCGGGCGGCCTCTCCTGAGTCTACAGATGGGAGCTGGCACCAGCTCTAGACTCAGGCTGACCCCTCAGAGGACGACTGTGCAGCCCTCCCCAGCTCTCCCCGCACGGGGCTGCCGGCGGCAGGTGGCCTGTGGCTCTTCTGCTCATCACGGGTCCTGCGTGGGATGGGATACTGGTCTCCTTCTCCTGCAGGGACCCCTGTGTTCACACAGGATCCCCAGGAGCCCCTCGCTGTGGTCAGCTGAGTCAGCACTCACTCCTACACCGCCTTCCCATCAGGCAAACAATCCTCCCGCCCGTGCCCGCCCTCCCTGGTCCTGTCCAGGCCCAGAGTGGGTGATCGTTGTAGAGTGACTGTCCATCTCCACCTCTTCTTAAGCCATGTGTGTGTGTGTGTGTGTGTGTGTGTGTGTGTGTGTACGGGGGTTACAATAACAGAAAAAGCCCTGCTGGACCTCCTGTTGCCAAGAGAAAGGTGTCTCTACCTTCAACTTGGTAGAACAGAGTGGGTGTCCGGAGGGTGGGAGCTGAGGCCATGTCCAGGCGCTCCTCAGTGAGTGGATTCCCCAGACAGAGCCTTCACCTCCCACCCTGCCAGCTCCTCCTCACACACCTATTCCTGTTATTTCCATGAATGGCACCATCTTCCTCTCATCGATCTGGGTACAGAGCCCTAGAAACAGGGCCCAAGAGGGCCTGAAAGAAAGTAGAAGAGGATTCCATGGTTATGTTCAGCCCCTTCCTGCACTCACTCCTCACCCACACCTCCAGCCCCGGGCTTTCCTGGGGTACCCTCCCGGGTCTCCCGTGGTTCCTTCCTTGGTCTCCTGTGGTTCCCTCCTGCACCTCCCGTGGTCCCCTCCTGCCGGGGGAGTGGCAGCTCCTGGATATTCTCAGATTCACCTCTCAGGTCTGCACACCCTCCCAGCCCCCCTGGTGTTTCTTTCTCATCCGAGCAAATCCCTTTGGGGCCTATTCTAAGAATGATTTAATGTATTATCCATCAGAGAGAGGCCTGCGGACAGCCCACAGCAAGGCATCTAGGACAGTGAAACTCAAAGCACTTCCCCGGTGTGGGGGCGAAGGCCGATGTTTCCAGACATGTTTCCACCACCCTGTATGTGGCTGCTTAGTTCTCCTCTGTTCACATGAGCCTGGCTGTCAGGAAAGGCACATTTGCATGGAAGGGGCTCGGGGCGTAGAAGAAAGGCAGACCCAGGGCGGACTCAGGAGGAGCAGAACCACATGCATTGCATGAAAAGCATCATCAGTGGACAGAAACCCTTAGCCAGTTTTCACATTATTAACAGCTCCAGTATAAAATAAATTGCTCTGCGTGCCTCCTCCCATCTCTGCTCATCATGTGTCAGACGGCTAATTGACTCCTTTGGGGAGCAGAGGCTGGGTCCAGGCAGGAACAGTGGTTCCGGTGTGATAATGTGACAATTACCCAAAGTGGTATCTGATTAAGTGACCACATCGATTCTCTTAACATGGAAGGACAATAGCTTCTGGACTTTGTGGCATAAACCTCACTCTCTTTGGAGAGTGATGAATGACGGGATCGTTAAGGAACAGAGGAGAAAATGGGCAGACAAATAAATGGAAAATTGGTAAAAACAGGGACAGGTGTGCAATGGAGGACTGGATAATTGCAGGATAAACGGTGTAATTGGTTAAAATCCAGATGACTGGTTAAAACAGGGGATGGGTGTATAAATGGATGAGAGGGTAGATGGAGGTTGTATGGGCAGATGAATGGATGGGTGAATGGAAGCGAGAAGAATGGATAGTAACCTGGGTATATGTTCAGATAAGTGGATAGATGGATGGATGGATGGACAGATGGATGGATGGATGAGAGAAGAATGAATAGTAACCTGGGTATATGTTCAGATAAGCAGATGGACAGATGGACGGATGGATGGATGGAAGAGAGAAAAATGGATAGTAACCTGGGTATATGTTCAGATAAGTGGATGGATGATGGATGGATGGAAGGATGGATGGATGGATGGATGGATGGATGGATGGACGGATGGATAGATGGTTGGATGGATGGATGGATGGATGGATGGATGGATGGAAGAGACAAGAATGGATAGTAACCTGGGTATATGTTCAGATAATTTGATGGGCAGATGAATGGACAGATGGATGGATGGATACATGCTTGGAAGAGAGAAGACTGGATAGTAAACTGAGTATAAGTTCAGATAAGTGGATGGACAGACAGATGAATAGATGGATGGATGGTGGATGGATTAGTGAGAAGGTGGATGAACATACACAAAAATGACAACTTTGAGAGCGAATGTTTGACTTAAATCTTAGGGTCATCACGTTCCCAGGAGACACGCAGGTGGTGCATTAATCCTCACCTGCTGTTCCCAGCAGCCCACACTTCCTGTTTCCACCACTTCCCTGATCGATTCAGACAGTCAGAGAATGAGGGGGTCACAACCTGGGTCAGCAGGTCAGCCAACCCGGCCAGCGGTGTGGATGCCCCAGGCAGCCCACAGTGGGTGGTGACTTGAACCTACACAGGCCACGGGGGAGGAATTCGGGCAGTTACGTGGATAATTGGGATAAAAACAACTCCACTCAAGAACCTGGAGGACTCGGGCCTCATGGGCTCTGGCAGGACACGATCCTCAGGTCAGTCCCCTCCCAGTCCCTGTGCAGGTCCTGACCCAGGGAGCCCCTCCCCTGCAGAGGGCAATGCTGAGCTGGCCCTAGGCAGAGACAGGTCTGAACATTCCTGTCTTCTCCCCCAGGGGAACCGCAGCCCATCTTTCCTTCAACACAAACCCACCACATCCCTGGATAGAACTCAGACAAGCCACTTCCTATTGATTTCAATTTGCATTTTAAATAGACTAAGTGGCTCTGGAAAGAAAGCAGAAGTTCATTAATGTTGTGAAATGCCATTTCCATCAACTCCTTGCATGGGAAGCCTAATTACAGCTCCCTGGGGAGCAGTGACAGGACCCAGGCCCACCCAGCCAGCCGCTGGAGCAGCAGTGAGTGGGGAGCACCCTTGGCTTCCTGGGCCCTGGCTGGGACAGCGGGGCTGCCTGGGAAAAGGAGCCCCTCCTCCAACTCAGAGGCCCCTGGACCCTGACCTTGGCCGGCCAGCGGCCTGACCAGCAGCCGTGTCAGCAGCATTGCCCCAGGAACAGGGATTCTCAATCCTGGTGCACTCTGGAACCCAAGGAACCTGAGACAATGCTTGTGCCTGGAGACCACCCCCAGAGATGCAGGTGGGCGTGGGAGTCAGCACAGACCCCAGGGGTAACTATGTGCAGCTGATTGGTGACCACCTTCCTGGGCACCTTCTGCCTCCCCCACAGAGGCCCACACCTCCCCCCACAGACAGAATCCATCCCCACCCCGTGCACTGAGCGCCAGGATGACAAAGCGCCGTCCACCTTTAACCATATCCATTCATTCACCCATCCTTCCATCTACTCATCCATCCATCCATCCATCCATTCATCCAACCTTCCACATATCCACTCATTCATCCATCCTTCCATCTATTCATCCGTCCATCCATCCATCCATCCAACCTTCCTCATATCCACTCATTCATCCATCCTTCCATCTACTCGTCCATTTATCCATCCATCCAGCCTTCCACACATCCACTCATTCATTCATCCATCCATCCATACATCCTCCTACCTATCCACCATTCATCCATCCTTCCTTTCACCCATTAATTCATGCGTCCATCTATCCATCCATCCATCCATCCATACATACATCCATTCATCCATCCATCCAACCTTCCACATATCCACTCATTCATTCATCCATCCATATATACACCCACCCACCACCCACCCACCTATCCTCCATTCATCCATCCTTCCACTCACCCATTCATCCATCCTTCCATCCATCCACCCATTTGTCCATCCTTTCATCCACTCACCCATTCATCCAACCAGCCAGCCACCCATCCACCCACCTACCCACCATTCATCCACCAATTCATCCATCCATCCATCCCATCCACCCAACTATCCATGCTTCTACCCATCCACCCACCTGTCCACCATTCACCCATCCATCCATCCATCCTTCCACGCCTCCACCCATCTATTCTTCCTTTCATCCATCCACCCATGGATCCATTTGTTCATCCAGTTCGCTGAGCACATGCTGTGGGCTAGACTGTCTGCTAAAGCTGGTGATAGAGCCATTAGGAAGAAAAACAAGATCCCTGCCCTTCCAGACTTAGTGCTGAGTCAGGGAAACAGACAGTAGCCACACACTCTTCCTTCTACTTAAAAAAATTGCTTACTGAGAAAATCATATTGCAATAATAACACATATTAAAATTTTTAAAATGTCCCATAGGCTGATCAAATCTGTAATTTCATTTTTCCGTATTATTTTGTATGATTAATATTTGTCCATTGGACCACTTACTTTTTAATTAATTTGGACCATTATCATAAATACAAACAGATAGTCCAATGGTTCAACTTACGATTTTTTGACTTTACAATGGTGTGAAAATGATCTGCTTTCAGTAGGAACTGTACTTTGATTATCTGTACAGCCATCCTTTCACTTTCAGTGCTGTGTTCAATAAATTACAGGAGATTGTTCTGGGCACATTTAAGGTAGACCTGGCAAAGCCATGCTGTTCCATAGGTTTGGTGCACTGATGCATGTTGAGTTAGGACATTTTCAACTTAGGGTGGGTCCTCGTGACACAGCCCCACTATGAGTCGAGGAGCATCTGAATTTGTAGTTTACATTTTCACTTTTCACTGCACCCCTTGTGTGTCCGGGACAGGCTCCCAGGCCCGGGAATTCTGCTCACTCTGTGCAGCAGCTGCTGAACATCCCGCAGTGTCCATGGACCGTCGCGTCTCGGCTGCCCTCCCACGGGTGACATCGGGTCACTATTCCCGGTTCTCAGCCACCACACACAGAGCAGCCACAAACACATGTGTGGGGACGTCCTGTGTGTTTGTGGCTCTTGCCATATGATATAAGAATTAACTTCAAGCCCCCAGTCTGATAAGTTCCTTGGTCAGTACCAGACACCCATCCTGGCTGCCCTCAGGAGGCTCCTCTGAGGATGTGATGTGTGGAGAAACCTGGGAGGAGGGGAGGAGCTGGCTCAGGAAGCTTCCGGACCCGGGGAACTGCAGGTGCCCAGTCCCTGGGCCTGGCAGGAGCATGGTGTAGGGAGAACAGAGAGGAAGTGAGCGGGGAGGCCCCATGAGTCGGGGTGTGGCAGGGCCCTGGGGTTTATGACAGAGGTCATGGGGTCTCTGAATGTGGGGAGAAGCCGTGTGAGGGCCTCACACAGAGGTGGCCACACAGAGTGGGTCGTCATTGGCCCCTCACTGAGCGCTAGAGAAGGGGGCAGAGGGAGGGCGGGTCTGGAAGCCTTGCAGGAAGGAGGTGGAGCTGTGAAGACGGGAGAACAAGGTTGGTGGTAGGTGCCTTCAGGATGCAGGATCTGTGGCTCAGTGACTGTTGGATGGGGAGAGGAGCTAGGCGTCTGGCACATCCCAGATTTCTGGTGTCAGCATCGGGAGGCAGCAGGCAGGACACTGGAAGAGGAAAGCGTTCTGGGAGAATCGAGTGCAGCTGGGACTCAATGAGGCTGAGGTCCTCTGAGATGACCCAGGAGCTGTCAACAAGGCAGGGACAGGGCCAAGGCCAGGGTGTAGGTCAAGAGATGTCAGCAAACGGGCAGGGGCTGCATCGGGACACTTCCCAGGGAGCAGGATCCTGGGATCAGCGGGTCACCCTAGGGGGCCTTGTTGGGTCTGGACTTCAGGGAGCTGTTTCTGTGATGCCCCAGGCACCACTCATCTTCCCAACACTCAGGCAGCATCACGCGGGGCACCACTGTCCTTGAGTTTCAAGCCCTGGTACCTGGTGTTCAAGTTCAGTGGACTCAGATGCCCCACAGAGCCCATGCACGCATCCAGGGATGATGTGGGGTCTCTGACCACACATGGGACACAGCCAGAAGAGACCCAGCTCCCCCCTCAGCCCCTTACAGCATGAGGTTGGGAGTGGAGTGGTCCTGCAGACCCCAGCTCCCCACTGCTGATATGGAGTTGGGAGGGCACAGGAAGGGGGGGACCCAGGGGCCGAGGACCCACAGGTGCAGAGTGAGGAGAGGCAGAACCCATCCAGGGTAGAGGAAGGCTGAGTGGGAGGGCACGGCTGGGCCACTGGAGGATGGCTGAGGGTGGAGAGAGGCCAATTCCTCACACATCCACCCCCCAGCTGTCTGAGATGTGTTCAGTACCTGTCTCTGCAGACCTTGTTCTGTGGCCATGAATCTGGGAGGATGGAATCCTGAGGCCCGGTGTTCAGGACCCCTGAACAAAAGTCCCATGGTGTTTAGGGCCAGGCTGGGTGTGGGGTGAATGCAGGGCACAGTTGGAGAAGGAGCCCAAGGTGACCATGGATGCAGGAGAATCCCAGGTGGGGCCGAGGCAGGATCCCTGAGTCTGCAGGAACCCAAGGCGGGCACCCCCTCAGGGACCACCCAGGGCATCATCACGGCTGCCTAAAGTCCTAAAAATACCTGCCTGGAAGGAGCCTGCCATTGGCTCCCTGGTCTCCCCTTGCCCGTTATGACTTCCCAGCTCCTGCTTTTCCCAGGAAGGACAACCCCCCATCCCACATCCCCCAGAGGCACGTCCTGGGACAGGGAGCAGAGACCCCAGGGCGCCCTCCAAATGAGACTCCTGAAATTTTCCAATCCATTTCCACAGGGTGCACTTTCCTTTAAAAAAAACTCTAAAAATTTTTGATATATTAATTACATAAATAAATAACACACCATATTACATATCCCATATGTCAATATTTACACATGCATTATGTAAATACATTTTTGCCATATATTTATACAGATGTAAGCATATATATGCAATGGAAATGTACACATGACATAATATAAACATTTGATCCCTTCATGTTGTTTGTAAGAATTGTCTGTTACTAAAAATGGGACCATAACTGGATCCAGAAAAGCATGTTAACACTTGGAACTCTATAGACACAAGAATTACGTTGTTATTTAAATTCTGAACTTTTTTTGTTGTGGAGAATATAATCTGGCAATCAGTAAATACTTCAAGCATCGAGTGCTCCATGGAGAAATGGGATGCAGTGAACTGTGAATTGGAGTAGAAAGGACACTGTGGTTTTCCCACTGTGCTTTTAAATGTGGATGGTGAGAAGTGGGTGTCTGAGTCTCGGCGTTGAGAGGTGAAGCCAGCTGCACTTTCTGGGTCGAGTGGGGACTTGGAGAACTTGTCTGTCTTATAAAAAGATTGTAAAACACATCAATCAGCACTCTGTAGCTGGGATTGTAAAACGCACCAATCAGTGCTCGGTAAAACACACAAATTAGCGCTCTGTAAAATGCACCAATCAGCAGGAATCTAAAAGTAACCAGTCTCAGGGGGGATTGAAAAAAGGGCACTCACAGGACAGAAATGGAACATGGGAGGGGACAAATAAGGGAATAAAACCTGGCCAGCCCAGCCAGCAGCAGCAACTCGCTTGGGTCCCCTTCCACACCGTGGAAGGTTTGTTCTTTTGTTTTTCACAACAAATCTTGCTGCTGCTCACTCTTTGAGTTCATGCCATCTTTAAGAGCTGTATCACCGGGAACCACAAAGGTCCGCGGCTCCATTCTTGAAGTCAGTGAGACCACGAACCCACCAGAAAGAACCAACTCCAGACACATCTTGGGAGCTCACCCAGGAGATTGTCATGTGGTGAATACCATCAGACCCCTTTCACTTGCTATTCTGACCTATTTTTCCTCAGAATTTGGGGACTAAATGCCAGGCACCTGTTGGCCAGTTAAAAGTGACTAGCATGGCTGCCAGACTAGACACAGGTGTCAGGCTTTCTGGGAAAGGGATCTCTAATAACCCCCAACCCTTCGGAGTTGGGAGTGTTGGTTTGCCTGGAACCAGCTTCCACTTTTCCTGCACTTCCGGGCTGAGCTGTGGTTAGACAGAGAGGAAAGCTATTCAGCTCTGGGGTCCTGACGAAAAGTTGGTTGACCCTGCAGCCATGAGCTGAACTCTCAAAGTTACATCACCCAAGCGAGACTTGCCCATCTACCCCATCTATCCTGACCCTTGCTTCCTGGGTCCTAATGCCTGTCAGACAAACTTCCTCTTGCCTCTCTTCTCCCACGCTAGTCCTGCTTCTAAAAACCAACCCCAGTCCCTGGTGTTCTTCTAGTTTCTCCTATAAGGATGATTTCTAATAGAAGTTTTGGGACTCTGTTCCCTTCTTTAGGCACCTGGGCTCACCAATCAGAAAGACATACTTTTTCCCCAAGCCCACTTGTGGGGTGAGGGGGGCACTATCTGGAATTTTAGGATCCCTCCTCAGACTAGCAGGCCTAACAAAAGCTATTCCAGAAGCTAGGACATGGGGAGCCTCAGAAATTACAGACTCCCTAATTAGGGAGATGCCCTTCCTATTCATTTAATGAGAAGTGAGGACAAAAGTCATCACTCTTCCAACTCTGGAGATCCCTTCCCTCCCTCAGGATATGGCTCTCCACTCCATTTTGAGGAATATCATCTTTATAGGACAAGGGTAAGGTCCCAATACTAACAGAAGAAAACACTTAGGACTCTAACAGGTTTTTGAGAATGCATTGGTAAGGGCCACTAAATCCAATTTTTCTCAGTCCTTCTTGTGGTCTAAGAGGAAAGGCAAAGGTGCAGGTTTTCTAGAATGCGTTGGTAAGGGCAACCAAATCCGACCTTCCTCGGTCCTCTTTACGGTCTAGGAGGGAAACTAGTGTTTCCACCGCTGCTTCGGTGAGCACAGCTGTTCCGATCAGCAGGGTCCAGGGACCATTGCGGGTTCCTGGGGGAGGGGGCAGGACAAACAAACCAAAACCATGGGAGGTTTTTTCTTTCAGATGGGAAACACTCAGGCATCAAAACGCTCACCCTTGAAATGCATCCTAAGCCATTGGGACCAATTTGACCTGCAAACCCTGAAAAAGAAGCAGCTTGTTTTTTCTGCACTATGGCTTGACCCCAGTATTCTCTCTCTGATGGGGAAAAATGGCCACCTGAGGGGACTATAAATTACAATACTATCCTGCAGCTTAAACTTTTCTGAGGGAGGGAAGGCAAATGGAGTGAAATACCTTATGACCAAGCTTTCTTTTTATTGAAGGATAATCCACAACTATGCAAAGCTTGCAATTTACATCCCACAGGAGGACCTCTCAGCTGACCTCCATATCCTAGCCTTCCTACAGCTCCCCTTCCCGTTAATGATAATCCTCCTCTAATCTCCCTCACCCAGAAGGAAAAAAGCAAAGAAATCTCCAAGGGACCACAAAACTCCTGGGGCTATGGGTTATGTCCCTTTCAAGCTGAAGGGGGAGTGGAATTTGGCCCAACCCAGGTACATGTCCCCTTCTCCCTCTCTGATTTAAAGCAGATCAAGGTAGACCTGGAGAAGTTTTCAGATGATCCCGATAGTTATATAGATGTCCTACAGGGTCTAGGGCAAACCTTCGACCTCACTTGCAGAGATGTCATGCTATTGTTAGATCAAACCCCGGCCTTTAATGAGAAGAATGCAGCTTTCGCTGCAGCCAAAGAATCTGGAGATACCCGGTATCTTAGTGAAGTAAATGATAGAATGACAGCCAAAGAAAAGGACAAATTCCCTACTGGTCAGCAAGCTTTCCCCAGTATGGATCCCCACTGGGACCTAGACTCAGATCATTGGGACTGGAGTCACAAACATACATTGAACTGTGTTCTAGAAGGACTGAGGAGAATTAGGGAAAAGCTCATGAATTATTCAATTATGTCCACCATAACTCAGGAAAGGAAGAAAATCCTCTGCCTTCTTTGAGCAGCTATGGGAGGCCTTAAGAAAACATATTCCCCTGTCACCAGACTCCCTCTAGGGTCAATTGATCCTAAAAGATAAGTTTATTACCCAATCAACCACAGATACCAGGAGAAAGTTCCAAAAGTGAGTCCTGGGCCCTGAACAAAATCTGGAGGCATTATTAAACCTGGCAATATCAGTGTTCTATAATAGGGACCAAGAGGAACAGGCCAAAAAAGAAAAGCAAGATCAGAGAAAGGCTGCAGCCTTAGTCACGGCCCTCAGACATACAAACCTTGGTGTAAAAGAGAGGACAGAAAATGGAGCAGGCCAATCACCCAGTAGGGCTTATTATCAGTGTGGTTTTCAAGGACACTTTAAAAAAGATTGTCCAATAAGAAACAAGCCACCCCCTCACGCATGTCCACAGTGCCTGGAATCACTGGAAGGCACTGGCAATCACTGGAAGGCACACTGCCCCAGAAGACAAAGGTTCTCTGGGTCCCCAGCCAGATGATCCAACAACAGGACTGAGGGTACCTGGAGCAAGTGCCAGCTCATTTCATCACCCTCACTGAGCCCCGCATAAGTTTAACCATTGAGGGCCAAGAAATTGACTTCCTCCTGGACACTGGTGCAGCTTTCTCAGTGTTAATCTCCTGACCTGGATGGTGGTCCCCAAGGTCTGTTACCATCCGAGAAATCCTGGACAACCAGGTTTTTCTCCCACCTCCTCAGTTGTAATTGGGAGACTTTGCTCTTTTCACACGCCTTTCTTGTTATGCCTGAAAGTCCCACACCCTTATTAGGGAGGGACGTATTAGCCAAAGCTGGAGCTATTATCTACATGAATAGGGGGAACAAGTTACCCATTTGTTGTCCCCTACTTCAGGAGGGAATCAGCTCTGAAGTCTGGGCATTTGAAGGACAATTCAGAAGGGCAAAAAATGCCTGCCCAGTCCAAATCAGGCTAAAAGATCCCACCACTTTTCCTTATCAAAGGCAATATCCCTTAAGGCCTGAAGCTCATAAAGGATTACAGGATATTGTTAGACATTTAAAAGCTGAAGGCTTAGTAAGAAAATTCAGCAGTCTCTGCAACATCCCAATTCTAAGAGTACAAAACCAGAATGGTCAGTGGAGACTAGTGCAAGATGTTAGACTCATCAATGAGGCAGTAATTCCTCTATATCCAGTTGTACCCAACCCCTATAACCTGCTCTCTCAAATACCACAGGAAGCAGAATGGTTCACTGTTCTGGACCTCAAGGATGCCTTCTTCTGCATTCCCCTGCACTCTGACTCCCAGTTTCTCTTTGCCTTTGAGGATCCCACAGACCGCACATCCCAACTTAGTGGACTATCTTGCCTCCAGGTTTTAGGGATAGCCCTCTTCTGTTTGGTCAGGCACTGGCCCAAGTCTAGGCCACTTCTCAAGTCCAGGCACTCTGGTCCTTCAGTAAGTGGATGATTTACTTTTGGCTCCCAGTTTGGAAGCCTCATGCCAGCAGGTTACTCTAGATCTCTTGAACTTTCTAGCTAATCAAGGGTACAAGGAGTCTAAATAGAAAGCCCAGCTCTGCCTACAACAAGTCAAATATCTAGGCCTAATCTTAGCCAGAGGACCCAGGGCCCTCATCAAGGAATGAATACAGCCTATACTGGCTTATCCTTGCCCTAAGACATTTAAACAATTGTGGGGCTTCCTTGGAATCACTGGCTTTTGCCGACTGTGGATCCCTGGATACAGCGAGATGGCCAGACCACTCTATACTCTAATCAAGGAGACCCAGAGGGCAAATACTCATCTGGAAGAATGGGAACCAGAGGCAGAAATAGCCTTCAAAACCTTAAAGCAGGCCCTAGTACACCTCCAGCCCGAGGGTAGGTGTCACCGTCCTCACCCTGTGCACTCAATGTGTCTTTGCAGGGTGAGGGCCCTGCTGGGTCCTACTCTGAGCACCGAGATACAAAGAGCAGCCCTCCTGCCCTGCCCTGGGAGGCTGCTGGTCTCCACCAAGATGCAGAGGGAGGTGGGCGAGGCCACAGCCCAGAGAGGGAGGGCAAGGTGGTGGGGGGTGCTGGTAGAGGGGTAGGACTGAGGGTGGTAGTGGTGGTAGTGAACCCCGGGTGAGGTGGGGCATGGACTATTCTGCACATCAACGGGGGAGCCACAGAAGGTTATAGAGGAAGGTCATCCTGTCCCAGGTCCCCCAGGGAACTGAGGCCTCAGCCACGTCCACCCTCACAGCTGGGCCCTCCGGCCCCTCCCGCCCTGGGAAGTGTGGCCTCTGTTTTTGGTGAGGTCACAGCTGCAGGGAGGGCCGGGGGGCCGGATGCCTCAGGTTGCAAACGGCTTCACTCAATGCCTCCGGCTGCGGGGCAGAGGCCAGAGCTAGAAATAGACCCACAGCGACCCCCACCCCAGCCACACAGTGCGGGCCTCCTGACCACAGGTCCTGGGCCACCCCTTCCTGCTCATGTGGGAGGAAACCCTGAGTTCGGGTGAGGCTGTTCCCCAAACAAGGCCGCCTTGTGTAGCTCTCTGAGGGCCTTTTATAATCTTCTTCCCTCCCCCAGGACAGCCCAGCTGCAGCCCCTCCTCACCAGCGACCCCGGGCCCTTCGCCTCGGGGCCAGTCAAGCAGGGAGCAGACAGCAGTGTGTGAGGAGGAGAAAAGAGCCGGACTACAGGGACGCCAGCCGCCTGCCAGCCCCTCCCCTGCAGCCTCTCCTCCCAGACACGGATGTCCCTGAGCTGCCCAGTGCAGAGAGCAGGGCCAGGTGAGGTGCAGGGGAGCCCAGGAGCTGTGGCAGGAGCAGAATGGAGGAAGCCCTGGGGGAAAGACCTGGCTCCCATCCTCCCTGTGTCCCCTCCCCTCCACATGCCTGCCCTGCCTCCTGCAATGGTGGGATGGCCTGGAAGTGCAGAACGAGGCTGGCCCTGCCTTCTCTGGGGAGCTCAGCTACTGAAGGTGCCTGAGTCTCGGTTCATCATTGCAAAGATAGAACCTGTTCTGCTGTCTTCAGGGAAGGGAAAAGGGCCTGGGGGGAAGGGGCAGTCCCCCTCACACCGTTGGTGGCAGTGTGCATAGGAGCAGTCTGTTTGGAGGACATTTTGGGTAATATTTATTCAAATCAGGAGTGCCCAGCCTAACCTAGGGGCCAGCCCTTTACTATCCTCACATGCTCACATTGGCAGGCAATACCTGGACCCTCTAACCGATCAACTGGTTCCACTGATTCACTGACTGGCCTAACGCAACGGCATGAGCAGGGCTGGGGCCACAGGGGAGGAGCAAATTTAGACAACAGTACAATTTGCCATATCCCCAGAAATTCCTTAGGACATTCTATTGTTCCTGTCCAGGCTCTAATGCTGGCCTCAGCAGCCCCCATTTCCTCCTCACATGAGGTCCTGGGCTGTTCCACTGAGCCCTCCACTTTCTGAAATGAATGGGGACACTTTCTATAGTTATTCGAATCGTGGGAAATTCGACAGTTATTCGAATTGTGGAAAAGTAGGCTCCAGAATGTCTTGGAGAGGTGACTTAGCAATCTGACGGTGAGTCCTCCCGGGTAGGAGGGGAGGGGAGTCTCCCTGGAAGGCGAATGACGCAGCTGCCCACATGTTCTCCTGCAGGGGAACCGGACACCGTCATGACCCGGAAGGGCTGCACTTCTCCGGGGTTTGCAGAATGTGGCAGAGCTGGAAAAACTCAAAAGTCCTTAAACACAGGTAAGCAGACAGCACAGCGGTGGTGTTTCCCGCACCTTGAGTCTGTGTTTGCATGTGGGTGCACACATGTCTATGTGTACATTTGTTTGTATCTGCTTCCTCCGTGTGTGCATGCATGTCTCTGTGCATGTATGTAGCTGCGTGTACATGTACTTGTGTCTCTGTGCACGTATGTGTGCATGTGTGTGTCTGTGTGAATGTTTGTATATCTGTGCATGTGTGTGTTTGTGGTATACATGCATGCGTATATATGCATGTGTGCATGTGTGCTTGTGTGTGTCTCTGTGTGCGCATTCATGTGTGTGCATGTGTGTCTGTGTAAATGTGTTTGTGTATCTGTGCATGTGCGTGTTTGTGGTATACATGCATGCATATATATGCATGTGTGCTTGTGTGTGTCTCTGTGTGTGCATGTATGTGTGTGTATGTGTGTGTCTGTGTAAATGTGTTTGTATATCTGTGCATGTGCGTGTTTGTGGTATACATGCATGCGTATATATGCATGTGTGCATGTGTGCTTGTGTATGTGTCTCTGTGTGTGCATGCATGTGTGTGCATGTGTCTGTGTGAATGTGTGTATCTGTGCGTGTGCGTGTTTGTGGTATACATGCATGCACATATGTGCATGTGTGCATGTGTGCTTGTGTGTGTCTCTGTGTGTGCATGCATTTGTGTGCATGTGTCTGTGTGAATGTGTTTGTGTATCTGTGCATGTGCGTGTTTGTGGCATACATGCATGCGTATATATGCATGTGTGCATGTGTGCTTGTGTGTCTCTGTGTGTGCATGCATGTGTGTGCTTGTGCAGATCCATGTTTCTGTGCCTGTGTCATGCACACGTCTGTACATATGCACATGCGCATGGGTGCATTCATATGCACACGTGTCTTGTATACATGCATGTGTGCCTCTGTGTGCGTGCCTGTTGAGTCAGTTCTGTGAGTCCCCCTGAGGGCCAGGAGGCCGTAGGCAGGGCTGGTCCTGGAGAGCACTTTTTTTTTTCCACGCACTTTGGCTTTCCCCCACCAAGCGCACCCCCGCACTTGGTTGGCTGCTTTCACCCAGCCCTACTCCTCCTGTGCCCAAGAACCTCCTCCTCGTCTCCTCCTCAGCTACACAGCTGGTGCAGCACAGCAGACCTGCACCGAAATGCATCAGGGAGAAAAAAGGAGGTGAAGTCAAACATCCCATCTGCTCCTGTCCTCGCCCTCAGGTTCACTGCCAAGTTCTGACACTGCCAACTCCCCCACACTAACCGGCCTCCCCGAATGCAAATCTCATTCCCTGCTTGCCAGCGCCCAGAGACTCTTTCTGAAGATGTTTATCTTTTCTCATTCACTCTTCAAAATCCTCAGCGTTGAGAAAACGCCTTAGAATTTCCTGAATAAAGAAACAATGGGCAGCATCCTCGTTTAGATCCGGTCGGGATTGCTGAATGGAACGCAGAGAGGAGAGGAGAGTGGAAAATAGCCCCTGGGTTTAAGGAAATGTTAAGCAGTTTTTCAAGAGCCCAGAGCCCTGCAGGAGGCAGGAAAGGATATTATTTTGCAGTTTTGCATGCGCTTTTCTCTGCGAGTAGCACTTTTCTACCAGAGGCTGACATTGGAGGGACCACCTGACATCAGATTAGACATTTACAAAAGGGCGCTGCAGGCAAATGCTTCATAAACGACCTTCACCAAAGATGCATGAGAGACCCCCAGGCTCAGGGACGCTCTGGTTAAATGGAGGATGTTATGCCTGCTCTATTTACAGTGGGGCCTGCTTGGGGCTCCTTGGAGGTTGCTTCAAACCTGTGCAGGTAGATGTATTCCTGCAACAATACCTCACCTCTACTATTTTTTTTTTTTTAGCAACAGATACTTACTTTCATTCACGTTTTCATCTTTCTATTGTGGACAATTTTAAACATGTAGAAATGGAGGGAGAAGGGATGGAGAACACCCACTCACCATCAGCCGGATGCCGCAATTACCAATAACTTCCTACACTTGCTTCTTCTCTAGATTCTTTGGAATTAATTCAAAGTACATTGCAATCACGATGGCCTTTTACTTCTAAATTCTACACTCTGCACCTCTAAAATATACAAGCATGTCCCAGGACCATCCTCAACTACTTAGGGTCCCTCAGAAAAGGGTAAGGTCAGCCAGGCTGGACACCACGCTGTGGGTGGCCTTAGGTCCTGCAGGCAACTGTGGCTGCCAGCGTCGCAGCGGCAAGGTGAGCCTGAGCAGGAGCACACAGTCCCTGCCTGTCTGTTTCTTCCTGCCCCTTGGGGTGTGGGCACCTTGCCAGCTGGGAAGCTGCAGTCTAACGGTGATCATCGTGCTCTTTGCTGCCATCATTTCTAACATCACCAGAGAATTTATGAAGTGCCAGGAATCCCTCTTATGGCTTCTCCTATATTCAACTACTGAACCCACACAAATCTGTTTTACAGATGGGCTTATGGAAGTTACAGCGATGCAAATCCAGACCGTTTGGCTTCCAAGCTCGTAGCCACCATCATCTGCTCAACTGCAGAAGCACTAGGGTGAAGCGGGCCATGCTGGGCTGGTGGGGCAGGTGGCAGTGGCCACCATGCAGGTCCCTGTGGGACTCCCCAGGGGACTTCCTGCTGCATGATTCCCACCTCATGTGTGGACCTTGGTACCAAACTTGTGCTTTGGATTTGATTCCACAAGTGAATTATTCCAGGATTCGTGTTCTGTGTGTGTTCTCAGTGTAGGTTCACGAAAAACAGACCGAGAAACATTATATCAAACTGATGGCTCTGCCTAAGGCTGTAGCAGGATTGATAAGGAATCAGAGACCGACCGATGAGGTTGAGGAGGATATTTATTATTTAGGTGCACTGGCCTAGTCAGATTAACACCCAAAGGACTGAGCCCTGAACAAAGAGTTAAGTTACATTTTAACCATTTCATGGGGCGGGGTGTGGAGGTGGGGGTGGCGGGATCTGTGCAGGGGGAAGCATATTACAGACGCAAGAAACAAAGACAGTTATTTAATTGAAACATGCATTACATCATTTCTTACTTTTCAAGGAAAAACGTGTTTTGCGACTTGAGTTTATCTGCCTAGGGACCTTGCAGCTGCACAGCTAGAGAAACAGGGTCTTCACAATGCCTGGGAAGGGAGGAGAGATAAGGCTCACTAGCCACAGAAAAACAGGCAGTTAATTTTTTTTTTTTTTTTTTTGGAAACGGATTCTCGCTCTGTCACCCAGGCTGGAGTGCAGTGGCGCGATCTCAGCTCACTGCAAGCTCCACCTCC
>NW_012102388.1:2505083-2529074 GCF_000951045.1 Mandrillus leucophaeus
TGAAACATGCATTACATCATTTCTTACTTTTCAAGGAAAAACGTGTTTTGCGACTTGAGTTTATCTGCCTAGGGACCTTGCAGCTGCACAGCTAGGGAAACAGGGTCTTCACAATGCCTGGGAAGGGAGGAGAGATAAGGCTCACTAGCCACAGAAAAACAGGCAGTTAATTTTTTTTTTTTTTAAATTAATTAATTAATTATCGAGCCACATGTAGACAAGGATGAAATGAACTTTTACAGTTAATCATTTCAGGCAGTTAATTTTTTTTTTTTTTTTTTTGGAAACGGATTCTCGCTCTGTCACCCAGGCTGGAGTGCAGTGGCGCGATCTCAGCTCACTGCAAGCTCCACCTCCCAGGTTCATGCCATTCTCCTGCCTCAACCTCCTGAGTAGCTGGGACTACAGGTGCCCGCCACTGCACACGGCTAATTTTTTGTATTTTTTGTAGAGACGGAGTTTCACTGTGTTAGCCAGGATGGCCTCAATCTCCTGACCTCGTGATCCGCCCGCCTCAGCCTCCCAAAGTGCTGGGATTACAGGCGTGAGCCACCGTGCCAGGCCACAGGCAGTTAATTTTTAAAGGACTCCAGCTTTTTCTCTTTCTCAGGGGGAACTGCGTTTTCTTACATTCAACTGAGTGTCTGCTTACACATTCTTAATTTCTTTTAATTCCTGTTTTAAGACCAGAAAGAAGACGTGGAATGTGGAAGGAGCTGGGATGATGGGACATGGAGTTTTGATTGACTTTTATTACCAGGAACTTCACAGTGAGAATTCCTCAGAGAGCATGATGTGGTAATGCTGTTCATACTCAGATGCCCACACTCAGATGCCCATGCTGGACAGGTGTTCACACACAGGGGCTCACTCTCAGGGTTCACCCCAGGTGGGTGTTCACATACAGGGGCTCACTCTCAGGGCTCACCCCGGACATGTGTTCACACACAGGGGCTCACTCTCAGGGGCTCACCCCAGGCGGGTGTTCACACACAGGGCTCACTCTCAGGGGCTCACCCCAGGAAGGTGTTCACACACAGGGGCTCACTCTCAGGGGCTCAGCCCGGACACGTGTTCACACACAGGGACTCACCAGAGCCCAGCTGGTGAGCACAGGGGCTCAGTTCCACACTTTTCACCAGCAGTTCCTTCCAGGCCTCAACAGCCCTGCTCAGCAGTGTGGGAAAAAGAGGGGCATTTAGAGAACAGAACCATGGGAGATGTTATGTGACACGTCCCCCCTCTTCCTCTTCCTCCTGTCGCAACATCAGGATTTCCCTGAAGAAAGGGACCTGCACTTTGCCCCAGCCACTCACATCACCAGTGAGCATGTGGCCTAGTGCTGGCCAATCAGAGTCATATACAGCCCAGCCTCATCATGGTGATTGGATAAGAGGTGGGCACATGACCAAATCAAGCCAATCATAGTCCCAAACATCCTCATCACAGTGATTGGATAACACATAACCACATGACCAGATCAAGCCAATGAGAGTTACACACACTCTCATCACAGTGATTGGATAAGGGGTGGGCACATGACCAAATCAAGCCAATCAGAGATGCACTTCCTCCTCCTCGCTGGGATTGGGTGTTAAGGACAGTAGATATTGATTTTTGTTTTGGAAAATGATGCAAATTTTCCTTTTTAAAATTGAATTATGTAAAATAAGGTAGTCGATGGAAAGAAAAAATTAAGTAACAGGTGATAAGCTAATATCTCAAACACAGAGCTCCGTGAAAAGCCAGCCTTGAAGCCCTGAGTTCATCCGGCCACTGGAGCCTCCCTGTATCCCGGCTGAGCACTGGCCCTGGAGGGTGCAGGGGACGTGTCCACGAGGCCTCCCTGAGCTCCGAGCAGGCTGCGGGTACCGGCCATTCTAAATGCCAAGTACGTGTCCGCCCTATGAATTATGAAGGATGTTTACAATTCCTCCAACACAACCGAGCCGTCAATCATTCACAGCTGCACCAGTGGCTCTGCCACTCTGAGGTCGCTGGAGGAGAAGGACTGACCAAGCCTGATGGGCGAAGGAGAAGCCGGCGGAGGGGCTGGGATGGCCTGGCCGGGCCTGCTGGAGCCAGAGGGAGGCCGATTCCAGGACCAGTGTTCTTTCCGTGGAAAACACCGCATGAGCTTCCTGACATCGCCGGCCACTTCCATGAGAATGGAAGAAGAAGGACGCACCCCGGAGGGGCAGAATTTCTTGTCCTGGAATGCCGGCGGTCAGCCCCTCACTCCCGTCTTCCCGTAGAGGAGGTTGTTTGCCTTCTCAGGCTCTTCAGGAAACAGATTCCACTCCTCACCGACAAACCAACTCCAGGTTTGGTTATCCGCGCTGCCAGGCTGCCGGGCTGTGTCTGGCCTTACCTGATGACCGGGCACCACAAGTGGGTGCTGTGCTGTGTGCTCACCAATTGCTGCGCCTCCTTCCTGGGTACATGGTGAAGCCACATTGCCCAGCCTGCCTGGCAAGGAGGTGTGGTCACCTAGCTGCGTTCTCATCAGTAGATGGGATGGGAACCATTTCTGGCCCAAGGAAGTATGATTACCGCTTTTATGATGTCTTGTCCATTCTCCTGGAAGGACACAGACATCAGTGAGAAGGTGATCCACATCATGGCAGGGGCTTGGGTCTCAGAAATACACCATGGAAGAGAGTTACCTGTCTGAGAACCACTTGGATTGCCGTAAAGGCAAGACATAAACTTCTACTGAATTTGAGCCATCATGTGTTGTATGAATGTGTGCAGTTGTTTAAAGAGAGAAACTGCTCACTGACACAGACACCATGTGTTGAGTATTTAATATGTGCAAAACATTGTGCTAAATGCTTTCATATACAGCATTGCCTAAGCCTCAAAACAACCTGCAGACCTGGAGACTATTATTTTCCCACTTCAGAGTGAAGAAATTTAAATTTAGAGAGGTTAAACTTGCCCTGGGTCACACACCTACTGACGAATAGAATCGGGACCCCACAGCTCATGTTCTCAGTGCCAGCTAGA
The DNA here is from genome assembly GCF_000951045.1 of Mandrillus leucophaeus. Taxonomy (NCBI): domain Eukaryota; kingdom Metazoa; phylum Chordata; class Mammalia; order Primates; family Cercopithecidae; genus Mandrillus; species Mandrillus leucophaeus. Next base: position 2,508,093 of record NW_012102388.1, read on the forward strand.
GTATCCTCAAAGCAACATGGTGAAGGAGTATTGGCCATAAAGCTATTCTTTCTCCCTGCTCCATCCAGAAGGGAAGGGGCCCCCCTGGAGCTCCACAGCAGCAAGCCCCAATAAGGTGGGCACACAGGAAGGGAGGTCATGTGTGCCAAGCTCAGCCTGGGCTGGGGCCTGCATGTCAGGAACCTCTTTCTGCAAATGGCAGAAACCCAGCTCCCAGTGGCCAACACAGAAAAGGCCACATATCTGCTGCTCATCGACCCCAACATTCCAAGCAAAGCTGGATCAAGGTGTTTCTTGATGACCTCAGGAATCTCCTTCTCCATCTCTGTCTGTTTTCCCTGAAGAGGAAACAAGGCAAAAGAAACTTGAGGCTCATGTTCTGAAAGCTAGATAGTGAAGTGCCCTCTCCTCTGTAGCAATCACTGAAGACCATACAATCACTGAAGACCATCCAAATCACTGAAGACCATCCAACCAATCACTGAAGACCATCCAATCACTGAAGACCATCCAATCACTGAAGACCATCCAATCAATCACTGAAGACCATCCAATCACTGAAGACCATCCTCTACACTTGTCACCTTGCAGCAGCAACTCAGGGTCACTGACCTGCCCCTGCCACTGCAGCAACCACTCGGGGTGACTCACCTGCCCCTGGCCACTGCAACAACCACTCGGGGTGACTCACCTGCTCCTGGCCACTGCAGCAACCACTTGGGGTGACTCACCTGCCCCTGCCACTGCAGCAACCACTCAGGGTGACTCACTTGTAAATGCTGCTGCATAAGCAATAAGGGTGCAGGAGGCAGCAGCTGGAAGGGAAATGCAGAGAGAAACGCTGGGGGGTTCCAGATGGGACGAGTGATCAGCTGACAGCCCTCCAACCACAATGTGCAGTTTCCAAGCCACAACCCCTGTCCCCATCCTGCCCCTGCTGAGGAGTCTGAGAGCTTAGTCCTTGGGGTCACCCTGTTCATCCCTGCATATGTGCAGATCTGCTCTCAAACTCCTGAAGTGCTGGAATTCTATGCAAGTTCAGAATCTCAATTATGTGTGACCTCAACCCTATAAGCCTCATGTAAGGCTTCTTCCTTTGTCTGAACTCACAATAGCCACTGAACGGGGAGATTGGGTGACTTCATTCAACATTTGGTTATTAAGCACCCCCATATACCAGGCTCTGTCCTGGGTGCTTGGGACACAGCCCCAGGAAAGCCATGGCTCTGCTCTCATGGATCTTATGTTCTGGTCCAGTGGAGAGACTTACAAGTGTGTGAGAAAATGAATAGCATAATCCTTGGTTGTCAAAAGGGCCATCGATGAAACAGAACGGACCATGTGACAGTGTGGCTAGGGAGAGGTCATTATGAGCTGAGGTAGCCAGGAAAGATCTCCTGGAGGGTGTGACATTGGCACCAACAAGGAGCCAATGGCACGCAAACTAGGGCAGGTACATACTAGGCAGGGGCATCACCAGGGAAAGGTCATGCAGCAGAAACCAGTGTGGTCCCGTGAAGAGCAGAAAGGAGGCTGAGGGCAAGGAGAGGAGGCCAGAGCTGCAGGAGGTCAGCAGGGGCCAGGCCTCGTGTGCCTTACAGGCAGGGGAAAAGGCCTAGCTTTTGCTAAGTGCCCTGGCCACTAGTAATGTGGGGAGGCAAGACAGTGTGCAACATGCTCCGCCCACAAGAGGCCTCCCAGGCTGCACTGCAGAGAGAGGTGGGAATGGAAGGAAATGAGTTTGCAGTCTATGGCATTGGTCCAAGCAGGAAATAACTGTAGCTCAGACTACAGCGGTGGCAGTGGAGATGGACGGGGGGACATTTTTTCCAGATGTGTCTTGGAGCTGGAGATGACAAGATTTGCAAATGGTTTGGCTCTGGGGAGAGACACACACACAGAGAAAGAATTGGTCTTCTGATATTATCTGCAGAGGAGGAAACAGGTTTAGGGGAGATGCAGGTAGGTTGATGAAGAACCACTGGTATTGGTTTTTATGCACGTTTGGAAGCCTTGGGAAGGCCTGCGTATTCTCTGGAAATGAATTGCTCATGATTCCAGTTAGTTATCCACAAAATAATGCAAGGTTTACAATAAATTGTATTTCCCAGCTACTGGGAAACTAAGCTGGTAGGAATGAAGGGAGCCCACACCTGACGCGGGGCAGAAACACACGTTCCATTGTTCTGAGCTGAAAGGGAGCAGCCTGGGCAGAGCACATCATGGGGGAGCGGCCTCTGTTCCCCGCTGTGCCGGGCCAGGGTGACTGGCAGTTGATAAACAGCCCCGCTCCTAACAGAGAGCCCCGGAGTGGGAGCCGGCACGATCGACGTGCCATTTATCTTAAAGCTTTCATGGAGGGAAAAATATGTTTTAAAAGCTGCCGGGAAAAGGACAATTATTAATGCAACTCTTCTATCAATGTCTTCTCTCATTTGCCAGGCAGGGAGATGCTGATATACAAGAGTGAGGTCAGGCGGACTTTGGAAGGGGTCGAGAAGGTGGCCAGGAACATAGTGTCCTCCCTTGGCTGTCACTGGTCCGCAGGCCGTGGACGCACTCTTTGAGGACAGCTTTGAAAGTAAGGGCCGCTGCGAGCTTCATCCACCTGATGTCTGGGGAAGCCCGGGACTGGCTTTGCAGGAGCCCACACTCGTGACACAGAGGGGCCTTCTCTGCAGCTCTCTGCTGCACGTCCGTCACAGGGCAGCCGCGCTCCCATCTCTGGTGCAGATGGCTGCACCTGCAGTCCCAGGCAATAGCACAGACCTCAGGACTGCATAGGGCAGCTTCTCCTGGGAGGCCCAGGTCAGCAGTGGACACACGGCTCTCCAGACCAAGTCACTGACGCTGTGAGGGTGATGTCCTCACTCAGGCTGGTGGCAGCATGGACAGCTGCTCCACATGGAGGGATGCAGGCCCAGCTTGTCCCTGAAATCCAAACCCAGCAGGCCCAGGGCTGCCATCAGGGACGCTGATTCTAAGGTGGAGGGAGGTTTCCAGGAACCGGGAGGTCCATCTGGGGAAAGAAGCGAAGGCCACCCAGAATGACGGAAAAGCACAGAGCACAGTGAGCTGCAGGCATGGGGAGAGCGGGCCCAGACGGGCACAGGACAGAGGACGCGGGAAGGGGAAACGGTCAGCACTGCTGATCCCAGCGAAGGTCCTGAAAACTGACTTCATCAATTTATGGAGAATTGGGGTTGAATTAATGATAACAAAGCAGTTCTTTTAAGCTACTGATTTGAGGGAAAAATGAAATATCCAGGTGAGGAAAGTCCCGTGGTCTCCGTCGGCTCCACGGTGAACGGGGCTCAGGTGGGCTCGGTGATGTCAGCAGCCAGTCTCGATTTGAGGGAATCCCAGTGGCAGGGGTGGACGGGGGTGCCTGTGGGCAGAGCAGGCGGAGGAGAAGCAGGTCCCAACCTCCCCTGTCGAAGGTGGTGCCTCACGTGGAAGCATCAGGAAGTGGAAGCACAGGCGTCTCATTTGGAGATGGGAAGACAGACAACACGAGAGATGACTAAAAGAATGAAAGGTGATCTCTGGGGAGGGACAGTGGAGGAAAGAGGGAGAATATCATTTTTGTAGCTATGGAACTCATTAAATTGGGTGCAAATACCATTTCTTTTTGAAAAGTAGAAAAAAAAATATTAAAAGAACCAGTCAGTGAGAACTGTGGTGACCAGCCGGCGTGACTGGAGGAAGAGAAGATTATAATTCATTCGCTCCCCTTGACCCCTCCTCTCCACCACAGTCTCTCTGGGCTGGGGCCGAAATTCCCAGATTACAGCTGTGGAATGCATCTGCTTCCTCCTGTACTGCTCCTGCGCATATAATTTAAATTGCCCCTGATGAGGTCTACTGCTTCAGAGTAACATCCAATCATTCCAGATACTTTGAGCATCTAGAAGCCTATGACAGCTGGAGAATCTAATCTTGAAGCAATAAATGAGATAAAGCTTGGGTGAGACAAACACCATAGGCCACCTCTTCACCTCCATTATTCATGAAACTATCTCATTATAACTGTGGGTTGCCATGGTGACAGGCAGTGGAGAGACAATTCTAAAAAGTTTGGAGAAGATATTTTATAACTAAGGGCTTTTGGTTGCAAGCGACTAAAACCTGGTTCTTGATGGCTTAAACCGAAAGTTGTTTTGTTGTAATTGTTTGCCAGCATTGTGGGGAAGGCCTCAGGAGTGCTGACAGCCAGCACCAGGGCCCAGCAGTGTCATCAAGACCTCAGTCTCTGCCCTGGGGGCTCTGCTTTCTGCTCTGCTGCAGTCATTGCTGGGCTCCACGCGGCACCCCCTGAAAGCCCCAGGCTCAAATCACCCTTAATATTAGCAGGCCCAGACTCTAAACAAATACTGGCCAACCGCTGAAAACAATACCACCAAGGCAAAATACTGTCAAGAGGGGCTGGATAAAGTCTGTGGGGGCACAAGGGAGGCATCCAAGAAGGACATCTAAATGAAGACCTGAAGAATAAATATGAACTGTACCAAAATGGGCACAGGAGAGCACTCCAGGTCAAGGGAATTATAGACACATAAGATATAGGTCTGGAGGATCCTGAACCATTTGAATAACTGATTCCAGGTCCTTAGTAGGAAATATTCAAGATATACCTGGGTGATATGGTATGGCCCTGTGTTCCCACCCAAATCTCATGTTGAATTGTTAATCCCTAGTGTTGGAGGTGGGGCCTGGTGAGAGGTTATTGGATCATGGAGGTGGTTTCTAATGGTTTCGCACCTTCCCCCTAGTGCTGTCTTGTGATAAAGTTCTCATGAGATCTGGTTGTTTGAAAAGCGCGTAACACCTCCCCGTTTGCTCTCTCTCTCTCTCTCTCTCTCTCCTGCTGGCCATGTGAAAACTGTGCCTGTTTCCCATTCGCCTCCTGCCATGAGTGTAAGTTTCCTATGGCCTCCCTAGAAGCAGAAGCCTGTATAGCCTGCAGAACCATGAGACAATTAAATCTCTTTTCTTTATAAATTACCGAGCATCAGGTATGTCTTTATAGCAGTGTGAGAATGGACTAGTACACTGGGCCATCTCAGTGTCTCGCAGATCAAAGATGCTGCCATGGACTCATGAAGTGGTGTCGCCCAGACACAGGAGCCAGCCTGATGCTCCTGCTGAACAGGGATGTGTTAACACAACTCAACAAGAATAATGACTGCAATGGATTAGAAGACTCAGGGTACATCAAAAGCCATGACACAGAGTCAGAAATGAATATGTGGCCATTACTACCTACCTTACAGAAATAAAAGGATTATAAGAGAATACTATGAGCAATTGTATGCCAACAAATTCAGAAGTTTAGGTGAAACAAATTCCTGGTAAAACACAAACTACAATAACTGACTCAAGGAGAAATAGAAATTTGAACAGACTTATAACAAAGAAAGAGACTGAATTATAATCAGAACCTCCCACCAAAGAAGACTAGAGGACAAGGCGGCTTTGCTGGTAAACAGCACAAACATTTAAACAAACACCCAAAATTATCAAACTCTTCCAAAAAAAAAAAAAAAAAAAAAAAAGAGAGGAAGAAATACTTCCTAACTTATTTTATGAGACCAGCATTATCCTGATCCCAAAGGCAGACATCACAAGAAAAAATTACAGATTAGTATCCCTTATGATTATTAAATCCTTGACAAAATACTAGAAAATGTAATACAGCAGCATGGTAAAATAATTATACAACATAACCAACCAAGTGGGATTTATCCCAGGAACACAAGGATGGTTAAACATACAACAATTATTTAATGTAACACACAAAATTAGTAGAATTAAGGAAAATATTACAATTGTCTCAATTAATGTAGAAAAAGCATTTGACAAAACTCAACAGCCTCTTATGATTTAAAAAACAAAACAAAAGCCAACCAAACAAAAAACCGACTCGACAAACAAGAAATGGAAGGCAACTTATTCAACATAACAAAAAGCATTTAGGAAAAACTTACTGCTAACGTTGCACTCAATGTGGAAGGACTGAAGCCTTCCCAGCTAAATTCAAGAACAAAGCATGCCCACTTTTGCCACCTCCATTCAACATTGTGCTGAAATTTCTAATCATAACAATCAAGAAAACAAAATAAAAGACATACAAATTGGAAATGAAGATGTAGAACTATATTCCTAGATGACTTGATCTTGTACATAGAAAATCCTAAAGAATTCACACACAAAAAAACTACTAAACATAATAGAATTTAATACAGTTGCAAGATACAAAATCAACACACAAAACTCCATTGTATTCTTACACACTAGCAATGAAAAATCCTAAAATGAAATTAAGAAAACAATTCAATTCACAATGACACTAAAAAGAATAAAATAACTAGGAATAAATTTAATTGAGGAGGTGTAAGATTTGCACTCTGAAAAAAAAACATTAATGAGATAAATTAAAGAAGACCTAAATAAATGGAAACACACCCTGTGTTAATGTCTTAGAAGATTTAATATTGTTAAGACATCAAAACTTCCCAAAGCAATCTACAGATTCAGAGCTATTTCTGAATCACAATCTCAGTGGATTTTTTTCTTTTTTTCTCTTTTTTTCCTTTTTTTGTAGAAATGGCAAATCAGATATTAGAATTCATATGAATTGCAAGTTATGGCAAATAACTAAAATAATCTTTAAAACTAACCAGTTTGGAGGACTCACTTTTTTTTTCATTTCAAAACATATTACCGTGCTGCAGTCATCAAAACAGTGTGGTTCTGGCATAAGGATAGACTGATGCAATAGAGAATCCAGAAACAGGCCTGTGCATCCACAGTCAAATGACTGACAAGGGTGCAAAGAGGATTCAACAGGGTGAGAATAATCTCTTCAACAAATGTTGCTGGGAAAACAAGATAATCACCTGCAAAGAATGAGATTAGACCTATCCCACTCCATATACAAAAATTAACACAAAGTGGATCAAAGACCTAAATGTAAGAACTAAAAGTATAAAACTCTTAGAAGAAAGGGATAATGACTTCATGACTTTGGATTTGGTAATGGACTTTTAGCTTTGACACCAATTGCATAAGCAACAAAAGAAAAAAATAGATAAAGTTGACTTTAGCAAAATTAAACTTTTGTGTAGCAAAGAACACTGTCAACAAAATGAAAAGGCAACCTACAGAATAAGAGAAAATATTTCCGGTTTATATAACTGCTAAGGACCTAGAAGTCAAAATGTACAAAGAACTGATACAACTTAATAACAAAAAGACAACCCAATTAAAATAGAATTTAAAAACAGGCAAACAACTTGGATATTTCTCCAAAGAAGATATATAGATGGCTGGCAAGCACATGAAAAGATGATTATAACATCTGGGGTCATTAGGGAAATGCAAATCAAAACCTCAATGAGGAAGCACATCACACCCCGTAGGATGGTAACATAGCAGTAATAATAATAGCGACAAAGGTAAGAAGTGGGTCAGGATGTGGGGGAAACAGAACTCTCACGCGTCACCGTATGTACAATGTGTATGTAAAATGGCCCTGTGGAAAACGGTTCAGCACTTCCTCAAAAAGTTAAACATAGAATTACCGTCTGAACCAGAAATTCCACCCTTAAGTCTATACCCAAAAGAACAGATACTTGTAGATGAATGTTCCTAACAGCACTATTCACAACAGCCAGAAGTTGGAAACGGCACAAATGGCCAATCAATGAATAAACAAAATGTGGTCTGTCCATGCAATGGAACATTTTTCAGCTTTAACAAGGAATGAAGCGCTCACACATGTGACAGCATGGATGGGCCTTCAGAATATCCCTAAGTGAAAGAAGCCAGGAACAAAAGATCATATATTGCATGATTTCATTTATGTTAAAAATAACCAGAATAGTTAAATCCAGAGACAGCAGATAAGTGGCTGCCATGGGCTGTGGAGGAGGGAGGACAAAAGGGATGAAAATGTTTTGGAGGTGACTGTCGCACAACAGTGTGAATGTACTGAATGGCACTGAATTGCACACTTTAAAAGGATTAATTTTATGTGATGTGAGATTCACTTCAATTAAAAACAAGCTATGAGTAAAAGAATGTGTATAAGGGGTGGTACAGACGAGATACATACAACAAAACTTATTGCACGCTTCTGGAGGTTGCTAGAATGCCAGTCCATTATGCTGAAAATAGATAAATAAAGTGGAAAACTAAGCATTTATCCTGGCTTCCTGGTATTAATTGTATTTCATGATAAATCATAACCTTAGTGGATAAGGGATGGCTCTTCTAAACAGAAGCACTCAAGCAAATAATTTCAGGAGGAGGAAGAGAATTAGAAGTTCCAACATCTTATTAAAAATTGACTAGGTTAATGTCATCAATAGATGGTAAAACTCTTAAGTGGAAGATTGATAGAGAAACTTGCAATGAATGAATCATTGTTGCCATCTGAATTCACTGATCAGTCTCAGCATCATAAAAGGTGAGGTTTAATCATTATGTGTCTCCTGATATGCTGCAGTACAAAGAATATAGCTTCACCTACCACGTATCCGTGCACAGAGCAAACCTGGATCTCATCAGCCCTGGCATTTAATTTCAAGCCTGCAGCAACGTGTGAGGCAGGGAAACAAGTTAAACAGCCCCGGAAGCCATCGGGCAGATCCTAATGTGAACATCTAATGGGACTTGCTTTCCTCAAAAAGCCAGCATAAGGTAGGAGATCTGTGAAATGGAGCTGGAGGTGGGGGCAGAAAGAGACAATTCTAGATTTCAAGAGACTTAACAGATAGAGCTTTCTGACACGACATATAGAATTTGCTTGGATCTGGATTCAAATAAATCAGCTACTAAAATTCAGTTTTTTCCATAATCAAGATATTACCGGAAAGGGCCCCTGATCCAGACCCCAAGAGAGGGTTCTTGGACCTCACACAAGAAAGAATTCCAGGCAAGTTCATAGAGTAAAATGAAAGCAAGTTTATGAGAGAAGTAAAGAAACAAAAGAATGGCTACTCCATAGACCAAGCAGCACCAAGGGCTGCTAGTTGCCTATTTTTGTGGTTATTTCTTCATTATATGCTAAACAAGGGATGGATTATTCATGAGTTTTCTGGGAAAGGGATGGGGATTTCCCAGAACTGAGGGTTTCTCCCCCTTTTAGACCATATAGGGTAATGTTGCATTTGTAAACTGTCATGACGCTGGTGGGAATGACTTTTAGCACCTGATGTATTATAATTAGCATTTAACAAGCAGTGAGGACCACCAGAAGTCACTTTCATCGCCATCTTGGATTTGGTGAGTTCTGGCTGGCTTCTTTACCACATCCTGTTTTATCAGCAGGGCCTTTTTGACCTGTATCTTGTGATACCAATTCTGTCCACCTCCTGCCTCATCCTGTGAGTAAGAATGCATAGCTTCCTGGAAATGTGGCCCAGAGGGTCTCAGCCTCATTTTACTCAGTCCCTGTTCAAGATGGAGTCGCTCTGTTTCAAACACCTCCAGCAAAGGGAATTTGAGTATAGACTAAGTGTTTGTCTTAGTCAGTTCAAGCTGCTGTAACAAAATGCCTTAGACAGGGTGGCTTATAAACATTTATTTCTCACAATCTAGTGAGTCCAAAATCAAGGCTCCTGCAGATTCAGCGTCTCATAAGGCCCACTTCTTGGTTCGTAGGTGGTGGTCTTCTTGCTGCATCCTCACATGGTGGAAGCAGCGAGGCAGCTCTCTGGAGCCCATGTATACGGGCACTAATCCATTCATGAGGGCTCCATCCTCAGGACCTAATCACCTCCCAAAGGCCTCCCCTCCTAATCCATTATGTGGTGATTAGGTTTCGACATATGCATTTTGTGGGGACACAAACCCTGAGCCCACTGCAATGTTTGATTAAATGAAGCAGTTGTTTGTTTTGCAAAGCATGAGTGTCGAACAGTAGTCACGGAAGAAGAGATTCCCTATTCGGATGACTATTGAAGGATTTAGGAATGTGAGGACATGGGGTGTGCAATTTGCTTTAAAGCACTCAACCGTGCTGCAAGCCTCCCTTTCCCTCCACATACATCTCTTTCAGTGCTCTCTACCCAGTCCTGTGCCTGGAGGTTGACCCTAATATCCAGTAGTAAAGGGACTCTGTGTCCTCTGGAGACCTTTGGCTCAACCAGAAATGAGGGACTGTGCTCAGAACACCTGCTCCCCTACCCCTGCTCGGTGAGCTACAGTTCTTTTCTGGCAGCCCCTCATGCAGAGCCAGCTGCTGCCCCGCTGGGTGAGTAACCACCCGCCCCGGCCATGGAGACACAGTGATCTTAGCTACACTGCTGAGACCCTGCTAAGATCCCAGCCCTGAAATGCTGCACTGGCCCTGCTGACTTCCTCCACCCACCCACGCCAGTGGGAGCCATTCCTACATACACCTCTTCCCTGTCCCATTTAGAGTCACTTGTTACCTGTGGGACTCTGACTCTGGGGGAGGTAAAATGTTTGTGGTTGTTGATGTCGGCCAATGGGTATGTGAGAGTTTTATATATCCTCTACCTTTCTGTACATTTTTGAAATTTTTCATAAGCAGACAGCAAACATAAATATATACACACAGTCACTCTATTTTTCCATTATTAACATTATAAATTTATGTTTAAAGGTACACATGAGATGTTTTAGAAGGATACACACCAGATTCCAACTGTAGCTACCTCCAGACAATGAGACTAGGAGGGAGCAGAGCAGGAGGGAGCGGAGCGAGCTGGGAGGTGTCCTTGAACTGGCATGTGAACTCTCCTCCCTTCCTCCTCATGACCTCTCCCTCCTCATGATCTCAGGGCTTCCACTTATTTAAAATCACTCATTTAAATGAGTGAACCTCCACTCATGCAAAATCACAGCTCAACATCACTCCCTCTGGGGAAGCTTAAACAGGGAGTGCCGTGGGCACCTGCACAGGCCACCACTGCTCATACACTTCATCTTCACAACATTTATCTCAGCGGTCATTTACATTAATCTCTGTGAAAATTTGAGAATTCTCAGGGGGTGATTCTCCACTGTTCTCTGTGGGATTTTCTGTTCCCAGGGCTAGTTTTATACCTATCCATGTGATAATTTGTGGATGCCTCCTAGCTATGAGCTCTAAGGAAGCAGAATTTTTCATTACATTCCCAGCCTTGATCACAGGGCCCGGCAAATGGCAGGTCCTCAAATACACGGGCTTTGGCAAATTCTTTGAAATTTCTACTAGAATGTATTCATTTTTCTGCCACTTAAAATAATTTTTAAGTTATTGCTTTAATTTTGTTGTAAATTTTGTTTGATTTTGAGGGAAATGTAGAAAAATAATCTAAAATCTTGAAGGTAAGAAAGAACTTAGGTGTAATGTCCATGGAAAATAAGCAAAAGATAGGTTATGGAATTGCACAGATTTTAAAGTCTCTGAATGCAGAATGCATCATCATGACTTTGTAAGGCAAGTGAGTTGGAGGAAAGCATCTGAAGACATGACAAACAACAAGTTTGTATCCTTAATATGTAAAGAGCATATTCAAATCAATATGAAAAAAGATACCTGTATACAAAGGATTGGCATGAATAAAAAGTTCAAGAAAGAAGACACACAAAAACAATAGAGCTGCAATGGAAGCAACATCACTAATTATCCAAGATACGCAAACAAAATGAAAATACTTCATGTTCATTGGGTCAGAAAAGACTGAAACTAACTGCAATAGCTGATGCCAATGAGGGTCTGGGGGATGGAGTCTCAGGACCCCTCTGGGGGCTGGTAAGTGTCCACTGTTCAAAGCTTCTGGGGGGCAGTTTGGTGAAATTTGCCAAAAGGCTTTCACATTTGGAGATGTTTGCTCCATGAAGAAATGCTTCAGGGACAGACTCACAGGACCTATGACTAGGGCCACGCCCCCGAAGCATGCAGGGCTTAGCTGCTCCCACTAAGATCGCCAGCCCTGAGTCACTCCCTCTGCGCACTGCCCCTACCCTCGCATCCCTGTGGGAGCTGTCCCTGCCTCCACCTCTCCCCCACTCCCTGATCAGGGACATTTGATCAGCACTGTTCGAAGCTTTATGCTGGAGGAGCAGTGACAACAGACCCAGCCCCTTTACAGGGCCAGGGGTGGGAACCTACACAGTGAAATGCCACACAGTAGGTCCACAGTCACTGCGAAAATGCGCACACCTCAATGTTAAGTAATTTTAAAGAGGACGTTTTGTGTATTAGGATCCATTTTGTTTCAAAATACAAACATGGCATTAATATGTAGGAAATGTTAAAGCTGTAAAACCATGAACGGAATGCCTGAAGTGTGGAGCATGGAGGGACACGCTGACCTGAACACGCCTTCCACTTCATGGAAATGCCTTCGAGCTGCTTCCTTTCTTGCTTTTCTTTCACAGGAAGCTTGTGTCACTTTCACAACCAGCGAAGCCATGTGTAGGTTCCGTGTCGAGGAAGAGAACCCCCCTACTCCTGGATGGCAGGTGTCCCTCTCAGCTGAGCAGGGCTGTCTAGGACCATGACATCTACCTGGGCTCTCCTGGCCCCCAGAGAAGAGCAGTCCAGCGCATGTGCTGGCTGCACCACAATGTCTCCTATGAACAAGGCCCACAGGCAGTGGCTGGCTGGGCAGACGCCCCTGCCCTGAGCTGGAGTCTCCCCAGGTGGCTGCTTCTTTCCCACCCGGAGGGTCACAGCCCAGCCCAAGCTCCAAGGGAATGGAGCAGCTGCCTGCACCAAGCTTCCCTCCTCTGGAGAAGGCGCCTCCTCTTCTCCCTCATGTGCTCCCTGATGGCCACCATCCTCCTTGACATAGTTCCCAGGACCAGGCTCTCCCGGGGTCAACTACTCCCAGTACCCCAGTCATCACCATCTGTGACACTTCAGCCCTGGCTGACCCCCGCCAGCCTCAGGACAGGCCACAGCTCTCAAGCCACGTCCCAGACATGAGAAACAGGGAAGGGGGAGCTGCCTGACCTTGGGCTGGGTTCAAAAGCAGGGTCAGCCCAGGCACAGAGGCTGTTTGTTTGAGTGAATTGAGTGGGAGGCTGTTTTCTCGTGGGGATGGGGAGGGTTCAGAGGCTTGTGGTATCTTTGTTTTCATTCCAGGCTCCATCCGCCGGGGCCCTGACAGGAACCAGAGTTCACTCAACCCTTCACAGAAGGGTGCCTTGCAGAGGCGCTGGCTAGGCAAGCAAATGTGGCATGGAACCCACCTCTGGCCTGAGGAGCAGGGCAGGAGCCATGCTGCGGGGTCCCAGGGAGGCCATGCGGGGCACTCCACAGAAGCTGGACCCTGGAGACTGGGGGTCCCAGGGAGGCCATGCGGGGCGCTCCACAGAAGCTGGGCCTGGAGACTGGGGGTCCCAGGGAGGCCATGCGGGGCGCTCCACAGAAGCTGGACCTGGAGACTAAGGGTCCCAGTGAAGCCGTGCAGGGCGCTCCACAGAAGCTGGGCCTGGAGACTGAGGGTCCCAGCTCTTGCCAGCAGTGCAGCCCCATGCAGGGAGCGCATGAGGAATAAACGCCCTGACCTCAGCCTCTTTCTCCAGCCCGCTCTGTGCCCCAGGGGAGACTCCACTGGGAGCCCAGCTTTAAAACAGCAGGGAAGGGAGCCTGGACAGATGGAGGGCCCCAGTCATCTTAGGGCGGGTGGAGTGGGGTCGGGGGAGCCGGATAGGGCCTGGAGGGCAGCGGGTCCCACTGAGGGCCACCTGCAGACTTCAGGGGCCTCAACTGGGAATGCGGCGCCAAGATGCTCTTGAACAAATGGAAGCTTTGGTAACTCTGGACCCTGGTGGTGATTGGCTGGAACCACAGAGCTGTGACCCACAGCTCCTGTCCACGCTGGCTCTGATGGCCACTGGGCTCCCTCACTTGGTCTCCGGCCTGCCCTCTGCCTCCGAGTCTGCCACTCCCCATCCAGCCTCTGTCATTTGTACCCTGTTGATGAACTGCCCAGCACGGAGGTGGAAAATGATAATCTCTGCCTCCTCGAACAGCTCAGGTTCCACTAAGCCCAGTAATAAGGAGGAAATGCAAAATGCACCTGCCACAGGAAACCAATAAACGCCGAGGCTCAGAGCCTTTGGCAGGGAAGAGCACAAAAATACCAAATACAATTTTTTTCTATTAACATTATATCCACAGGCTCTTGTCAAGGAAATATCAGATCAGATCCCAAAACGAGCAATTACGAGAGCTCACTGTCTGAGTGAGACGCCGCTGGCAGAGGAATTTAGTTTTGGAAAGTGTCCTATCTCAAGCCATGGGTCTGGCCTGCTTTCTGGGGCAGGAGGCCAGCCCACCAGGGAGAGACTGCTCTGGGCCATGCGTCCCTGTGGCAGAGGCGACCCCCCGGCCAGGCAGAGGACCCAGAGAGGGTGGAGGCTCAGCCCTCAAGGTTCCCAAGTGTGAGGCCTTTGAGGTTGGGGCTGGGGATGAGGCTGGGGAGACACAGAGCAGCAAAAGCCTGGGGTCCTGTGTGCAGCGTGGACAGCAAGACGTGGCCACTGACTGAACACAGAGGGAACAGGCCCTGGAGTGACAGCATGGCCTGTCAGGGCACATGGGGCCTAGGCTGCAAAGAAGGAAAAGGTGCCCTCTCAGGACTGTTGAAATGGGAAGGTGCCCACCCCTTCTAGGGGAGGACCTGGAAGAGGCCCCTTCCTGAACTCAGCCAGGGTCAGAGCAGGCACCCTGGGAGCTGGTGGTGGCCAGACCAGACCCTCACCACAGCCAGGAGCCCTGGGGTGCAACTGCTGGCAGCTGGACCCACCTCACCCCTGGTGCGTGTCCCAGGGGCCTGCCTGCAGGGTCCCTCGCTAAGGCCCTGGCCCAGGTGATGACAGATGGGAACAGAGGAAGGGGTATGGACAGGACTCTGGACTCGGAGCACCCACCTGGCTGCTCAGGGGACAGGGAGGCTGGCGGCCACCACACAGGGGGTACCTGGACATTTGCTCTGAGAAGTGGACTCACTGCTGAGGGTCTCCTGGCCAGGGAAGATGCCTGCAGGGCCCATGGCAGTGCAGGAAGGATCTGGGGGCTCAGTGGAGCCGGTGTGAGAAGCAGGGAGGTGTCCACGAGCTGACAGCCCCTTCCTCAGTCCCACATCTCTGGGTGAGCAGTGGGCCCCTGTCTTTGTCCTCTCCATGGATGGCCCAGATCCTGAGATCCTGGGAAGGGTCAGGCTCCCCCGGACCCCAGAGGCAGTCCTGCCAGGCTCCGGAGTCCCAGCACAGTGCAAGCCATCCGGTGACCCCAGGTCCTCCGAAGACACCTGCTCTCCATTCGTGGTCTCCTCCTCTCCTCACCTGATTCCCTCCAGGACTCCTTCCCTCAGCCTGGAACCCACCTCACCGGAGCCCCAGCTCCTGCCCTCCCCAGCACCGTCCTGGAGTGTCCTGGCCTCTCTCCAGTGGGGCCAGGCCTGGAGCTGAGTTCTTCTTTCCAGGGCACTAACCTTGGCAGGCCTGGACGGAATGAGTTGGGGCAGCACCTGCAGGATTTCTGTTCTAACAACATGCCCGGGCAGTTCTCCTGGGCCTGAGTTCGGTAGAATTGGCCCCTCCGCCCAGGAACCTGTGTGGAAGCTGAAAACGTGGCTGGGAGTAGAGGTGGAGGTTCAGCCCCATGTTCCTATCTTGGCTAAACGTTGGAGCAGATGCACTCACAGGCTCCAAATGTGCACATGCACAAGGGTTTGGGGAACTTTTGCAACGCCGCCTAGACAACTCACCTGGACATCAGCAAGTGAGTTGTTTGTTTGAATGGAACCGGCTGTCTTTGGGGCTCTGGAATCACTTGCAGAATGCACAGTGCCCTCTCTCTACTCCCTGCCTCCCTTTGACCATTGATTTGTCCAATGGATGCCGGCATCAAACCAGCAGGACAACAAAATGCCAGCGTCCGTGACGAGGACCTGGGTTGTTGGCCACGGAAGCCTAGTCACAGCGGGGAGCCTCCCTTGGCTCACAGGTCTCCTTCGCCGTAAGCAGTGAGAACCGGGGCCCTTCAGAGGGAAGCAGACAGTCGGGGTCCAATGTGGCCCCAGAAGGGTGTGGCCCACCCAAAAAAAAAACAGTGTTGGGGAGGTCTCCTTACCTCAAGCGAAGCCCCCTCGGGACCCTAGCCAACCTGAGGTTCCAGGAATAGATGAGGGAGGAGGGACCCCCATGCAGGAGGTGACTTCCTGAACAAAGCAACCTCCCAAGACTCTTAGAATCTGATAACCCTTCACTCTTTCTTCTGGGGGAGAAGAGTCTCCTCTGGCCAGGCCAAGGCAACCATGAGTTTGATGAGCTGTTGAATTTCCTACTAGAAATTAACAGCCCGGAGTCCTGCTTCTACGGCAGGGTCAGGCAGGGTCAGGTAGTGCTCGCGGCACGGACTTGGGATTGAGAGGGATAGTGTCGGGGTTTACGGAGCGTGGGGTGCAGGGAGCTCATTATTCACTCTGTGTCTCCATTTTGTTTTTTGCAGAATGAGCTTTGGTGTGGATTTAACCTGAACAGGGCAGGCACAGAGTGTGTGCTGTGTGTGAGTTGACATTCTGCATTTTCATCCTCCAGACATGGAACGAATAGAATCTCCTTTATAAATGCGTCATCATTTCTGCCCAGAATCTCTTCCTGTTCCTAATCACTTGGCCTGAGGCTCCACTCTTGACCCCAGAACTGTACAGGGTTCCCTCAGGCAGCAGGCTCCGTAAAGAAAAAACTTTACTGTTTTTTTTTTTAATGGAGTGAGTCACATCCTTTTCAGAAGTGGCATTCTAACGTTAGTACATAGGGTGAAGTCACAAATAGCAGAATGACTGACGGCGACACCTTCGTAGCCCTTGAAATACAGTGACGAACACAACACCCCTCCCTGGACCCACGGGCGGTGCTTCCTGCAGCCAGGACCAGGTTCCTGTGTCTCCAGCTGAGCCCCAGGCCAGGGACTGGGCCTGAATTTAGGGCCGTGTTGCATGAAAAGCGTGGGTATCTCTGTGGCACAAACATTCATCTTGGCTCCCTGGAGGAATGAAGGGAGATCCTAAGTGGCAGGCAGTGACCACTAACCAGGGACCACAGCTTCACTGTCAGGGTCTGCTGGAGCCATGGCCTCATTAGTGTCCTAGGCTGCTCATCTCTGTGGCATAAAGGCCAACTAAGTTGGTGCAGAAGGAAAATAAATCACCGCACGCACAGCGAAGTTCTGTTGGACGTTGAGAGGGTTGTGGCAACAGCTCTCCTGTGCACTTACCCGTGAGCAGCAGCCCTGTGGAGCGCAGCAGCACTAGTGTGTTCTCACGAACCTCCTGTCCCAATAGAACAGATACTGTTGCAGGCGTGGTCTAGTCGAGAGACAGAACTGACTCAAGACATTTCACAGGGAGGTTATGTAATGCAGAGAACTGGTGGAAGAATACAGAAGCCAAACCCGGGGGCGTACAGCAGCCCGGAATTTAGCAACAGCAGGAAGCCAGCACGCCGCTCTTTGTCTTGGGTTGAAGGGAGAAAGACGGAGGCAAAGCTGGGACTTCAGTAACGGCAGGTGCTCCCGGAGAAGCCAGACACACTGGAGGGGGCGAGACAGAAAAGCACCAGGCTGTGACCTCCCCACCTCTCCCTCTCGTGGTGTCCTGCTGAGGCCTCCCATTGGCCATGGATGCTGTGGGTGGGCCTGTTCAGGTTCTTGACATCAGTGCAAGAAATAATTTGGGAGCAAGTCCAAAGTAAGAGTGGGCAAAGGAGTTTATTGCGAAGCGAAAGTGCGCTCCAATAGCTGGGTCAGAGAAGGCTGCCCCGGAATGAGACAGTGAGACCGACACTGGGAAATTCCTTTGATGGGAGTCTCACGTGATTATTCCTGAAGGAGCGGGAACTAAGCATGTTGTAGGTGGGATCCTGGGCCTGCAGACGCCATCACTGTCCATGCTGGTACATACATTGCATGTCTCATTAGCATTTTAAATCTCCGCCCAGGCATGTGCTTTTCACTATTACAGTGAGCAAAGTTCAACATAAGGACATGGTTCTTGGCTCGGCCTTTGGGACTTTTCCTCCAACAGTCACTCCTCCTTCAGCAAGGAAGTTGCCCACTGCTGGTGACCACAGATGTCTGTCCCAGCCCCTTTCTGGAGCATCGGTTACTGACTGGGGCCCCTGTGCTAACCAGTTGGCCCCCTTTGGCTTGCTCTTAGCCGCCTGCAGGTAATCATGCCTGTTCCCTCGGTAACTGCCTGCTTGAGAACTGCCCAGAAATGGAGGACAAGGAGGCCAGGGAGTACAGCACCCCTGGGAAGCAAAGAAGAGCAAAGCAAGGTCAGCGATTGGGCCCAAGGACAAAAGCAAGAGACCCACATGTCCACGCATCTTTGAGGTTCCTGGAAAGTCAGTTTAAATGTTTGCTGTTCTTAATATATTGTGGGGCTTGGGGGCCAATTTTTTTTATCATGGTAAAATACACATAACATAAAATTGACTATCTTAACCATTTTTAAGTGTACAGTTTGATGATACTAAGTACACTGCTTTTGCTGTGCAACCATCACCACCATCCATCTCTCCATCCATCCATTCCCTCCATCCATCAATCCATTCCTCCCTCCATCCATCCCTCCATCAATCCATCCCTCCATCAATCCATCCATCCATCAATCCCTCCATCCATCTCTCTATCCCTCTATCAATCCATCCATCCCTCCATCCATCTCTCCATCCATCCCTCCATTCACCATCCCTCCCTCCCTCCATCCATCCATCCATCCATCCCTTTATCTATCCTTCCATCCATCCCTCCATCCATCTTGCCATCAATTCATCCATCCATCCATCCATCCATCCATCCCTCTATCCATTCATCAATCCCTCCCTCCATCCTGTGAGTGGGATCCCACTGCACCTGCCTCACCTCCTCCAGGTGCATCACACTGTGGCATGTGTTGGAACTTCCTCCCTTCTTAGGTGACTGATAACGGGGGCAGCAGGAGGGGCTCACCTCTGTCCTTCTGAAATGTGTTTCTACGTCCTTTATCATTTTTCTGGTCCCTCCTTTTCTGCATTGTCTTCTTTTGTGTTTAGTCGATTTTTTGTAGTGAAATGTTTAAATTCCTCTCTCATTTCCTTTTGCGTATACCCTGCAGTTATTCTCTTTGTGACTGATAGAATAAAGTTGCTACACTCTAACGTGAATTTATCCCGGTTAAATGTCAATAACACAAAACCTTCCACTCCTTCACATCTCCATTCCCACTTCCTTCAGTTGTTGATGTCACGGAAATATATCTTTATATGTCATGTGTCTAAAAACAGAAACAAATAATATTTAAATGTATCTGTCTCTTAAACTATGTAGAAAATAAAATGTGGAAACACAAAACAAAGTTATAATAATACTGACAACTTTTGTACAACACCTGTTTACTATTCAATTGGGTTGTCTATTTCTTACTGACTTACAGACTTTAAAAAATACATTCTGGGTATGAGTCCTTTGCCAGTTATGTGTGTATAAATAGCTTCTCCTCCTGGGTGGTTTATATCTCTACGTTCTAATTTTTTTTTGAGACAGGCTTTCATTCTGTCATTCAAGCTGGGTGCAGTGGCAAGATCATAGCTCAATGATGCCTTGATCTCCTGAGTTCAAGCCATCCTCCTGCCTCAGTCTCCAGAGTAGTTGGGACTACAGGCGTGTATCACCACATCTGGCTAATTTTTAAATTTTCATTTTTGTAGAGACAGGGTCTTTCTATGTTGCCCCAGGTGATCTTCAACTCCTGGGCTCAAGCGATCCTCCCACCTCAGTCTCCTAAAGTGTATAACATGTTGTGTTTTTTTAACTTAATCTCAACTGTAATAGTATAGAATGTTTTTTTAATAACCACAAATTCCTAATTTTAATTAAGTGCAATCAAGAACTTTTTAACCCTTTATATTTGTTTCCTATTAAACGTCTATCTCTGCCACGAGGCCAAGAGTTATTCCCCTGTTATCTTCTAAAAGTTGTTTCACAGTTGGACTATGCTCTACCTGGAAGTGATTTGGGGAAGGATAAGGAACACTGGAAGATCCATTTATTTGCCTATGGATATCCAATTGGCAAGGCATTATGGGAAAGACTCCTGCCACCCTGCAGGGTCACCTTTGTCATAAATGAAGTCTTGGCGCACATGTGTGACGATTCCTAGGCCCTCGGGGTGACCACTACCTCGCTTGTCTTTCTGACGTTGTTTCTTTATCACCGGCGTAATGTCTGAGGGCACCGTCCTGCACCTCGGTGGCTGCTGTTCTGCTCATCTTGGCTGTCCTCTTTCCTTGTGTGGTTACACACCTGTTAGAATCAACACATTTATTTTTGCAAAAACAATCTTCCGGGATTTTGAATAGGCTTGCCTTGAATGCATACATTTGAGGAGAATGTCATCTGGACAAGATCCTTTCAAGCAAAGGATGGTTTGGGAGGGTATATGGATCTATTGTGGTGGTAGTAGTAGCCCATTAAATACTGTTTATAAACAACCTCTTTCAAAGGCAATTTGGCAATGTCTATTAAAATAGCGAGTGCACTACTCTGTTAGCCAATAATTCTACTTCTAGAAATTTATCCTAGCGATACACTCACTCAGATTCACAAAGACAAGCTATTTTAATTGGATCTTAGTAGTATCTTTGTTTGACAAGATGAGGAATAATCAAAATGCTGTGTAAAGGAACTTGGCAAATAAACTATGGTGCATTCATATCATAGAATACTGTGGCAACATTAAGAAGAATGAGGTTGGTCCATATTCCCTATGTACAGTTGTGGACCCATATATTGTCAAGTGAAGAAAAAAGGAGAATGAAACAGAAAGAAAGAGGGAGAAAGAGAAAAGAAGGAAGGGAGGGAGGGAGAGAGGAAGGGAAGAGACAGGGAGGAAGGAAGGAACAGGAAAGAGAGGGATGGAGGGAAGATGGGGAAACACAGACCTGGGGCCTTCCAGAAAGAGGTTGCCT
>NW_012102388.1:2529352-2543144 GCF_000951045.1 Mandrillus leucophaeus
GTGTGTGTGTGCGTATTTGTGGCATGTGTAGGAGATATATGTGCCTAATCTTAAGATATCTCTTAAAGGACACTAAACATCTGCTAAGGGTTGTGCCTCCAGGAACACAGCTGCTGGCTAGAAATGGGGGTGGGAAGATGTG
The DNA here is from genome assembly GCF_000951045.1 of Mandrillus leucophaeus. Classification (NCBI taxonomy): domain Eukaryota; kingdom Metazoa; phylum Chordata; class Mammalia; order Primates; family Cercopithecidae; genus Mandrillus; species Mandrillus leucophaeus. Next base: position 2,529,495 of record NW_012102388.1, read on the forward strand.
ACTGAGATTGCCAGTCGTTCAGCAGTCTTGGCCCATCTTCCTTCTGGGCACAGCGAGACCACATTGCTCAGCCCGCGGTTGGCACGGGAATGTCTCCAGCAGTGGTCAGGTCGCAGGCCCGTCTGTGCTGCTATCGTCTTCCTCTCTGAGGTCTTCCAGCCAGGGCAAGGCCTTGTCAGCAGGCGACCCCTTGCCCCCACACCACGGAGCATTCTTTTGCTCTGAAGTGGCACTCCCCAAAGCACATCTTCAGGCCTCTGCCCCACGCAGGGTTGCCCTGACACTGTTGAAATGCAGATCCCTGGCACCATCTCTGCAGAGTCAGACTCTAGGTACAGGCCAAGGATCTGGGGTCTGAGTTACAAGTAGCCCTGGGGGGCACTGCCTTTGAGAGCAGCACTCCCCAACCTGCCTGAGGCATGGGGATGATCCTCACACACCCAGACCTGGAGCCCCGGCCACGCAGCTGCGAGTTCGGGAGCTCTGGGGGCCCAGGAACGTGTATGTCAAGCACACGTCTGTATCCCCAGTTCTGACCATGCAGAGTGCTCGGGAAGCTGCTTTAGGAGACCCCCCTTAGATGGTGTGGAACCCCCTCATTCTAGGGCCTGTGCACGCACAGGGACTCCCTCCCCACCACCTTCGGGGGCTGTGATAGCATCACAGCTGGGGTAGGAGAGCCAGGCTGTGCACTCACAGTGGCCAGTCAGGGGCCAGCCTTTGTTGTGTGCCACTGGCCTGCCCTGGAGGGCCCTGCTAGGAGTTTTGCATCCTGCCAACCCCCTCAGGGTGTGGGCGGCGCCCAGTCACTGGGAATGACAGACTGGCAGCAGGAAGCTGAGACACACTTGACTGAAATGGGTGACCTTCCTGGGGAAGCTCAATCCACAGCCTCTGCTGAGTGCCATTGTCAGCTGTTTTCTCCATCTTGACAAAATCAGCCTCCCAGTGAAAGTCCCACGGGCATGAGCTTGCCAGCCAGACTGCATTGATCATCTCTCTCACTTTTCTTTCTATTCTATTTTTAGGGTTTTCTTTTCTCCTCTTCAAAGAAGCAAGTTGTGTAAAAGTTGCAAAAGATTGAGAAATGCTGAAAGAAATGAAAGGCCTCGTTTCATCCAGCCCTCAGGGATGAGCCCCGTAGCAGGTCAGTGCTAGTTTTTCAGAGCCATCGAACACAGTCATGTGAATGTGTGTGAGTGATACGTGTACATGCACATACGTACATGTGCACATATAGTCTTCTGGGGCACACAGGATGGTCACTTCTTCAGTAATTGCTACTTAATATTTCATGGTGTAATTATGCTGTGATTTGTTTAATACGTTCTCTATTGGTAGAATTTTTGCTCTTACAAATTTGTTTTACTTTGGGCTCCTATAGTTTTGCCATGAATAATCCTAAAAATGCACATTTGTGTGGTTGCACAAGTGGCTCTGTCCTGCCATGGTTGAGAGAGGAGACTCGGGAGTCAGATGCATGGGTTAGAGGCACAAATCCAGGCTCAAGGACTGACTACCCATGTGAGGACTGTCTCAGTCCATTGTGTGTTGCTCTGAGAGAATACCCGAGGCTTCATAGTTTATAAAGAAAAGAGGTTTGTTTGACTCACGATTCTGATGGCTGAAAAGTCCAAGTCTGGGCAGCTGCATTTGGTGAGGGTCCTAGACTACTTCAACTCATGGCAGAAAAGTGAAAGGGCAGCAGGTGTGTGCAAACAGATCACACAGCGGGGGAGGAAGCCAGAGAGGGAGACCCAGGAAGCCAGGCTTTTAAAGCATCCTCTCTCTCAGAAACAAGTCCATTCCTGGGAGAGCCAGAACTCACTCACTACCAAGAGAACAGCACCGAGCCATCCGTGAGGGATCCATCCCCAAGATCCACACACCTCCCACCTCACAACGCCACACCCATGTCAACCTGAGTTTTGGTGGGGACAAGAGAACCACATCCAAACCGTAGCAACCATGGACCCATTACTCAACTCCCCTTTGCTTTCATCTGCCAAGTGTGGAAAATTTGTACTGCCAGTACTGACGTAAGTGCTTACACAAGAGAGCTGCTGTGAAGAGTAAAGTAACATCCTCAGGCAGGCTGGAGCCGTGCTCCCTTCATAGTAAGTGCTTGGCGAGTGTTAAGTACAGTTTTATTACTGGTGAGGAGTTTTCTAGTAAATACATAGAGGTAGAATTGTTGAGCAAAAATATAGGTGGGCCACTTCTTCGTCCTTGGTCAGGTCACGATCTCCTGTAACTCTTTAACAAAACATAGTCAGTGATTTACGTGCTTCTCCTTTAATCTCAGACTTAGTTTTTAAAACTAAGTGGTTGCCGTCTTTGTGTTTCATCTCAGGGCTGTAAAACTATCCCAGCCTGTGAGCAGGAAGGGGTAAGGGCCCTTAAATGAAGGTGGAGTGAGTGATGTCCGTTCTCTTGCTGTTTCACTGCCACGGCAAGAGAGATGGGAAGGGGCAGGCAGATGAGGAAAATATTTGGAAGGAGATCTGACGACATGTATCAGTGTGGGAGTGAGAGGGGGAGAACCAGCGCTAACTCTCGCGTTACAGACGTGAGAAACTCGGCGTCACTGAGCCTGCAGGAGGCTGTGGGGAGCGTGGTAGAGGGGATATAGGTAGGGTTCGTTCTGGGTAAATGTGAGAGGCAGTACAGGGTGGCAGACAAAGCTGCAGACTCCGTATCAGAGAATCAAGCGAGACAACCCCAGCAGTGGACTAAGTACACAGCAAGCGCTCAGTAATGCCATCATGATGAATGTCAGACGTGCCAGGGTCATTCAGGTGTCCACCAGAGACATGACCGCAGGCTCCAGGGCGGAGACGTAGAAGCTTGAGATCTCCGTAGTGATCGCGGTAGAGGTGGGAACGGATCGGGCTCCGCAAGCCGTCCTGCTGGCTGGATCTGCTGGCTGCTTTAACGAAGGCTGCCTGGAGCCATGCCACACCTGCTCATGTGTGTGTCGCCCGTGGCCGTCCTCACTCTACCACGGCAAAGCTGAGTGACTGCAGCAGAGACAGTAAGGCCACAAAGGCTCCAGTCCCTAGTGCCCAACCCTTCCCAGGAAGCCCTTGCCAACCGCTGGCTTCTGTTCCTGAACAGGAGCACGCAGAGGAGGGGTCGGCACAGGGCCCCAGGGGTGTCCCAAGAGATGGAGGAGACAAGTCAGGAAAAGGGAGAGTTTCCTTAAGAGAAGGGACAGCCCACCCCTGCCGCGTTCCTTGCGGTTGCTTTTCTCTTTGCCCGACAACCAGATTTCTCTGCAACCTAATCTTTGAGGCAGACAAAACCCCCAGCCCCTAAGGTGATGTCTCTTCTGCCTCAGAGGAGATGCTCAGTGTGAGCATCTTGGAGTGTCCTGGAATCTTCTGGCTCCACAGTCAAATGCCCAGGAAAGGGCTGGGGTTCGGCTGGCTCCTGTCAGGTGCTCGTAAGGACCTAGTCAACTGTCCCTAACAGGCGGGGTCTCACTGCAGGCACTCGGCAGCCGGCCCACCCTGGGTGTCTGTAGTCCCATGTCTTCAAGACACCCTTTCAGTGGTTACCCCCCAAACCGTGCCAGTGGGAGCCCTTTATTCTGGGAGCCTGATGCAGTGAGGAGGTGCGTTCATCACTGCGATTCCACAAGGCATGCCAGGCCTCTATGCAACTGTCCATTGGAAACTCCAGATCCCAGCTGCAGACAGGATCGCAGAGCGTCCCCCGCCCACACACACAGCCTGACAGGTGACATCAGCTCAGCGGGGACACGGAGCTTTCACGTGGCGCTTTAGTTCAGGCCAGCATGACGTGCTTAACTCTGCTACCTACTGAGCCCGAGTTCCCCCAGGGACCCCACGTCTGAGATCCTCGTGACCACAGACACCAGGGTGGTGACCAGCTGCCTCCCTGGACAGCCTCCCCTGCTGTGGGCGGCTCAGGGCTGCCCCACCAGGATGCCCCCATCAGCCCCCCGTTCTCTCAGGGTCTGCCGCGGCTGCCCCATTCCTGATTGTAGTCTTCTCTTTTTGAGACAACAGAGCACAAATTCTGTTTCAGAGGCAACCATGAGGCGTGCGACATGGCTGCAAATGGGGTTCGTTTCTTGGATTTTTCTCTCCAGTGTCTCGTCTGATCTCAGCACCGCTCATCAGAACTCAGGGCATTTCTTGCTGATTGAGTGAGAACTGACACAGAGCCCTGAATTCTCCTGGAGGCTGCTCATTGGAAAGTCTGCTCCAGTTCACTGCAGATGTATAAAGCCTCACACCAGACTGCATCTCAGGACGCACCGTTCTGCTCTGTTCTATTTTGTCCTGTTCTATTTCCCCCAAAGATTGAGTGCAGAGTTCCTGAGGCAAAACTCCTGTGGACCCACCATGAAGCTGGTCTTGAAAGATGCTGCACCGGACAACTCATCCACTCACTAGAGACTCACTTTGGCAAAGAAGGGCTAGGGCGTCACTGGAAGAACCCACAGCCAGGCATGAAAGGACATCAGCCAGGCAGGGCACCACATTCAGCACAAATGCTGCGTGTTCCCATGGAAACAACACAAAACCTGACCGAGGAAATGAATGCTGAATGTAAACTATTTGTTTAATTTTAATGGGAGTCAATTCTAAGCAGTGTATTCCCAGTGCTATTTGAAATTTTCGTAGGGTAACAGTAAATGCCTCTAATCTCTTTTTATTTTTAATTGGATTTTCCAGTGGACTGATTCCCTGTGAATAAAGGGAGAGAAACACAAAGCAATGTAAACAAAGCCAAAGGCATGAGCAACTCCAGGGCAAACCGAGGCAGAGTCCCCGCATATCTGTGATCCTGGGTGCAGGAGAGCCGGCCGCTGACTCGCCCCCGTCACACCAGCTTCCTCAGCGTCCCCAGCCAGCTGTCCCTAGCCCTGGCCCTCACCACACCTGTCAGCCTGTGCCATCCTCAGTTTCGGGGCTCGCTGTGGCCACTGCTGGGCTTGGGGAAGGGCAGTGGGAGGTGGGAGGGGTGGGATGCTCTTCTCCGGTACCAGCGGGGTTGTTTCCTGCCCAGCGGTGTTCACTGTGAAAATCTACCCAGGCGCACGCTCACGATCCGTAAATTGAACTTCAATAAAAAGGTAAAATGTAGGTCACTCCCTGAGCTGAGAAGGAAGCTCTCATTTATGAGAGGGACTGTGATGGACCACGCCCCGTTTATGAGCTGCTCACCCCGGACAGAACTTGTGTCCAACTCGGGGCCTCCAGGGCCCAGTGAGCCGCTCTGAACTCCGAACGTGAGACAAAGCTACCGAGAATTCTAACAGCTCCTCTCCTCTCCCTCTCCCTCCCTCTCTTTTCTCTCCCTCCCCCCACCCATTTCTCCCTCTCCCTTCATTTCTCTCACTCTCCCTTCCCTCTTCACCCTCCCTCTCCCCCTCCACTTCTCCCTCTCCCTCCATTTCTGAGGGACATGGCCTGGGCACTGGCACACGCCATGGTGAGCCCCAAGGGAGGACACAGGCTCCCTGCCACTCTCCTCAGGGGTCACTGAGCATGTGGGGAATAAAGGAGGGGACTTGGAGCCTGACAATGGTAGTCTCAGGCCCTGCTCTCAAAGCCTGGTCCACACCCAGCAGCCTCCGCCGAGGGCCTGGGCAGGCCACAAAACGGGAGCCTTGAGCCCCTGAATAGGTCTGTGCGTTCCGGGGCAAGGTGCTTATGTTGCCGGGAGAAGACCTGGCTCCGGGGCAGAGAACTGTTCTCAGGGCTCTCCGGAGTCACCGCTGCTGTTAACAGTTAGCCTGATGGGCAGCGAGGCCCACGGGGAGCGAGGCTCCCACTGGGGAGAGGGGCCTGTCCCCTGTCTGCCTGTTTCGGGGTGCCAGGGTCCCAGCATGGTGGCCATGGCTGGGCAGGGAAGCTGAGGTGGAGTCACACAAGAGTGACAGAGAGGAGACCCAAATCTCCTGCCTCGGCTGGGAAGCAGCCTCTCCACCTGCTGCCTGGACCCCTGAGGCCGGAGGAGCAGGACTCACAGGACAGAGGGGAACGGAGGCCTCAACCCTGCAGGCGCAACCTAGTGGTTTTCAGGGCTCAGGGGAGACAGCGGACAGAGTCTCTTGTTCTTCCGAACTGCAGCTGGACCCTGCTGTGACCCCTCCCCATACCCCTGCCATCCACCCTCCTGAAAGATAAACGGCCTGGAGCGTTTCACCCGCAGACATGAAAGACCCAGGGGAAGAGCTCGGGCCTCCCTGCTCCCTTGGTCAAGCAGCCCAGAGGTTCCCAGCGCAGGGAAGGCTGTAGAGCAAAGGTCACTGGGTGGTATCCGGCGACCAGGGAAAATCAGTGCCCACCCTTAAGCAGGACCCTGCCAGCCTGTGTAGCTGACCCCTCAAGGAGGGTGCATTGGATGGCAGGTTTGAGGGAGATTTGCTTGGGTCCAGGCTGGGGGGTTCTGCCTGACCCCCCCCCAGGCCAGACTGTCCTGTGAGTGGGCTGGTGCTAGCCCGGCGTCGGCCTCCGTACCCACCTCCCAGTAGGAGGGCCTTGGCGCAGGCCACACCTTGCACCTCGGTTACTCAAGGCACAATCCAAACAGGCAGGGATTCCCCCAGCTGCAGGCTGTGAGCTCTGCATCTCCAGGGAAACCGCCCAGCCTCTGCCAGCAGCAAGGAGGAAAAGCTCAGGGCCATAAAGGATCTCAAGCCCTGCAGCCCCTGGCGCCACTGAGCCACCTCCCCGGAGCACGGTGCCCTCTCTGATTCCTGCTCCCTCCTGGGGGAGACCCTGCCCCGTCTAGGGTCGGGGGCCTCGTCGGCGGCAGGCAGCCTCTCCTCACTGCCAGTAAAACTCTTTGTGGGGGCCACACCCACCACCCTGGGTCCTGTCTTTTGATTGGCCTGGAAATCCCCTAACTTGTCTCACTACGAGAAGCTTCCAGCCCAGACATCTGATCAGCGTGGGCCACACCCGGCTTCCAATTCACAGGAAGTGAAAGCTTCAGTCCTAGTCACTGACTTGGCAGCCGCTGACCAGACAGGACTCGGGAGCATTTTTGGGCACCCAACCGCACCCAGGGATGGGGCAGGCTCTGGTCCTGTCATTTTCCCACCCCAAGAGTGGGAGGGAGCTCTGAATCTCAGCCCTTCCCCACCTGGCTCCCCAGGTGGAGGTCTGAGTCTGGCCTCAGAACCCCTCAAATCCGAGAACCCCTCTCCAACAAAGGGCGGTGCTGGGGTCCAGCCCTGACCACAGCACTCCGTGGCCCTTCCTGTCCCCTGAAGCTGCCTGCCCAGCCAGAGGGCCCCGCCTGCACTGGGACCACCCTGCTCATCTCCCTGGGCCACCCCAAGCCACCCTACTGCCTGGAGCCACCTGAAACCCTAGACCCCAGGGCTTGGTCCGTGTTTCCCAGGGTGGCCGCTTCTCCAGAGAGAATTTGGCTTTTCTGCCAGCCCTGCTGCCCTCTGCTACACCATTGTGGGTGCCGCAGGGAGAGACCCCCGCCCTCCTTTTCTCTGTGGGAGGCTGACTGGGCTCACCGGCTCAGCAGGGACTCCTGGACATCCTCCGGGCCTGGAAGGGACTGGCACGCAGGGAGGGGCCCTGCCATGAGTGCAGGGTCCTCCACTCTGGGCTGCTAATAATTAAAGGATGACGGGACTCCGGGACACACTTCCACTCTGCAGCCCAGACAGTCGGGCTGGGGCCAGGGAACAGGAATTGAACAGAGGCTGCCCGGGGTATTCTCATGATTAGGGCCCAGCAATAACCTTTGTGATGTACGAGAGTGAGATTACATTTCAGTTATCCAGGGCCACGGGGCTACGGGGCCACGGGGCCACTGCACACCAGCCACTGAAAGCCTTGTTTCTGCCAATCCTGCGGTCCCCCTCCCTGCTCCCACCATGCTTCTGCCCCTGACCCACTGCCCCCAGGCTCAATCCTGCCTACAGCATTTCCGGATTGTTGCGTGAATGCCTGTTGCCCGTCACTGGGTACCCAGACAAACGTCCCCTCCTGGGGAGGCCCCCATCCTCTGTCTAAAGTAGCCCCTTCCCTGCCAGTCCTCCCCCCACCCGTGGAGCCACAGTCCTGAGCATTGAGAAACCTGGAAGTAAGCCCTCACTCTCCCTCTTCCCTCCTCGTCCAAGCCCGACAGAAGCCAGAGGCTGTGGGAGCCCAGGGATGCTGGCTGTGGAGGTCAGCTGTAGAGGTCAGGTCAGAGCAGGGCAGAAAGGAGAGATGTGGGGAGGAGATGGGGTGAACTCTGCACCCCTCCCTCATCCTGCATCCAGCCTGTATTCCCTTCCCTGGCTCCCTAGGCCTCTGAGCAAACGGCTCCATGAAATTGCATTTGACAAGTGGGTGTGCTCCCTTCCTGGGGGGCCTCTTCAGGGCCCTTTATTTATTATTTATTTTTATTTTTTAGAGACAGGATATCACTCTGTCACCCAGCCTGGTGTGCAGTGGCATGATCTTGGCCAGAGGCCCAGGTGATCCTCCCATTTCTCAGTCTCCCAAATAGCTGGGATCACAGGCATGCACCACCACTCCTGGTTAATTTTTGTATTTTTCTGTAGAGACAGGGTTTTGCCATGTTGCCCAGGCTAGTCTTAAACTTCTGGGCTGAAGTGTTCCACTTGCTTCAGCCTCTCACCGTGCTGGGATTACAGGCATCAGGCACTTTGCAAGCTCCATGGCCCTTTAACCCAGAGTGTGCTTATCCTTGACCTGCACACACCTGCTAGGGGCACTGACGGTGTCTGATCTTTACTTACAAGCAGGTCCCGAGCTAAGTCCATGCAGGGCATCTCCTACCCCACACTCCACAGCCCACAGCCTTGGAGCCCCAACCCGCCATGGCGAGCAGCCGTCCCTGTCCCCCAGTGTTTGTTGTTTGCTGACCCCACCAGGCAGCAGCTGCTGAGTGGGTGCTGCTCCCTCCACACCCCTAGTGAGCCCAGCGGCTGGGCCCACCTCAGGTGATGGTGTCCCCAGGAGTAGCCAGATGTCCTCCACTAGCACCGTGTCCATATTGAGCTGGGCGGGGAGGTGGGAGCACAGACACAGCCCCACAGATGCAATGGGGGCAGGTGGGGATGGGGACTCCTGTCTTCCCGCAGGCTCCCGGGGGCCTCCACCACGGCTTCACACGGTCCACACCTCCCAACCCCTGCCCCTCCCTGAGGGAGCCTGAGGACCCTGGGCACCGTAGTTTGTGCACAGCATTGAGAGACCCCAGCCCTCCCGGGAGCCTCTGCATCTTGCTGGCAAAGTCACCTGCATGGGCAAGAAGAGGCACAGAGTCCCTTGCTCAGCTGGGGCTGCCTGGAGAGCCAGGGGGTGGTGCAGATAGAAGCTTCTGGAGAGCAGGAGTGGGCAGGCTGCCCTTCCTGCACTGGGGGCAGCACCTGGCCCAGCCCGAGAGACCTGCAGAGGCCGGCAGCTGGGCCTGGGTGCCTGGAACTCAACAGACCGCAAGAACTCGCAGGTCCGGGTGTGGTGTGGCTCCTGTGAGAGCCACAGGCATGAGTGTGCGTGGAGAGGGAGCGGAGGGCGGGCACTCTGCAAACTGTGAAGTGCGGCGCACCCCAGCAGGTGGTGGGAGCACCTTTGCCACCCTCACCTGCTTCTGCTCCTTGTGGGGTGAGGGGCGACCGCTCCTTTCTCCAGCGCCTCCTGCAGACCCTGATAGGTCCAGGCCTCCTGCACTGGAGGCTCTGGGAGCATCTGAGGCCGTCTTGGACGGTAGAACCTGCAAAAGACTGAGCCTCCCTCCTCCCCTGCCTTTCATTAGAAAATCCTAACAGCCACATATTTCATTTGAGAAATAAATATTCATTAAAATCATATAATATGGATTTATGACTGCATTTGAGGGGAAATTAAAGGAATAAATAACCTGTAAGTCTTTGAATTTGTTGTCCTTAGGCGGAAATGTCTCCAGCTTGCTTTCCAAGCTTATTCAAATGAACTTGACTCACTTGTTAGGAAATATGCTTAATTTCTACAGTTCTAGAATCCTTTTTTAGTTTAAATTTTTATGTAAAACACATGGGCTTAATGTTCTGTTGAAAGTTCAGTAAACTCAAGGCAAATAACATTCTTAAGCAACTTTCAAACGATTCCGCAAAGCTCCGACATAAATGACCACATCTGACCCCGCAGAACCTGCCCCTCCCCGCTCTGAAGGAGTCCGTGGGGACCCTATGTGGTCAGAGCTTGAGTGGGGGTTGCTGCGGGTTTGCACCCTTGGAGCACTGGGGAGTTGCACTAAAGTACCAGGAAGAGGTGCTCTGAGCCGAATCCTGGGCTCCCGTGGGGGGCAGAGCGGCCGCCCTGGAGGGGGCTCTTGTCTGCAAATCGCAAGTGCAGCCCCCAAGCCCCCGACCTTAGGCAGAGGCTCCTAAAGGGCAGCACCAGGCGGGAGGTGGGGGTGGGTGAGAAATGGCTTTCTCTCCCCTAGGAGAGCTCACTCCTGGGCATCAAGCTCATGTGTCCCTGGAGCGTTTCCAGGATCAGGCGCCTGAAGAGCACTGAGCCTCGTGTCAGACAGAGCCCGCTCCCCACCCTGACGGAACTGACCCCCGGCGGGGAAAAGCCTGGCCAGGCCCACAGAGCCCAGGCACCCCCGTCTGCCAACTCATGCGTGTCTGGAGACCTTGGGGTCTCGCCCACACCCCACCGGCTGCAGTGCCCACCCATATCCTCCTGTTACCCGCAGGGATGTGGCCTCTGAGGGACCCCCTCCTCTGAGGCTCCCCCCGAGTGGAAGCCCTGCGTGAAGCTGCTCCTGCTGGACCCCTCCCCACCCCGCTGCTGGAGACGCCTCTGAGCGGCCGGGAGAGCCTGTGTTTGGGAGGAAGTGAGTGCTTGTTGGCCCAGTGCAGCCCAACCTGGCAGAGCGGTTGACATGAGGCTCCTGAGTGGGAAGCAGCAATGGGGACCTGACGTCTGCCCAGGAGCACACACCTGCTCCTAAATTGAGTTAGGCTTTGAAACAGGCTCTCTGCCAGCTGCTCAGGCAGGGGAGGGAATCGGTCAGCTAGTCCTTGGCGGGAAGACCCCTCGTGACCCGTGACGCTGTGGGCTGGGGGACAGAGGAGTCAGCACTGTGTCCTCCCCGGCACCGCCATGGTGCAGTGCTCGTTTTCTCAGGCTGCGTGGCCCAGGCCCCAGGGTGGGGCTCCTTGTCTCCTAGCCCGGGGATGGGGGAGGAGAAGGGGGGCAGTGTCCTCTCCCTCATATTCAGTGTGTCCACAAAGGCCAGGTGAGAACTCGCTACATGCCTGGAGCTGCTCTGGGTTCTAGGGCCCTGGTGGAGAATTGGGGATCCAAGACCCCTGTCCTCCCAGAGCCCCTACCTGCACTGAGAGGGTCCAGGGCCAGCCTCAGGCCTAGGGCTCACGGACGCCCAGAATCAGGACCCTCAGGCCTGAGAGGGACAGCAGAGACGAGAGGGTCCTCAGGCCCAGCAGACTCAGACTCACCAGGGAGACCTGGGAGGTGAAATGCTGCATGGATGCCATTTTCTATCAGGCAGCTTCGGGGATTTCTGGTTGGGACCACCCTCTCCAAGAGGATGGAGCTTCCTGGGCATGGATCAGTCATCTCACCTCTGCTTGAACCTTCCCAGTGACAGGGAGCTCGCCACCTCCAGGGGACAGTGAGAAAGCCCTTCCTTTCCCTGCCGCAGGTCAGCCCAGCCCTGCAGACCTTACTGCCCGCTCCTCTGCTCCCCTTGCCCAGGGCAAACTTTCCTGAATCTCTTCTCCAGCTGACACCTCCCCACCAGGCTGTTCCTGCCTCTGAAGTCCCCTCTGGCCAGAGCGAGTGCCCAGTCAGTGCCAGCAGCTCCAGGTGCTGCCTCACCTGCCTCCCCGCTTTAGCCTCAGGGCTGAGCAAACCCCCTGGGCCTGCTTAAATCAGGTGCCAGGCAACCATTTGGGCAGCTCAGACGGGAACCATTAGAGGTGAAAGGAGGCTCTGCCAAATGTTGTTTGACTTTTGCATGCTAATCAGCTGGAATTGTTAGATCCACATTTCTAATGCAAAGAGAGAACAGAATTCTCACCCTGAAGCCTGGAGTCTGCTGCTCCCCAAGGCAGAGCGCCCACTGGGGCTGGGGTTCAGGAAGCCAATGCTTTGCTATTCCAACTGCAGGGTGTGCTCTGAGGCAGGAGGCCTGCTTGGCATTCTGGAAACCTCTGAGCTTCTCTATAAAGGAGCTCCATGCCTCTTTCCTGATGTCCCAACTCCTCCTCCTGCAATTGAAGCTGGCAGTTACAGCAGCAGAGCAGAGGCAACAAGCCCTGCATGACTCAGGACTGGTGTCCTGAGTCCCGGGCTGAGCTGGAGGTGACTCCACAGCAGAGCAGAGGCAACACTGGTGTCCTGGAGTCCCAGCCAGGGCTGGAGGTGACCCTGAAGCAGAGTAGAGGCAGCACTGGTGTTCAAGAGTCCCCAGGCTGAGCTGGAGGTGACCCTGCAGCAGGGCAGAGGCAACACTGGTGTCCTGGAGTCCCCGGGCTGAGCCAGAGGTGACCCTCAGAGCAGGACGCTGAGGCTCCGGGGAGGCCACGACCACACTCAGGGCTGAATGTCTCCGGTGCCGCTCACCTGGTGACGGGAGCAGGTACAAGCAAGGATGACATAGCTTCTGCCCGCAGTGGGCTCTGAGTTCATGGGGTGGGGGCAGTGCTAAGGACAGGAGCTGTGGGAACAGAGGCGGCCTCCTGACCGCCGATGCAGGAGCTGACCCTAATCCCATTCCTGCAGACATAGGCAGGTCCCTTCCCACAGGCAGAGGACACAGCCTGAAGAAAGAGCAGAGAGCCCACCAGCCTCCCTCCCAGGGCCCCAGACCAGGCCTGCCCCACCTGCCAGTCGTTGGGTGCAGACCCCTAAGGGCAGCTCATGGGATCCCCACCAGGGGGTCCTCAAGGCCAGGCTGTGGGAAGAAGCCAGCAGCCCTCCTGGCTGTGGCCTGAGGTGCAGGGAGGGGTCAGGCTCAGGCAGTGGGTTTCCCATGGCAGCTGCCCCTCGCCCCTCCTCAGGTGGGCTTGGAGAACAGGGATCCCCTCAGGCTCTGGAAGAAGAGCTCCGTCTCCGTTAACAGAATCATCCCTCACAGCAGGCTCATGACCAGACTGCCTTGTGCCCAACCAAAGCGCCGCTGGAAACAGAAGAGTCCCCACTAGACTGGGGCTAGAAGCACCAGGCCAGGTGGCTGGTTACGCCTCCTGAGGAAAGAGATTTTGTCGGAAACAGGTTCAAGTCTTGAAGCCTCAGTCCAGTAAAGGAGCCCTGGACTGAGGCCTCAAGACCTCAAGAGCAGTGGCTAAGAGAACTCACAGGCTGAGGACAGAGGGTGGGGTAGGGAGGGCCTCCCTAACCTGCCCCAGGCTGCTCTCTAATAAAACCTTCACTGATCTCTTTGAACAATACAGGACCTAAGTGGGGCTAGAGAGACATCCAGGTCAGTGTAGACACACCTGGGGGACTAGGGAGGCATCCAGGTCAGTGTAGAGACAATGGGGAGTTAGGGAGGCATACAGGCCAGTGTAGACCTACCTGGGGGCCCAGGGAGATATGCAGGCCACTGTAGACATACCTAGGGGTTAGGAAGACATCCAGGTTAGTGTAGAAACACCTGGGGGTGAGGAAGACATCCAGG
>NW_012102388.1:2543870-2547180 GCF_000951045.1 Mandrillus leucophaeus
CACCTGGGGGTTAGGAAGACATCCAGGGTAGTGTAGACACACCTGGATGTCTGGAAGACATCCAGGGTAGTGTAGACACACCTGGGGGTTAGGAAGACATCCAGGGTAGTGTAGACACACCTGGGGGTTAGGAAGACATCCAGGGTAGTGTAGACACACCTAGGGGTTAGGAAGACATCCAGGGTAGTGTAGACACACCTAGGGGTTAGGAAGACATCCAGGGTAGTGTAGACACACCTGGGGGTTAGGAAGACATCCAGGGTAGTGTAGACGCACCTGGGGGTTAGGAAGACATCCAGGGTAGTGTAGACGCACCTGGGGGTTAGGAAGACATCCAGGGTAGTGTAGACGCACCTGGGGTTGGCACAGGTAGAGAGAGTGAGATGCGATGTTGAGTGGGTGCTTGGCCTGAGGCACCTTGTGGTGTCCAGGTCCTCACAATGTGTCCCCCAGTGGTTCCTTTGTCCCACCTCCCAGGGCTCCGCTCGCCCCCACACTCCACCCCACATGCACCCTGACTCCCCAGCCACTCTGTGTCCTCCCCCATGCTGCTTCCCATGGGAAGACCTGCCCTCCTCTGCCGGCTGCAGTTCTGCACCTCTGTGCCCCGTTCTCCCGTTTCCCTCGAAGGCCCCTCTCTCCACAGAGACGTGCACCTGTGCAGACTCTATCTCTTCAGCGCCTTTCCCTTGGGCTTCTGATTGGTTTTAGTCCAAGGGAGCCCTGGTGAGATCAGAGGGAGGGGGAAGCATGAGGTCGGAGTATTTATGTCCCCGGCTATCAGTGGGGTCATGGTGGCTGCTGTAGACTTTGCATCTTCTCTTTCCCTGCCTTTCTCTCTCTTTCCTTCTCCTTCTGATTCCAACCCACACACTCCACCCTCATTCTCTCTGGCCTGGGGTCTGCAGGGCAGGCCTGCTGCTTCCAGCTCTTCCTCCCATACCCTTGCCTCCTGTTTGTACCCTCCTTGGCAAACGTCTTATTAATGCTCCTCAGCCTCCTGGCTTTGTGTGCCATCTGTGTCCTGCTTGGATTGTGACTCACGCCTACCTTTCAGGGCCCGGTTCAAGTCCCTGCCTTGGTGTGTAGACACGTGTGCATTGTGCACCTGTGTGTGGAATTCAGACGATCACTCTGGACTTTCGTAATTCTGTTTCTACCTCCCTCACTCATGAGCTCCCCCTTGAGAGCAGAGGCAACTCTGTCTCATTTATCTGCAGGTGTCTGTAGGTGGCCTTACATACCCCAGGCGCTTAGTAACAGCTGGATTCCCTGAGCATGGGGAGCTGTCTGCAGCTCTAGCCCTGGACGTTTTCAGGACCCTGGAGAGGTCCACGCAGGTGTGGGAGGGTGGAGGTCTCTATTCAGGGCAGAAACTAGCAAACAGAGGCTTTCTATGAGCAGCTCTGGAATGAACGTCTGCTTTGGACAGCTGCTCTTTAACATCTTCAAACCTCATAGGAAGAACAAAGGCTGACCCAGGAAAAAGCTCCACTGGGAAGTCTGGGCAGCTGGTGTTCTTGGCTCTGCACCACCTCGTGCCCTTCCCAGCACCAGGGACAGAGAGGCTCCCTCCCCCTGCGCCTCTGGCTGCGGCATCTGACCACTGGGTCAGGTCTCTGTGCAGGTTTCCTTTCATCTACACACAAAGTTTTTGCTGTGACCTTTTCCCCCAGCACCGAGTTTACAGGAAGTCCGCTTAAACGGGGCCAACATTTCTGAATTTAATAATTCAACGCTTGCGCTCACCGTCAAGCCAATAATTTAGTAACAGCGGGGAGCTCAGGCTGCCTTCCACCGGTAGATCATGTTCCGCTTTGACTTCCAGAGCACACGGGTGGGTGAGGACACTGTCCTTCCCAGCGACGGCTGTGACTTTTACATGGCCATTTAGCGCTCCCAGTTAATATGATGGCAAGAGGAAAATTACCTGTGCTGATAGCTGTCCCTGTCACCTATAAATTTCTGGGGCATTCACCATATAGACATTACCAAGGAATGTTCACCACCTCCCCATAATGACCCAGGTGACAAATGGCTCCTGGGCCCACGCTCTTCCCGTACCAGCCCTGGAGATCTTCCCGGCTCTGTCCCAGGAAGGAGGTATTGAGGTGTGGCCCTGGTATGGCCGGGGACGTGTCCCCCAGGGGTGGCTTGCAGACCACCTGCCTCAGAAACAGCTTGGCGGGGGGAGGGGAGGGCTTCAGATATACATGTTTGGTCATCCGTGTCCAGAGCCAGACCCTGAGATGGAGGCTGCCTTTCCCACATTCCCGGGGGTGTCCATGTCCCCCACTTTGGGAACTTCCGATGCAGGGAAGGAGGCCAGGGCTGGGACCCAGGGGCCTCGGGTTTGCCCTGTCCCTGCAGTCTTCCCCGTGATGGCGCATTGCTCCCTGGGCTGTGCCCTTGTTACTGTGAGTACCTGTCAGGTGCTGTGGGAGCTCTGTTTGCAGTTTCAGGCAGTTCTGCGTCCATTTATAGGGGAGGAGAGGGAGTGGTGTCAGGCAGAGAGGAGGCGTTGGGAACCGAGGGGAAGGGTCTGGGAGGCAGAGGGAGGCTCCCTGGGTCTGGGAGTCAGTGCAATCTGCCATGTGTCTCCCTCTCCCCGGGGGTAGATCCCTCAACAGTCAATTCCTCGTGTCTCCATCGGTGCGGTTTCCTCCAGGCAGCAGGCAGAACCCTGCAGGAGGCAGAACTGGCCCAAGTGTTTCACAAGGGATGGTGTAATGCGGTTGCTCTCAGAGCAGCGGCCAGGGAACAGAGATCCTACAAGGATGTGGGTGTCCTGAGGACTAGCAAGGGCAGGAGGCGCCCCTCCCTTAGGCTCCAGGACAGGGAAGGAGGGGGTGTCCTGACCAAAAGCAATGGATGCTTCTGGAACCACAGATACAGCAGGAAGGGCTGGGGGGCAGTCACCAGCATCCACCTCCTCCTGTCCCAGTCTCCAACTGGGGCCTCCCTTGACCAAACTCAACAGAAACTATTAGTGGCATCTATGGGCAGCAGCCCCTGTGTTCTGTCTCCAAGGTCAGAGACCAGGACTGAGAGACAGCACGTGGAGAACGACCAGCAGCATCCATCAGTCAGTCACCCTGCCCAGCCCACCACCCTCTGTCACAGGGGCCAGGGCATGGGGGGTGGATGTGGTGTGATGTGGGGGATGGGTGTGGGTGTAATATGAAGGATGAGTGTGGCTGTGATATGGAGGGTGAGTGTGATATGGAGGGTGGGTATGGGTGTGATATGGAGGGTGGGTGTGGGTGTGATATGGAGGGTGGGTGTGGGTGTGATGTGGAGGGTGGGTGTG
>NW_012102388.1:2549357-2565530 GCF_000951045.1 Mandrillus leucophaeus
GTGGGTGTGGGTGTGATGTGGAGGGTGGGTATGGGTGTAATATGGAGGGTGGGTGTGTGTGTGATATGAAGGGTAGGTGTGGGTGTGATATGGAGGGAGGGTGAAGTGTGATATGGGGGGTGGGTGAGGTGTGATATGGAGGGTGAGGGTGAGGTGTGATATGGAGGGAGGGTATGGTGTGATGTGGAGGGTGGGTGGGTGTGATGTGGGGGGTGGGTGTGGGTGTGATATGGAGGGTGAGTGAGGTGTGATATGGAGAGTGGGTGTGGGTGTGATATGGAGGGTGGGTGTTTTGTGATATGAATCTTTACCTGGGAAGAGCCAGGGCCCATGTCCCATCAGATCACCCCACGTTTGTACCCAGCACAGGATCACAGTATAAGTCCCTTCTCTCTGGCTTCCTCTCCAACCTGCAGTTCCCTGTCCATCTTGGCCAATTCATCTGATTTGTAGATGGGGAACCTGCCTGGCACGAATCTTATAGCCCCCAGTTCGGCATTATGAATCTCCCAAGGCCAAAAGCAGAATATTCAGCTGCATGTTTCCACAGTACGTATGTTCCCCCAAGGAAAAACCCAGTTTCCTCTGTCTCCTTCTCTCTCTCTCCCTCTCTCCCCAACTTCCTTTTGAAAATCAAGAGCAAAGCTCCCTCCTAACTCCTGGTGTTCCCTGAGCAGAATGGAAGCCGCTGTGTGAGTTGAAGAAATGAATGAAATGATTGGGAGCTGAGTGCTGGAGGAGACCAGCCCCCAGGGAATATGTGAAACCCCGCCACTGAACTTTTGAAATCCAAAGAAGAGAATCCTGAGGAAAGATCTGTATCATTTGCTGGGGTGTAAGGTGTGCGAGGATATTAACAGTTTAACAAACACATATCAAAGAAAGGTATAAGTAGCATTTTTTAGTGATAATTTTTTTATTGGAAGCATCAATGAGACATAGACATTTTTCTTGATCTGGTTTAGTAAAATAGTACTGATATTAGATAAGCAAATTCCTACCCTAACCCAGAGGACTAAATTGTATGAACAATGTTGTCTGATGTCCTGGTTGCCAGGCACCATGGACTGCCACCCCGACATCCTCCCCACCTCTTCTGCCTGGCCCCCTCCAGGCAGACAGGATGGAAACTCAGTGCTTGACTGACCTTCCCAGCCTCCTTTGAAGTTCTGAGAGGCCTCAGGGCTCCTCACCAGAATCAGCTCCAGGTTGGTGCCCAGCAGACCCTTCAGGCAGCTTTCTGAGCCAGGCTTCTCTAACTCAGAGCCAGCGCAGGCTTCAGCCCCCACACCTCCTCCTGCTCGGCCTCCTCTGGCCTGGGTTGATGAGATGGAAGCTCCCTCCCCTGCCTCCCTGCACCCAGGCTCACAAACCCATCACTGGACGTCTTTATTTAGGGAGATTTCCTGCCCAGGCCTGCTTCCAGGGCAGGATGTATTGATACAAAATTCATCACTTAGTGAGTCTGGGCATTTAATCAATGAGGCTGCAGGGAGCCCCGTGTGACTCAGAGGGTGCTGGGAGTGAAGGCCAGGCGAAGACAGCATCCAGAGTGGGTGGAAGGGCGGTTTTTATTTTTGATCCTGTAATGTCAGGCTCCAGCGATTAGATGTCTATTCCCTGTAATGCTGCACTGCAGCAGAATTCCACTGCAACCCGGATATTTGCCCAGGTACTCATTGTATAACACTCATGTTCATTCAATAAATACTCCACATGTATCCTGTGTGCCTGTCACAGATCTAGATGCCGAGCAGAGTGAACTAACAGCTCACAGGTCACACCGAGCTTATGGTCCTGTGATGGAGGGATGGTGATAGTGATGGTGATGATGATGGTGATGGTGATGGTGATGGTGATATGATGATGGTGATCAAGATGATGGTGGTGATAGTGATGGTGATGGTGATAGTGATGGTGATGATGATGGTGATGGTGATGGTGATGTGATGATGGTGATCAAGATGATGATGGTGACAGTGATGGTGATGGTGATGGTGATAGTGATGGTGATGATGATGGTGATGATGATGGTGACGGTGATGATGATGGTGATGGTGATGTGATGATGGTGATCATGATGATGATGGTGGTGGTGATGATGATGGGTTGATGGTGATGATGATGGTGGCGATGGTGGTGGTGGTAATAGGATGATGATGATGGGATTATGATGATGATGGAATAATGGGATGGGATTATGATGATGATGGAATGATGGTGATGACGGTGGTGCTGGTGATGATTATGCTCATGGTGATGGGATGATGGTGGCAATGATGGTGATAATGATGGTAATGTGGTGATGATGGGAGGATGTTGTGATGGTGATGGTTATGATGATAATGGTGATGATGATGATGGGATGATGGTGATAATGATGTTGGTGGTGATAATGATGGTGATGGTGGTGATGGTGATGAGATGATGGTGATGATTGTATTAGCCTGTTTTCACACTGATATAAAGATACTACCTGAGACTGGGTAGTTTATAAAGACAGGTGGTTTGACTCACAGTTCTGCATGACTTTGGAGCCCTCAGCAAATTTACAATCATGGCAGAAGGTAAAGGGGAAGCAAGGCATGTCCTTCATGGCATTAGGCAAGAGACAGCGAGGAAGTGCCACACTTTAAAACCATCAGCTCCTGTGAGAACTCACTCACTATCACAAGAACAGCATGGGGGAAACCATAGCCATGATCCAATCACCTCCCACCAAGTACCTCCCTTGACACATGGGGATTACAATTTGAGATGAGATTTGGGCGGGGACACAGCCAAACCATATCATTTTCTTTTTTTGAGACAGAGTCTTACTGTGTCACCCAGGCTGGAGCACAATGGCATGACCTCTGCTCACTGCAACCTCCACCTTCCAGGCTCAAGCAATTCTCTTGCCTCAGCTTCCCAAGTATCTGGGATTACATGTACGCACCACCATGCCTGGCTAAGTTTTGTATTTTTAGTAGAGACAGGGTTTCACCATGTTGGTCAGGCTGATCTCAAACTCCTGACTTCAAATGATCCACCTGCCTCAGTCTCCCAAAATGCTGGGATTACAGGTATAAGCCACCATGCCCAACCTCCTTTTCACATTTCAAAACCAATTATGCCTTCTCAGCAGTTCCCCAAAGTCTTAACTCATTGCAGCATTAACTCAAAAGTCCAAATCCAAAGTCTCATCTGAGACAAGGCAAGTCCCTTTCACCTATGAGCTTGTAAAATCAAAAGCAAGTTAGTTACTTCCAAGATACAATGCAGGTACAGGCATAGGGTGAATGCTCCCGTTCCAAATGGGAGAAATTGGCCAAAACAAAGGGGCCACAGGCCCCAAACAAGTTGGAAACTTGCCTGAAATCTTAAAGTTCCAAAATCTCCTTTGGCTCCATGTCTCACACCCAGGGCACACTGATGCAAGGGGTGGGCTCCCACAGCCTTGGGCAGCTCTGTCCCTGTGGCTCTGCAGGGTAAAGCCCCACAGCTGCTTTCACAAGCTGGCATTGAGTGCTTGTGGCTTTTCCAAGTGCACCATGCCAGCTGTCGGTGAATCTACCATTCTGGGATCTGGAGGATGGTAACCTTCTTCTCACAGCTCAACTAGGCAATGCCCCAGTGGGGACTCTGTGTGGGGGCTCCAACTCCACATTTCTCTTCTGCACTACCCTAGCAGAGATTCTCTATGAGGGCTCCACACATGCAGCAAACTTCGACATCCAGGCACTTCCATACATCCTCTGAAATTTAGGTGGGAGGTTCCCAAAGCTCACTCTTGTCTTCTGCGCACTCATTGGCCCAACATCATGTGGAAACTGCCAAGGCTTGGTTGGGGCTTGCACTCTCTGAAGGAATAGCCTGGGCTGTACCTTGGACTCTTTTAGCCACAGTTGGAGCTGGAGTGTCTGGGACACAGGACACCATGTCCTGAAGCTGCACATAGCAGTGGGGCCCTGGGCCCAGCCCACAAAACCATTTTACCCTCCTAGGCCTCTGGGCCTGTGATGGGAGGGGCTGTCTTGAAGATCTCTGACATGCTCTGGAGACATTTTCCCCATGGCCTTAGTGATTAACATTTGGCTTCTCCTTACTTATGCAAATTCCTGCAACCAGCTTGAATTTCTCCCCCAGAAAATGGGTTTTTCTTTTATACCACATGGTCAGGCTGTAAATTTTACAAACTTTTATGCTCTGCTTTCCTTTTAAACATACATTCCAATTTCAAACCATCTCTGTGAGCTCATATAACTGTATGCTTTCAGGAAAAATTAGGTCACTTCTTGAATGTTTTGCTGCTTAGAAATTTCTTCTGCTAGATTCCCTAAATCATCTCTCTCAAGTTTAAAGCTCCATAGATCTCTAGGGCAGGGGCAAAATTCCTCCAGTCTCTTTGCTAAAGCATAACAAGAGTGACCTTTGCTCCAGTTCGCAATAAGCTCCTCATCTCCATCTGAGATCACTTCAGCCTGAACTTCATTGTCTATATCACTATCAGCATTTTAGTCAAAACCATTCAACAAGTCTCTAGGAAGTTCCAAACTTTTCTACATCTTTCTTTCTTCTTCTGAGCCCTCCAAGCTGTTCCAATCTCTGCCAGTTATCCAGTTCCAAAGTTGCTTCCACATTCTCAGATATCTTTTAGCAATGTCCCACTACCTTGTTCCCAATTCTGTGTATTAGTCTGTTTTCACACTGCTATAAAGACACTACCCGAGACTGGGTAATTTGTAAAGAAAGAAGATATAATTGGCTCACAGTTCCATATGACTGGGGAGGCCTCAGAGAACTTATAATCACGGCAGAAGGTGAAGGGGGAGCCAACCACATCTTACATGCTGGCAAGTGAGAGACAGTGAGGAAATGCCACACTTTAAAACCATCAGCTTTCATGAGAACACACTCATTATCACTAGAACAGCATGGGGAAACCAAACACCCCTGCCGTGATCCAACCACCTCCCACCAGGTTCCTCCCTTGACACATGGGGATTACAGTTTGAAATGAGATTTGAATGGTGACACAGAGCCAAATCATATCAATGGTGATGGTGATGATGATGGTGATGGTGATGATGGTGGTAATGATGGTGATGATATTGGTGATGGTGATGTTGATGATGATAATGGTGATTTTGATGGTGACGATGATGGTGTTGGTGATAAAGGTAATGATGGTGATGGTAATGATTTTGGTAATGATGGTGATGATGATAATGGTAATGTGGAGGTGATGATGGTGATGATTATGATGATGGTGATGGTGATAATGACAGTGATGGTGATGATGGTGGTGATGATGATAATGGTAATGTGGAGGTAATGGTGATGATGGTGATGGTGATGATTATGGTGATGGTGACGGTGATGACAGTGGTGATGATTATATTCATGGTGGTGATAATTATGGTGATGATGATGATCATGACAGTATCAGCAGGGGACGCAGGCACTGTAGTAGCAACACGAATAAACATTATATGGCCTTTATTTGTACCAGATACTATTCTGGACACCTCATATATGTCAGGTCACTCAATTGACACCACAACACCTGAGGTAAGTGCTCATGATCTCCATTTGATAAATGAGAAACTTAGGCACAGAGAAGTCAAGTCACCTCCCTAAGAGCACAGAGGATGTGGCAGTGCTAGGATTCAGAGCAGGCACCTCATCCTGGAATCAGTGGACTCAGAAACAATGATCTGAGCTAATAGGCAAATACTTTCAGTGACAGTAACAAGTGTCATGAAGACCATCAAGAGGGTGATGTGCGTGTGACTTGGGGTGAGGAGGTTGCAGTCAATGAGAGGTCAAGGAAGGCCTCTTTGAGTAAACACTGGTTGGAGACGGGAAGGATGAGGCTCTGAGAAGTGTTCAGACAGGTGTCACAGCAAGTGCAAAGGCCCTGGGGTGGAGTAAGCTTGGAGCATTCAAGGAACAGCAAGAAGGCCAGAGAGGCTCAGGCAAAATAAGCAGAGGGGGAGATGGAGCCCAGGCCATGGGGGCCTCACAGTCTATGGGACATGGTGTGGGTTTATTGTGAGTGGGTGGAAGCCCCCGGAGCCCCTGCAGGGAGTCACCTCAGTCACTCCATGATGCCTGAGTCTGTGATGCTGATTCTGGGTTATGGGGCAGGTCAGGGCCTCGGCTGTGTCCTGGGGCAATGGGAGGAATCTGCTCCCAGCAATTATAAACGTATCACGAGCAGGACGGCAAGAGCCCTCTCTGAGGTGGTCATGTTTGGGAAAGGCGCTCCTAACACCCCATTTCCAGGAGCTAGAATGTCTTGACCTGGCCGAGGACACCACTGTGCAAATCAAGGGACGTGTGTTCTATTTGAGTGGATTGCAGCAGCCAGGGTGGGGCCCAGCGTTGGGAATTAGATCCAGGTCGTGCTTCTGTGAGAGTTTCTCTCTCTACACAAGTCAACAGCACCGTGGGAGCCCTGGTCCCTTCCCAGGTCATCCGGAGACTTTGGGGTGAATTTGTAAGTAGAGGCAGCTGAGCCCTTATGAAGTCGTCCCAGATGTCTTGGAGGCCTGAGTGGGCCACATCTCTGCAGGCGGGACCACCAGGCAGCGGGTGGGCAGCTTTGTTGTCAGGGGCAAGGCTGCAATTAAACACCTCATTGCCCTGGCTCCCGCTCTGGGACTGCCTGCAGGAAAATCAATTACCAGAAATGCAGCTGGTGGGGCGCCCAGACTCCTCGGGACCCTGCCCTTATCTGATGACGCTGCTCGGCTTTGCACAGGAACTGTGCCATCCCAGGAGGCTGTGCTGTCATGAGGAGGTGTGTGACTGTCTTAATGAGACATCCCCGGCACGGAGCCAACCTAATCTCAGCTCCTCAGGGTGAGTTCTCTGAGCTCTGACTGTCCTCACCCCCATGACAGCCTGGCTGGGTCCCGGGGGATGGGTACTCTGACACTGAGACCATGGATAGGGCTGTCATTATAGAGGGGGAGACCCTAGCATGCACCAGCCCACCCCCCCTCCCCCTGCTTCATCCTCTTCCCCTTCTCACTGGCCCCATTGGGGAATGCTGGGAATTATTACAGGACAGTTTTGTCCTTTGCCCAATGTGGTGTCCCCTGGTAAACAGTGGGTGCCTGCAGAAGAAGGTCCTCACGGGAGCAGAGTCTGCAGTGCCACAGGGCCCATGCCCCCTGGGTACACTTAGAGCCCATTCCCAGCCTCCCTGTGTCAGGTGGGGTCAGGCAACCAAGCTCTGCCCAGAGCGCAGCACTTCCACGCAGGCCCATGAAGAAGGCGCCGCAATTCTCGCATTTTCTCTTCCTTAGGAGCCAGTTAGACAGAGAGGACCCCAGGGGTTCAGAGGACAGTGGAGGGAGTCGACGCAGGAGCCCGGGCCCTGATTGACTGTGGGGTGGGCGGTGATCCTGTGCCCCACTTTGGAATGTCCCAAATGAACATTCGACTCACACTGGTTGAAGTCCCTACAGGAGTGAGGTTGGCTGTTAGGCTCTGTCGCCCACCCTGACCAAACAGCCATGAGTCCAGACTCAGTTCCTGCCACCTTGGTCTGAATGTATTAGCTCCCTTGTTCCAGCGGACATGATGCTCTGGGGGAATCCGATATGGGGACGAAGGAGAGAAGACTGTCCACCTTGCAGGAGAAGGGCCCGAAGTTAATTCTGGCTGGAACGACCCGTGTCCTCTTTCCTCCTGACTTGAGGATCTCACTCTGCAGTGCACGGGAATTAACCTCGTTTGTGGACACTCGGTTGGATCCTGCCAAACGTCTGTTCTCCATCCCTTTGAGACAGTTCTTACCTTTCCCTTTCCCACCTTCCCTCCATCACCTGTGATTTGAAGGAGGCTGGTCCATCCTCCACCCCAGCTCCTGTAGCCCAGGCCTGGTCAGCATTAGCCTTGGCCCTGGACTCAGCGATGGGTTAGAGATGGGCTCACGGCCCCTGCCAGGCCAGGAGGCTGAATTCCAGACCATTGTGGGCACCGGCAGAAGCAGGGAGCTCTCTCTCCACCGCAGTTGGGGGGCTGCTGGGGTGTCAGCCTGGGATGGCTGAGAGCATCACACGGAGAAAACCCTGTGAGGAAAGGCGACCGAGGAAAGCAAGTTAAAGCTGGAGAGAGCCTGAGACACGGAAACGACTCCCCTTGAGGTCTGGACAGAGGCTCCCGTCCCACGAAACGGCGCACGGGTTGTATTTGTTTTTTTCACCTTCAGTTGTGTTTGTCATTTGCCACAAAGACCCTGACGAATGTAGTTTAAGAAGAAAAGCTGGAAGCAGCAAATGCAGAGCAAACCCAGGAACATTTGCCCTTTAAGTCGCCGAATTCCATGCTGTTGCTGGAGCGAGAGCCGCTCCTGTCCTGCCGAGCTGAGTCATCACTGCGGATGCAAGGGGAGGATCTGGCAGGAGCCCTCCGCGCCTCATTTGGGTGCCCTCAGGGATGCCCGCCCAGGGGTGTTGTGGGAAATTTAGCAGGGAAGGTAACGTTGATTTTATTTTCTTCTTTTAATGTCTCCCTAACGGACCTGTTTATCTCCGCTGTTCATTTGCCATTTCTTTTCCTGCAAAGGTAAACTGTCACTCACAGGCTCATTACCCGTGCTTGCTATTCTGGGCTTACTCTGTGGGGGTGTCCTGGAGTTCGGGATCATTCACAGAGGTCGGGGCCGCGCCTCAGGTCTAAATGGTGCCATTGATGACACTGGTTCTCAGGGAGGCTGAAAGGCACCCATCATCACCACTCACCACTCCAGGAAAAGACTGAGCGCAACATTCCATCACCAGAGATGGGACTCAGTGGGGGGTGATGCTGTGGGAGCCGCCACCCCCGTTACTTCAGAGTCAAATGTCCTGTCCATGATGGGGGTCAGTTGGACCTGATGGCCAAAGGAGACTCATGGGCAAGGCTCACAGAGCTGCAGGGTGTCAGGAGCAGACAGCAGAGTAACACAGTAAAGTCAGGCTGTGTGTCCCGGCCATGTGAGGGGGCCTGAGTGTCTCAGGTCTGGTTGAGATTCAGTGCCTGGAGAAGTGTCCTCCTGGGAGCAGCTAGAACACTGAAAGCCATGTCTGGGAGGCCTAGGGGTGTGTGGGGGGCTGGATGCCTGGTGAGGCCAGTGGCACATCCCACACGCAGAATCCCGAAGGCAGCACGTGGCCAAGCCCCCCACCCCATGGCAGGGGCAATGGAGAGGATAGCCACTGGGCGGTCTGCCATGGCAGCTCCTGTTGGGGGCTGAACACATGAGTCCTGAAGGACAAGGGTCTACTGGGGAAGCCCTGGGCCAGAGCCATCTAGAGGCAACCCCATTTACACAGCCACGGAGGAGCTGCAGAGTCCACAGGGCGTGGGAAGACCAAGGTCTGCTGGAGAGTGGGTCGGTGGCCAGGCTTTGGTGGACAACGTGGTGGAGCCTCCCAGGACAGCAGCACGCTGGACGGACCACAGCAGACAGGCTGACATGCGGTCACAGACACCCAGCCAGGGAGAATGTCCCTGACCTCAGAGCCCCACCCTGCCGCTCACTCACTCACTCCTCCCTCATTCCTGCATCAATGAGTGTTCACTGAGTGCCGGCCGGGTTCCAGGGACTGGGACTCCCACGGGGAACTGAAGAGCCCAAATTTCTGTGTCAGGGGTCATGCAGTGTAGCAGAAACTGTCAAGGGAAACAGGGAACAGAAGTAAACATAATGTACATTAGGAAATTACCCATCAGTGATTCTACGGAGGGAGGGCTGGTGCCCACAGGAAAACAGCTGTTTCCACTGGCAGGTGGTGCCCTCAGGGTGGGTGTGTTCCCTGAAGGTCACCACACCTGGGTCCCCTGGAACACACCCCTGCACCTGTCCCTGCCTTGGTGCAGACACCTGAGTCTCTGGGCTCCCGGATCAGAGCTGGATCGGGGCGCCCAGAAGCCATCCCTCCTGCCCCTGCCAGCCCCATCACAGCTGCTCAGCCTTCACTGGACCCCTACCAGGGAGGCCACACCAGGCCATGAATCCTCCTGGAGACTGTGCTCATCATCCTTGGGGATGCAGGACCGATGAGATACAGAGAGGACATAGCTTTCTGAAGAAGACAGAGGGATAACTGAGAGGCAGCTATGTTGACACAGGGGAGAAGCTCCACTAGTCAGAGGTGGATGCAAAGCCCCAGCCGGGACACAGGTGGGGCATGTGATGAAGGGAACAGGACACTACTAGGCAGGAGTTGGCTGGCTGTTTTACTGGTCACCAGCACTCAGCCAAGAGGCCTTGAGAAAGTTATCGCCCCCATGTGCCTCAGTTTCTCCATCTGCTCAAAGAGAAGTTGTGTGAATGGAGCCCAAGTTCCCCTCCATTCTAAGAGCCTAGGCAAGGGGACCTTGTGAAGGACCTTCTGCCAGAGCAGGTGGCAATAGTGGGGACAAACTGGGGGACTGTCTGAGCCTGGAGACCCCTGAGCAGGGCTTTAGAGAGCAAGAAATATCTAGAAGGAGAAAATCAAGAATGAAAGGCCAAGTCATAAATTTCCAGACTGCCTCTGTCCAGAGGTCCAGCAATTGGTCTGTCACTCATTAGGTCATCCACCCCCTCATCCATCATCCATTTATCCATCAACCCCCACACCCATCCATCATTCATCCATCCATCCATCCACCCATCCACCCACCCACCCATTTATCATCCATCCATTCATCCACGTACCCACCCATCCATCCATCATCCATCCATCCATCATCCATTCACCCATCCACCCATCCATCCATCATCCATCCATCCATCCACCCATCCATGCATGCATCCATCCATACATCATCCATCCACTCATCCATCCATCCACCCCCCACCCATCCCTCATCCATCCATCCATCAACCCCTCCACCTATTCATCATCCATCCATCCATCCACCCATCTACCCATCCATCCACCCACCCATCCCTCATCCATCCATCCATCAAACCCCTCCACCTATTCATCATCCATCCATCCATCCACCCACCCATCCATCATTCATCCATCCATCCACCCATCCATCCATCATCCATCCATCCACCCACCCATCCATTCACCCAGCCATCCATCTATCCATCCATCATCCATCCATCCACCCATCTACCCACCATCTACCCATCCACCCATCCACCCATCCATCCATCATCCATCCATCCACCCATCTACCCATCCATCCACCCATCTACCCATTCATCCATCCATTCATCATCCATCCACCCACCCATCCATTATCATCCATCCACCCATCCATCCATCATCCATTCATCCATCATCCATCCACCCATTCACCCATTCATCCATCATCCATCCATCATCCATCCATCCATCCATCCACCCATTCATCCATCATCCATCCATCTATCCACCCACCCTGCCCACCCATCCACCCACACACCAATTCAACCATCCACTCACCCACCCATCCATCTATCATCCATTCATTCATTTATCAATTTATTCAGCCAATGTTTGATGAGTGTCTGTTGTGTGCCAGTGACTGTTTCAGGTACCATGGACAAAAGTGAACAAAGCAAAATGGCCCCTCCTGAGCACTGCATTTTAATGGGGAGAAACAAGCAATAAATTAATACGTTGGTAAAATACATACCATGTCAGATGATGTGTTGTGGAGAAACATAAATGGAGAAGTGGGTACGGAGATGCTCAAGTCACCCTGCTTCTCCCGCTGAGATGAAGTAATCCATCTCCCTCTTCTGCTCCCCTACTCCCCATCTTATCATCCTCCAGACAAACCTTCCTCAGATGTAGCCAGATGGTGTCCCTCCCACATTGGGACACTTCCGATTCTTTCACAGTCCTTGGAATAAAATTTCTATCAAGGCTGAGGAGCCCTCTCCCCATGATCTGACCCTACCTACCTTCCCAGGTCACCACCTGCACTGCCCCAGCCACTGGTTTCTTCCCATTCCTTGGTTCTGGACACTCACTATGGATAACTTTCAGGTCTGAGTCACACACTACACTCACTATAGATGACTTTCAGGTCTGAGTCACGCACCGCACCAAACTACCCCTGACTGCTGCAAACTTCTCAGAGGTGCTCAGAGTTGTGCAGTGTCTGCAGGATCCTTTGTCAGGAACAAGAACCACCCAAGCAGAAGCAGCTCTGAGAAGCCCTGGGTCTTGTCTTCTCTCCAGAAAAGAGCCTGGGTTTTACGAACATTCGGGTCTGCTCCCCATTCCTCATGGGCTCCTAGCAAGGATTCTTCCCTGAGATCACCCGGAGACTCTGAGGGGAGAATAAGAGTAAGGTTGCTGATCTTTTGGCTGTTTTCCACCTGGGAGCGCTGAGATGCACCAAGATGCAGGAATTTCTCTGCCATGTGCCTCTTCTTCATTGTGTGTCTGTGCTTGAGACCACAGCTGGCTTTACTTTAGCTCATCCCCTGAAAGGCAGGAGCAGCATTTGCCCATCAGTAGTGGGATTTTGAGGGTGGTTTGTTGCTGCTGTTTAAACTAAGGTGGTTTAAATTCCAAGTGCTCCCTCCAAAATCCTTCCAAAATAAATGGTGTGTCAAGAATGGGCGTCAGGACACCCTGGGGCCCCCTGTCTCCACCTGCAGCATCAGCACCACCTGGAGCTCATTAAAGATTTGAATTCTTGGGCCCTCCCCCTCACTCATCCAATCAGAAAAAACATTTTAACAAGACCCCCAGGAGTCCCTGTGCTCATCAAGCTTGAGAATTGCTACTTTGATAAATCAGTTCTCACACCTGCTGCACAGTGCGGCCTCCTGAGGACTTTAAAAGGTTCTGATGCCTGCTTTGCACCCCCAAAATTTCTGAGAGCTAGTTGGCATGCGGTGGGGGAGCAGTTAGAGCTGCTGGGTGACCCCAATGTGTGGCAGAGCTTCGGAATCACTGATATAGGGAAACCAGGAGAAAGGAACCAGGAGGCCCTGTCATCTGACAGTGGGTGGTCTCTGTCTATACCCCAGAAGGGCTGTGCCCCATTGTACCATCCAACAGAGTGCTGTGTTTCCCCTCAAAGGACAACAGGCAGGGAAGGGAAGGGAGGGACCTGATCCCAGAACCTGGCTGGTGTAGGATGGTCCCCGCATGTGTGTGACTGACCCAGCCTTCCCCTTCTCAGTTGTGGTTTCCAAACAACTGAAGAATGTGCTGAGGAATGCAACATCCCAGGATAAGGAGGGACTGGAGCAACCCAGCCTCCATTCCTGACCCTCCTAGAACAGGATGTCCTACCTCGAGTTAGCCCATCAATTACGTGTCCCCAGGGTAGAAAACCCAGGGCGGGCGCTTTTCCAAGTTCTCAGCTGCAGTGCCACACAAGGGCCACCCAGGTGAGATTCCCTGCACCCTGGGCAGCTCAGCTCTCCTGAGCTCGGGAGACTGATGTGTCATGGATCCAAGGGTTCTGTGGTCCCCTGCTGTCTGTCTGGGAGTGATAAAGCTGATTTGTGTTCTGCCTCACCAGAGTCATGTGGGTGGGAGTGTGGGCTAGAGATTGGGCAGCCAGCTGCAGGAGGACACCACTTAGATAAACTACCACAGGGACAGAAATTAAATAAACACTTTCGGGTGCTGGGCTCCAATCCAGGTTCAGTGGGTTTTCCCTCTCTCGGCCCTGGAGAGATCCTGACGGACACATTCCAGAGGCACTCGGCCCTGCTTCTGTCTCCCTGTGTTTTACCCACCACTCCAGCCTGGGCCAACTCTCAGTCAGAGAAACGTGTGGTGGGGACACGGTACGAGATTTGGGACTCTGGGGGCATGGCCTGGTTGGCTCTGTATCCTTACAGTGAGATGCCAGTGTGTGCAGCTCTCAGGTCAGTCCCGAGCACAGCTCAGCTTTGGATTCTCTGATGAGCTCAGATCATCCCACCTGATGCATAGAAGGCTTAGTGTGCCAGGCAGGTGCCCACGGACACGTGCCAGGGCTGAGCCATCCTTACTCCTCTGCAGAAGAACTGTCTGTCCTGACGCAGAGATCTCAGGTAAGAGGGATCCGGAGCCTAGGCAGCATTGCTGACCCCGCACGGGGTTGTGGGACTGGATCCTGGGCTGTCTGAGGCTGGGAGGTTTCCACAGAGAACATGACCAGTCTCTTAGAGGAACTGCCCGGAGGACTGGGCCAGGATGCCCAGACACCCTGATGGGCTGAGACGCCACCTGAGAACGATTAATAATCCCTTCTCGACAGAGTTGCAACCCTCCCCCGAGAACCAGGGCTGCCTGCTGTACACTCCTGGCATCTCTCCAGCTTTCCTCCGGAAGCTGCCTCCACTGTCTGCTCTCCAACTCGCAGCAGCACTTCTCCAGAGGCCCGGGCACCAAGCCCTGTGGCTTCAGGAGCCTCATGGTCAGGCTGGTTCATCCTCAAAGGACTAGGACTGAAATGCTGTCCCATCAGCTGACCCACGTGCAGGGCCTGGGGTGGCCTCATGTCTAGAAATCCACCATGCTGAATGATGGGAAGTCAAGCAAGCCAGCGTCCAGCGTGTGGGCCTGGTTGATGCCACAGTTCCTGGCCCAGCTCCTGGGGAATTATTCTAAGAAATGTAGGGGCCTGGCATGGGCTCATGGTTGGAGACTCAGTCTTGCAAATGACTGGGCAACAGAGATAATTAACGTCCGGGGACTTCCCTGGATATTTCCAGGAGATCCAGCCTGGGTAGTCTGGAGTCAGCCCGGTTAATGGTGGGAGAATCAGTGTGGTCCAGGAAGAGGAATAAATCTTCATATCGGGTGATTCAGCCTGATTAGTGTTGAGAGACTAAAGCTTTTGTGTCCCAGACGGAGAAGGGAAAGCAAATACTCCAGTCTGTTCTTAAAAGGTAAAAAGGTGATTGCTAAATGCCTGCTCTAAAGTCCCCCACAGTGAGTGAGAGTCTGAGCTTGAATAGGCGCCTTGGTTCAGGTCCACTGTGAAGGGCCCTTCACCTTCCTGCTCCTGGGTCCATTCATTCCCCACCTCAGCACACACCAAACATCTCACCACTTCCTGGATTTTAATTGCCCATTGAGCTAATTCTGATCCCACAGACTTCTGTACTAGAGCTGGGAGAGACCAGCACTTGTTAAACTTATGCAATAAAATATGAACTGGAATTAGAAACAGCCCTTGGTGAAGCTCAGTTCAAGAGGATGTTTTGGAACTATAAGTGCGATTACTCAACGTGAAGCCCTCCAGGGATAGTCAGCTGCTCATCCTGGTGAGATCATGAAATAAGGACTCCTCATGGTCAAGGTCCTCCCAGGGAAAAGTTGCTGGAGTGTGGGAGCAGAGCTGTAAGGGTCACAGAGATGAGTTGGGACACTGCCTTTCTGAAGTCTCAGCCCCAGTGCTAATTCTCTTAGGGGGCACGTGGCTTCCTGATGGTGTGGAAACAATCACTAGCATCTATCCATCATCCACCCACTTATCCAACCATCCACACATTTATCCATCCATCATTCATCTATTCATCCATCTGTCAACCCCTATACACATTCACTTACCCAACCATCCATCCATCCATCCATCCATCCATCCATCATCCATCTATCCACCTGTCTACTCATATACCCATATACCCATTTGCCTAGTCACCCATCCATTCACTTACCATCCATCCATCCACCCAACTACCTATATACCCATTCACCTATCCATCCATCCATTCACTATCGATCCATCATCCATCCATCCATTCACCCATCTACCCATTTATTTATTCATTCACCTATCCATATCCTCATCCATTCATCATCCAACCATCTATCCACACGTCTACTCATTCACCCATCCATCAATTTATGACTTATCCACCACCCGTCTGCCCATCTACTCATTTACTTCTCCATCCATCCACCCATTTACCCATTTACTGGTCCATCCATCCATCCATCCATCCATTTACTTCTTCGTCTCTCCACCCATCCATCGTCTATCATCCACCCCTTCATTCAAACATGAATCAAATGTCTGCTCAGTCTCAGGCACTGCTGGGCAGCTGGTTTTCTAAAAGACCGTGAAACGGGACATTCTGCTGCCAAGAGCCTCTATGCTCCATCAAAGTCATCTTGGGCAAGACCATGAGATGCTTTGATAAGGATGCAGCCTAAGGTTGGGTGGCATTTGGATGACCCCGTGCAGGTGGGCGGCATTTGGATGACCCCGTGCAGGTGGGCGGCATTTGGATGACCCCGTGCAGGTGGG
>NW_012102388.1:2565585-2583151 GCF_000951045.1 Mandrillus leucophaeus
CAGGTGGGCGGCATTTGGATGACCCCGTGCAGGTGGGCGGCATTTGGATGACCCCGTGCAGGTGGGTGGCATTTGGATGACCCCGTGCAGGTGGGTGGCATTCGGATGACCCCGTGCAGCATCTATCTAGCAGTGATGGGGCCTCTGCAGCACTTTCTTGCCTTCTCATCCAGCCATCCAACAAACATTACTGAGCTTCCCCAGCCCCTATACTTGGTTTAGTAACTGGCTTAAGAAACTTATTGTCTTTTGGGGAGTCGGTCACAGGAACAGGACTTTTGGAGTCAAATCAGAGAAATGCAAGTCAGAAATGCTAAGACAATGGGAACATTTACTGACTCAAGGAATCCAGGAAGGGTTGTTTTGCACAAATTATTCTCTGACTGCCCCTCTGCATCGATTCTGTGCACTTGTCTGACCTCGCTGTGCCCAGCAGGCTGACCTCTATAAATGGCACCAGTGGGGCTCCCTGCCGTCTGGATTCTGTTGGATTTGGCTGATGAGAGTCAGCAGGAGAAGCCTGAGGGTAGGAGGAGACAGAAGTTAGAGCCTGCTTGACTGACGTTCGGCAGTGGAGGTTTTCCTTCAAATAAGATCTCCGATCCTGCCAGATAACTCCTCTCCCAGAGTTACAACCCTCCCTGCATTCCAGAAACAAAGCCCCACACCTGTGCCCTGGGGCTTACGGCGGATAACAGCTTCCCTGCGGTTCAGTTCATGGGGTGCAGCCTCCCCATCCCTACCTAGACCTCTGTAAATAGCCTCTGCTTTGAACTCTCTGCAGGGAGCCCTGTGGCTCTGCTCTCAGACTCAGGTTGTGCAGCCAAAGAGCAGGTCAGATGTGCAGGTGAGTGTCGGAGCAGCCGCCCTGGATGGTCCAGCCCCACCTCCTCTGTCTTCTAATGAGACTGGCTTAAGTTTTTGTCATGGTAGATCAGCCTTCTCCATAGGACAGAAAACATGTGGTCTCTTCCTCCTCTTGGCTTCATGTAGTTCCAGTTTGAAAAACCCCAGAGAATGCTTCCAATAGACCTGCCTGTGGGGTCAAGTGACCACCGATAGACCAATCAGTGGTGGCTATGGGGGCGGAGTCATATATGAGCACAGTATATTCCTGGAGCCAGACGGCTGGA
Organism: Mandrillus leucophaeus; assembly: GCF_000951045.1. Lineage (NCBI taxonomy): Eukaryota > Metazoa > Chordata > Mammalia > Primates > Cercopithecidae > Mandrillus > Mandrillus leucophaeus. The sequence continues at coordinate 2,566,719 of NW_012102388.1, forward strand.
TGGGAGGAACATCTCCCCTGAGAACAGAAGGTGCATTTCCACACACGGTGGGGAATGCTGGAATGACGAGAAGTGAAGCCCCTATGTGGATTCCGTTACCTGTGGCCATCATGATGTGTCATCAAACCGACAGCACTTATGAAAATTTGAAAAACTGTCCAATCCATTTTTAACCCAGGAGCCCAGATGCCCATGGCAGCAACAGCCCCAGTACTGAAAGGTGCCCTGAGCCCCAGATCTAAGAGGTGGAGGGGGCTTGTCTGAGGGCTTTCAGAGCCCCAGGCACTGCAGGTAAACCCAGGACAACCGCCCCCTGAGAGGGTGACCCAGCCTGGATCTGCCCTCGAAGACCAATAATCCTGAAGCCCTGCCCTTGTCCTCTGGGGCTCTGCACCCCACACGCTGCTGGAGGACTCAGGCCATCAGTCTGGATTCCCCTGTTCCCCCCACCCCACATGCACAGCAGTCCCAGGCTCTGCACCCCACGCGCTGCTGGAGGACTCAGGCCGCCGGTCTGGATTCCCCTGTTCCCCCCACCCCCGCATGCACAGCAGTCCCAGGCTCTGCACCCCACGAGGGACACAGGTCACTCACAGCATCGGTAACTGAGAACCAAGACCGCCCACCCCACTCCGCGCCTCTGACATGCTCTGGCAGTTTTTTTTTCTTCTTTGTTTTTTTTTAAGACAGAGTCTCGCTCTGTCGCCCAGGCTGGAGTGCAGTGGCACAATCTCGGCTCACTGCAGCCTCCGCCTTTCAGGTCCACGCCATTCTCCTGCCTCAGCCTCCTGAGTAGCTGGGACTACAGGCACCTGCCACCACGCCTGGCTAATTTTTTGTATTTTTAGTAGAGACAGGGTTTCACTGTGTTCGCCAGGATGGTCTCGATCTCCTGACCCTGTGATCCGCCCGCCTCGGCCTCCCAAAGTGCTGGGATTACAGGCGTGAGCCGCCGCGCCTGGCCCTCTGGCAGTTTTAAAGAGGTTGGAAGCTGCAGTTTCTCTCCGCACTTTGAATCTAGGGTGATTACTAGGTGGCCGGCACTCCTGAAATGTCTGACTGAGAGGTACCTGGGGTTTGGCTTCTAGATCACTGCCAGTACTGAAGGTGTTAAGCATGTAGTTTAATTATCTCCAGGATAAGTCCTGGGATAGATGAGGGACAACTCCTTGGTCAACCCGGAAGTGAACGAACACCCCTGCCCTCCACACCCCTGCCCCTCCACACCCCTGCCCCTCCACACCAGCCCTCTTCCCTCACCAGGTCACTATTAACGTTGAGATTTTCTCTGATTATCACATGCATGTTTAATAGGTGCTTGCTTGGCACAGCATGGGTGCTCCGTGAACGGTTCTTGGATAAGTGAGCTTATGCCATCCAGGGGCTCTGGTCAGGCAGCCAGATCCCCCATCCAGGCCCCTGGCTCACTGGTGCAGTGCTAACGTGACAGCCAGATCCCCCATCCAGGCCCCTGGCTCACTGGCGCAGTGCTAACGTGACAGCCAGATCCCCCATCCAGGCCCCTGGCTCACTGGCGCAGTGCTAAGGTGACTCCAGGATCCAGGTGCTCTTGGGGTGGCCGGCCAAAGCAGTCAGGACTTTTGGGGTCACAAGCAATGGAAACTGAAGGGGAGGGTGGAACATCTGGCTGGGAAAGGACAGCTCAGGGTCCACCAGCAGGAGCTGCTCACAGAGCCTGTTCGGGGTCTCCCTGGATGTGTGAGTCCCACGGACTCACTCTGCCCACACGGGTCTCACTTAGGACCCGAGGCAGTGGAAAGCGGAGGCTGCTCGGGTTAAGAGGGGCATTTTCACCTGGATCGAATGGTGCCTGCCAGGGCTCTTCCCAGCAGGAAATGGGATGTTGTTGTTGAAAGAGGGAATGGACATGAGTGACGGTCGTGCAGCGATTGTCCACTCATGATGGGTCCACTCATGACAGGTCCACTCACTGATGGGTCATGCAGCAATTGTCTACTTACGACGGGTCCACTCACGATGCGTCCACTCATTGACAGGTCCACTCACTGACGGGTCTACTCACGATGGGTCCACTCATGACGGGTCCACTCACTGACGGGTCTACTCACGATGGGTCCACTCATGACGGGTCACTCACCGACGGGTCATGCAGCAATTGTCCACTCGTGATGGGTCCACTCATGATGGGTCATGCAGCAATTGTCCACTCACTGACGGGTCCACTCATGACGGGTCCACTCATGACGGGTCCACTCACGACGGGTCCACTCATGACGGGTTCACTCATGACAGGTCCATCATGATGGGTCCACTCATGATGGGTTCACTCACTGACGGGTCATGCAGCAATTGTCCACTCACGACGGGTCCACTCATGACGGGTCCACTCACTGACGGGTCATGCAGCAATTGTCCACTCACGACGGGTCCACTCACGACGTGTCCACTCACAGGTCCACTCACTGACGGGTCCACTCACGACAGGTCCACTCACGACGGGTCCACCCATGATGGGTCCACTCACGATGGGTCCACTCACTGACGGGTCCACTCAAGACGCGTCCACTCACTGACAGGTCCACTCACTGAAGGGTCCACTCAAGACGGGTCCACTCACTGACGGGTCCACTCATTGACAGGTCATGCAGCAATTCTCCACTCACTGACGGTTCAGATCAATAGATTTGTGCAAAGTTAATTACAACAAGACATGGCATGAACTCACAGGGCATGAGGGCCAAAGCTTAATCACCAGTGGCACACGTGTTGTGGCCCTGAGGGCTACAGGGCATTTCCTCCAGGGTATGGGTGACCAGGGACCTGGTGGCAGCTGCTCAGTGAAGGAGGACGTATCCCCGCGGTGTGCAAACAAATCCTGCCCTCGGCCCTCCACCGTGGGCTGGAGTAACCTTTCCTGCCTTCTTTCTTTTTACTCAGATTAATTATCCTCCGTGGAGCAGTAAATCCCACCGCCTTTCAACAGCCAGGAACAGGAGCTGCTAAACAGAATTTACTGCAGGACAGTCTGCTTTCCTCCCAGGCATTTGCACCGGCGCTTCCCACTCAGAAGGCTGGGCAGGAGCTTGTGCAGAGAGAGCTGGAACTCTGGGAAAACACGTTTCATCACCATGGCTGATTTGGAGTGAAAAACACATTAACTAGGAAGCTCGGTCTGCAACTCCATGTGCAAGAAAGTAACTTTGAAATCATCTTCCTATAATGGAAACGCACTTCCGTTTCTTCCTCCTATCTGCGTCCTTGGTGGAGCGGTCATCCCAGCCAGGTCAGGGTCTCCACTCACTCTTTCCCTGGTGTTCTAAGTTCTGCAAGGGTAAAACGAGCATTTCTGAAATACATATGTTTGGCAAATTTGCAGACGTATGAATGTGAGCTGCATCAGAAATCCCACCTCCTACCCTAGCATCCAGGTGTGTATGGAGCTGGCAGCAGCGAGGGCTGATTCCTCACCTGGCTGGCTCTGTGCATCCTCCCAGCCCTGTCCCCAGCCCTCCCGAGGATGGTTCTGCACACTCCACAAGACCCTTTACGGGAGCTCACGTTCACCTAATCAGCCAATGTCATCGTTTGTTTTTAAGGTAAGGGCTTTGACACATGTGTGGGGGCCATATGATGCCGTGACGTTATCTGGGAGGGCACCTGGCCCAGGTGTGGCTATCCTTGTGGCCTCACTGGGACATCCTCACTCCTGTGAGTCCCTCAGAGGAGTCTGGCCCGCTCAGGTCTCTGTGGCTTTCTCCTCTTCCCCTTACCTTCCTCTCCCACCTCCTCCTCCTCCTCCCTTCCTCCTCCTTTTTCTCCTCCCTGTCCTCCCCCACTTCTCCTTCTCCTCCTTCTCCTCCTCCCTATCTCCCTCCTCCCTCCTCCTCTACCTGTCCCCTCTGAGCCACCTGCAGAGTGGTCTGTGGGTGCAGCATGTTCATGATGCCCTTGCATGCATCCCTCATGGGCAGAGGATGGGGGAAGGAGGAGTGTGCTGATGGCGGGCAGTGGGGGGCCCAGACTGTGCTGCCACTGAGCCTCCTGGGGTCTCCCCTCTCTGCTGGCTCAGGAGATTTGAGGAAACCCCCTGTGGCAGGCTGACATAGGGACAGTAAATCAGGATCCTTCTGAGTAGGGCCTGGAGATACGAGGTGCAGCTCCCCAAGCCCGGTGCTGGGCCATTCAAGAGCAGAGTCTCCAGGGCTGGCAATTCCCCTCCAGGAAAGGCCAGCAAAGCCCACGCAGCAGGATGATATTGTGAAGCTTTGACTGATGTATGTTTGCCTTCGGGTGTCTCTTTTATTCCCTGACCCTTCCCCATTGGGGTCCTCACTGTTGAGGCTTTAGCTCCCAAGAGGAAGCCCTTCAGCCAAAATAGAGAACAAAGCAATAAATTACTGCTTTTAGAATGTGTGCGTTTCAAGTACATTCCCCTGCTGCAATGCAGAGACACTTGGAAAATGTTTTCTAAGCCAGTTTTTTTTCCCTAGTCCTAAAATAGGTAGAAATTATTTCTGGGTTGAGGGAGAGAAAAGAATCAGAGAAGAAATAGAGACATCGGGGAGGGTCTGCAAGAAGGAACCCTGCACCAAATGCCATCTCTTAGTCCTGAAATGGAGAATGACGCATGACCCTGAAACATCTGGGATCTGAAAGCAAAGAGGACTTTCGTTCATTTCCTACGTGGGAATCTGTAAGAGGTGACATCACAATGGGCCCCACACTGCCAGATGACGGTAGACAGAGAAGAGGTGACTGGTGAGGCTTCAGGGCACAGAGACTCAGGAGAGGCTGTTTGGGTACTTATCTTCCAGTACCTGGGGGAGGGAGTGATGCACCCTGGGCCCCGGAGGACCAGGTCAGGCCGTGGAGGGAGGGATGTGGAAGCAGGGCTGCTCTGGGCTACAGGAGCTGACACGAGGCACGCTGAGCACTGCACAGCCAGATCCTGAGTGGGACAGGCACGGACAGCAGGTGTCGGCATGGGAGGGGATGGCTGAGGATCTTACCCTGGCTACACGAGAACTAGCAACATAGAGGCAACAGAGCAGGGAAGGGAGAAAATCCTTAATGGTCTAAAAAAAAAAAACAAACTACCACCCCAAATTGATGCCGTTCACCTGGAACTGAGTCTACTCTTCTGCCATTAGGCAGTGTGTGGGCTCCCGAGAGAGACTATACTCAGTTATAAAGGAACCAGGCGATTCTGCACATGTGAGCTGATGGCTTGGGAAGAGATGCCCACTGCATTTACAGGAGTGCTTTGGGAGAGACAGTTAAATTCAGTGTAACAAATGTCAAATTTGTTTTAAGGCCAAAGAGAAACAAACATATCTTTTTTTCTTAACCAGGAAGTAAGATTGGCCCAGGGCCAACAAGGCTGATCTGAGTCCGATACCACTCTGGATTTAGGGCAGTAGGGGTTAGGGTGAACACTCAGGTGGGCACACTTCAGGGTGGGCTCAACCAAGTTCTGGGTGCAGCTGGGCTGAGGAGGAGATAGCAGAAGCAGTAGACAAATGTAGGAAAGAGGAAGAGAGACAGGGCTGGGCTGGGAGAAGAAGCACTGCATTGAGGACGCCACGGGTGGAGATCTGATTCTTTCCTCACCCTCATGACTTGGGAGCACCACCTCCTTACAGTCCGGGGAGGAGGGAGGAAGGCTTCACAGCAAAGGAGGAAAAAACCAGCGGAGTTTCTTCATTAGACTCATAAAAACTTGCTTAATTCATTCATTTGTGCACCGGTTTCTTCATTGCTTCAGGAGAGTTTTGTCTACTTCATCACTGACACTGTGCAGGTACTGTTGACCAGTGGAGATCAAGGCTAATAAGGGCCCTGCTCTCTTAGAAAACAGACACAAAATGACAAAATGAGTAGCAAAGCAAGATAATTTTAGATAGTGATAATTGCTACAAAACCAACCAAAAAGTGAAAAGATAGAGAAAAACTTGAGGAGGCCACTTCCACAGGGACAGAGAAGTTCTCACTGAAGCGACTTTTGTGCTGAGAACTCAACGCTGAGAAGGAATCAGACATGTGGATGTATCAGGAAGAACATTCTAGACAGAGGAAAGAGCAAATGCTACATTCCATGAAGAGGGGAAAGATTCACTTATCCTTTAACTCTCAAATAAAGACCTATTAAAAGAAGAGGCATGCCAATTTCCAGGTATAAATACTATTTATCTCAATTTGTATTGTCCAGTGTTTATCTTAATTTTGAATTATATATGCAGATGCCCACCTTCCAACCAAAAATTACAAGACACAGAAAAAAAGCACAAAAGAGTTCATTGTCAAGAGACAAAGCAACCAACATAATTAGACAAATATGTCACAGATGTTGGAACTATAAGTCAGGGAATTTAAAATAATGTTGATACTATGTTAAGGGATCTAATGCAAAATATGAAAAACATACAATAACAGGACAGGAATTTTACTAAAGAGATGGCAACTGTACTGAATTAAATGTTAATGCAAGAGAAAATAACATAGTGACAGCAGGTGCAGTGGCTCACACCTGTAATCCCAGCACTTTGGGAGGCTGAGACAGGTGGATTACCTGAGGTTGGGAGTTTGAGACCAGCCTGACCAACATGGAGAAATCCTGTCTCTACTAAAAATACAAGATTAGCCAGGCGTGGTGGCACATGCCTATAATCCCAGCTACTCGGGAGACTGAGGGAGGAGAATCGCTTGAACCCAGGATGCAGAGGTTGCGGTGAGCTGAGATCGTGCCATTGCACCCCAGCCTGGGCAACAAGAGTGAAACTCCGTCAAAAAAAAGGGAAAAAGAAAGAAAAGAAAGAAAGAAGGAAGGAAGAAGGAAGGAAGGAAGGAAGGAAGGAAGGAAGGAAGGAAGGAAGGCAGGCAGGCAGGCAGGCAGGCAGGCAAAAAAAGAAACCCAGCTCATGCAGAAATGCATTGGAATGTCGGGAAATTGTGTGTATTTAATTTACTTTACCTGTTTCCTAGAGAGCCCAAGTGACTCAGGTGCTTGTTTACATTGGCTGATTGCCCGGGCTTTGGAAATGCAATTATCCCCCACCACCCCCTAAGCCACTTTCTCCAGGGGACTAGGAGGGACTGAGTGGTGCAGCCTCTGTGAAATGCTTGGGCCAGGAGAAAGCAATTCCAACGGGGCTGTGAGAGCTAAGCAGGGAAGGTGTGGCTGCACAGAGCCCACCAGGGCTTGTTACTGGAAGTAGAGGGAACAAATGCCAGGCAGGCGAAACGCCACAGGACCTGCAACCACAGGCCTCTGTGGCTTCAGTAAATGTACCTGCCTCCATTTGGCTGCAGAGGCTGAACGCATGTCTGTGACTAGAAATGGACCTGCCCCTTGGTGTTCGTGATGACAGCCCCTCAAAAGCATCTCTGAACTAATCCTACCTGGCCCAGGTGTGGCTGTGGTGAGACATGTGTGACATGAGGGTGCCCCACGCTGGGACAGTCCCTTTGTTGAATCACAGAAGATGAATTAAGACAACAACATGCCTGGAGCTGCCCTGGGGACACGGAGGAATTAAGGATGAAAATCGTCAGAGCCAGCCTGGAGAAATTAATTTCAGTGTGTGAGCACACGGTCAGGAGGTCTCATTAAAGCTGAATGGAAATTAAATCCTGACATTCCAGGAGGGCAGTAAAGCACCTAATGAGAAAGAGGGGACGCACACAGCCATGCGGCACTAACAGGAGCTGCAGGTAACCAGCTGCAGGGCAGTGTGGCCTGGGTCCTAGACCAGTGGACAGCTCTGCCAGGCAGCTCCTCCTGGCTGACTAAAGTCCCAGCTATGCCTGGTCTGTGCCACCTGTCCTGACTCATGTCTTACTGCTTAACAAACCATCCAAAAAATGCTGTCACTTCAAACAAAATCAATGATTTATTATTTCTGACAATTGTGTGGTCAAGATAGAGATCCTGGCAGGTCCAGGCAGGGCCCAGCCAGGTGGCTCTTCTGCCATGGAGTTGCCTGGGTTCACTTCCTCACTTGCATCCTGCTGGTGGCTGGGCTGAGCTGGAAGGTTCTGGAAGGATTTTATGCACCTTACAGCATTGTTTTCAGGATGATTAAAAACAGCCCATCTAATCCATCATCAAGACCTCAACAGTTACCATGGAGACCACTTTATTACCAAGAGGAGAATTCAGGGAAGCATCTGTCAAATGAGCGAAGGCTGTCAGGCGTTGACTTCTTCTCCGTCTGAGAGACGGCTCTGATCCTCAGGGCTGGGCTGTCTCTTCATGAAGTGGGAGCGGCCGCACCTCAGTGATGGATCAGGATCACCCTGCACCTGAACCTGAAGCTTTAATTAAACTTCTCAAATCTCCACCCTGTGCCACCCTCTGCCCTTCACTGTCCTTGGGCTCAGCTGGGACGAAGGGAGATTTGAGACACTGAAAAACACAGTGTTTGATTTGCTAATTCCCAAGAAAAGGGAGTCGAGAGAAATTTATGTTCAGGGCTTTAGGAAATGTGGGTGTTGGCTCCATCCTAATGCCTGAAACTCACTGCGCCCCTGAGGGAGCAGCAGGTTTCCTCCTGCAAATGACTGAGATCCCTCAACTAAACCCCACCTGGGAAACCTGTGTCCACGTGAGGCAGGTGAGAGAACAACAGCTCAGAGACCCAGCAGAAGCCCCTGCTGACCTTGGGGTGTCCTCTAGCACCGGACAGAGGACACACCTGGAGGACCACGTGGCACTGCCAGCCCAGACTTAAAACACGGAACTAATCCCCAATAGGCAAAAAGTGGGAGATTTCCATGAATTCATCTGTTCACACATCATTTATCGCCCCCTCGCTCTGAGCTGGGCACTGCCGTGGGTGCTGGGGATAGATACTCGGGAACAAAGACCCGACCCGTGTGCAGACCCCCTTCGTGGGCCCACGTTCAAGCCAGATCCCTGACTGGATCCAACAGCCTGGGCAGCTGGCACGGGGCTCTCCTTGCTGGAGCATCTGTGGGTGGAGCCGCTGCTCCCCTTCAGGTGGGGACTGCACCCTCTTGGCGCCACTGTCCCCACCACGCCCTGTCACTCCCACGCTGGGGCTGATGCCACTTGCTGTTTGTCACCACATTGGGTGACGCTTCCTCAGAATGGACCAACAGAGAAAGGGAAGGTTTTTTTTTTTTTTTCTGTCTTGTTTTGTTTTATGTTTATCAAAAATAGGAAAACAGAAGATAGACCATAAGTGTTTCCAGAACCCCTGGACAAACATTTCCGCACAGTTGTGGAAAATTCGCAATTGAAAGTCGAAACTCCGAGAGCAGGTTGGCCTGGGCTCTCCCTCAGCCTCCTCGTCCTGGCTGGAGGATAGAGCAGCTTCCTGTGTCTCAGACCCTCAGGTTCCTCGTCTGTGAGTGGCGATGAGAACAGCACCTGCCACTTCTGGCTCGTTTTTAAAAACAATTTTAATAGAGATGGGGCCTCACTCTGTTGCCCAGGCTGGTCTCACACTCCTGGGCTCAAGCGATCCACCCACCTCGGCCTCCCAAAGTGCTGGGATTACAGGGGTGAGTCACCGCATCCGGCCCCTTTTCTGGCTCTTACGAGGGTTGGGTGAGCCCGTACACGTGAAGAACATAGATTAAGTTTCCTCCTCATCATCATCACTTTAATATGCAAATAAAACCCCACACTGCCTGCAGGTCACTTCCTGGCCCCTGGTGGTGTTTGATTTTTCAACCCCTGTGGGTGGGCGTCGGGCTCAGAGCTTTGGGCAGACGAAGCCTTAGCTTGTTGTGAATAACATTATTTTGTCTTCATTTCACGTTCAAACCACCTTCTGTTTATGGTAAGTGAGAATGATTTTCTGCCCATGGTAGTGAAACGATGTTTCATCTTTAGAGGAATTTAGTGAAGTGAAAATGAGATGATTTTTAAAAAATCACGGAATAAGTAATGTGTGTGGAACATGGAAGGTGGGAAGTGAAGACTGGAGTTTGGGAAGCCAAGAACGAGTCCAATTTCCCCATTTTACAAGTGGGGAAACTGAGGCCCAGAGAAGGGACAGAACTCACCCAGGGCCACAGTACGAGGCTAAGGCAGAGGCAAGACCAGACTCCGTGTGTGGCCTGTCACTCTGATGGCTCACCCACCAGGGACAGGAGGAGGAGGAGAAGGGTGAGGAGGAGGAGGAAGAGAATGAGGAGGAGGAAGAGAATGAGGAGGAGGAAGAGAATGAGGAGGAGGAAGAGAATGAGGAGGAGGAAGAGAAGGAGTTGGGGAGGAATGGGGGAGGACGAGGAGGAGGAGGAGGAAGAGAATGAGGAGGAGGAAGAGAATGAGGAGGAGGAAGAGAATGAGGAGGAGGAAGAGAAGGAGTTGGGGAGGAATGGGGGAGGACGAGGAGGAGAGGAGGAGAAGGAACTGGAGAAAGAAGAGGAAGAGGAAGAGAAGGGAAGTAGGAGCAAGAGGAGAAAAGGAGCAGGAGGTATCTGTGGACTCTCATTGCCCAGTTTCGTCCTCTGTGGGGAAGGCCCGTGGGAGCCTGTCACGGCTCACTGGTCTCTGCACTGCCTGGCGGCTTTCACACAGTGGCAGGTTTCAGTAGCTGTGGGAGAGCCCCCATGGCCCTCGAAGATGAAGGTATTTCCCATCTGGGTCTTTACGGAAGACGTTTTCTGGCCCAGTTCTACCCTGTGGTCCCCCGCAGCGTCCCCTGTGTCTCCTGTGTCCCCTCCCCCATGTCCCGGCATCCCCTGTGTCCTCTCCCCTGTGTCCCAGCATCCCTGGTGTCCCCTGCATCCTGTCCCCTGTGTGCTGGCATCCCCTGTGTCCTCTTCCCTGTCTTCCCGGCATCCCCTGCATCCTCTCCTGTGTCCCAGCGTCCCCTGCATCCTCTTCCCCGTGTCCCAGTGTCCCCGGTGTCCCCTGCGTCCTCTCCCCTGTTTCTCGGCATCCCCTGTGTCCCCTGCATTCTCTCCCTGGTGTCCCTGATGTTCCCTGCGTCCTCTCTCCTGTGTCCCTGGCATTCCTTGCGTCCTCTCCCCTGTGTCCCAGTGTCCCCTGCGTCCTCTCCCCTGTGTCCCGGTGTCCCCTGCGTCCTCTCCCCTGTGTCCTGGTGTCCCCTGCATCCTCTCCCCGGTGTCCCTGACGTTCCCTGTGTCCTCTCCCCTGTGTCCTGGCATCCCCTGTGTCCCCTGCATCCTCTCCCCTGTGTCCCCGGCATTCCTTGCGTCCTCTCCCCTGTGTCCCAGTGTCCCCTGTGTCTTCTCCCCTGTGTCCCAGTGTCCCCTGTGTCCTCTCCCCTGTGGCCCCAGTGTCCCCCGTGTCCTCTCCCCTGTGGCCCCAGTGTCCCCTGTGTCCTTGCTCCTGGACACCAGCCACCAGGGAAAGGCCACACCAGAGCCAACTTTCCCTGTCACAGATCAGTTGACGGGGCTTTTGTGGGTCCATTCCTGGGCTCCCTGTTTCGTCCCAGTGATCCACTTATCTGTTCTTTCATTGATACTGTTACTGGAATGAATGCTTATGGAACATAACTGAATTTCTACCCTGCGCTAACTCTGCTTATCTTTAGGAAACAGGACTCCCGGGATAAAAAGTTCCCTTTGTAACCAGACCAGCTCAGACTGGTTCAAACCAAGATAGCCGACCAGACAGCTTCAAAAAGACCTTCCGCCTCATTATCATCTCATTTCCATGCTCAGTGACACTCCCACCAGTGCCATGACGGTTGGAAATCGCCATGACAATGACTGGACAAAGCCATAAAAGGACAAAAAGGAAGGTCGCACTGCAGTTCTGGGAAGCTCACTGCTGCTCCCGGAAAGGACATGAATATTCTTCCCCTTGCTTGGCGTGTCAACCCTTTCATGAGAGAGTCCTCGTGTGTCAGCCTCCCCACCCCTCCCAGGCTGAGTGGATTTGTGAGCCGTGCTCCCGCTTCTCAATTCCGTGGCCATGGAATAAAGCCTGCACTGCGGGGTACTCACTTTCAGCTTCACGTATTGGCTTCGTGACACCCAACAGGGAAAGCCCCTCTCTTTGGGGGGAATGACTGTGTCGGAGACAAAACCACGCTGTCTTGATTACTGTGGTATTATGGCAGGGCTTGAAGTCAGGTATGTGGGTTCTCTGACTCTGTTCTTTCTTCTTCCTCACGGTGTTGGCTGTCCGAGGACTTTTGCCTCTCCATATGAACTTTAGACTCAGCTGGCATAACCTGCAGAATGGCTGGGATTGCAGTGAGTCACCCCTTGGCTCTAACAGCCAAAATTCATAAAATGTGCGAACTCTCTTTGAAAAGATGGCCAGTGATTACACAAGAGAGAAGCCAATTCCCATTAACAAATCTTAATATAATACATCCAACAAAACTATGTCTAGAAACTAAGTGACATCACACATATGCTTGTCATAATCACGTGTGTTGAAAACCGTGTTGAAAAGTGCGCCAGATGCCAGTAGGGGCCAAGGGATGCTAACGCATGCTGCGCTGGTGGGGGGGGGGGGTGCTCCATTGCAAACAGGTGACAGTTGGCTGACAATCTTGATCATTTATTTGCTGATCAAAAAGGGATCCTGCCAGTACTGTGCACCCTAACACAATATTTGGACCTTCATAGGTGTATTAGTCGGTTCTCATGCTGCTAATAAAGACATACCCAAGATTGGGTAATTCATAAACGAAAGAGGTTTAATGGACTCACAGTTCCACATGGTTACGGGGACCTCACAATCATGGTGAATGGCAAAAGAGGTGCAAAGCTGCATCTTACATGGCAGCAGGCAAGAGGCCCTGTGCAGAGGAACTCCCATTTACAAACCGTCAGATCTCATGAGACTTACTTACTATCACAAGAACAGCACGGGAAAAACCCAGCCTCACCATTCAATTACCTCCCACCAGGTCCCTCCCACAACACATGGGAATTATGGGAGCTACAATTCAAGATGAGCTTTGGGTGGGGACTCAGCCAAACCATATCGATATGTAAGCATTTTACCGGGCTTTGGCTGTACTGAAGGATTGATTGGAGATTTTAAGATCATACATTATAATTTTTCCCATTTAAAATAATGCAAAATGTGTTCTTAGTTGGTGCGTCCAAGCACAGATTCTGACATTTTGCAACAGGATTTCAACGTTAAGAGAAAGCTCCGTGACACTTCGTGGCTCTGATGGGTCAGACCTGGACTCGGGGAATGGAGGGGCAGGGTTCGTTCCTCCTAAACCGCGGGGACTGAGGTGGGGCCCGACTGATTACCCAAAAGAACGCTGGGGTTCATTTAGCAATGGGACCCCAGAATGGGAAATGGATACTGAAAAGCAAAATAACAAGTTTTACAAAAATGTTTTCTGTCCAAGAGTTAAATATGTGACACATCAATGTGCTCGATGTCCTTACATATTATACATGACACATCTGTGCACAGATAGGAAGGCAGGACAGGTCTGAGCACCTCCCGCCACCTGTCCCCTCCGGGCTCAGGAGAGCTGCTCATGGCTGCAGCCAACTTGGCCTCCCTGCCCTCACCTGCTCCCCCTGCTGCCTCCAGAGACCTGGGCTTTCTCCCCGTCCACCTGGTTCCTCTCCTCGGGCTGCCTCTCCCAGGCCATAAACATGCCCGGGGCACATCAGTGTTGAAAAGAGCTGTTTCTCTGCTATCCTCACCCCCAAGCTACAGGCTACACCTTGTTTCCCACCCACAGAGAATCTTCTAGGGAAATTAGTGCACAGGATAAGCTTTTAACAGATTATCACAAGTGTTTTCATCCTATTGTTTCCTGTGACCATGTGGCGCGCCCATCCGGGATAGTCTGCATCCGGGGAAAGACGGGGAAACCGGGAGGGCAGGCCCAGTGGGGGCCTCCCCACCCACAGGTTCCTCCTCCTCTGATGGAGAAGCCTCATCTGCTGCGAGGGGTGGGGGGTCATACTTAGAGCAGCAATCATTCCTGTTTATCTGAAATTCAAATCTGCCTGGCTTCAGGTACATTTATTTACTAACCTGCTCCACCTGGAATGATTTGGGGCTGCACTTCCCATCTCCCTGGGAAGGATCAGTGGTGTCTGGACAGGCACTTTGCACCCTGGGTGCCTGTGAGGTGGGTTCCCCTTCAAGAAGAGGCCTAACCAGTGCTCCTGCTCCCCGGGTGGGGTCTCCTCACAGCCCGGCGTCTGGGTGGTCCGTGCGGTCTGCAGGGCAGGCTGCTCTCTGTCCCTCCAGTAAGGACGGCCGCTGCAGGGGGCAGGGGGCGTGCAGGGAGGCCGGGTGCTACCGGGTAGAGGCCAGAGCTGGGCCCCTCAGTTCCCTCTGCTCTTGTCCTCAGACCCCGACGCCAGCTCTAGAAAGAGGGACCGTTTTGCCTTGGCCTCTCCTGTGGCACAGGCCTCCCTCCCCACCCCACCACGGCAGTTGGGGCAGGAGCTCCAGGGACACCTACTTCCCTCACAGCCCCGCCCTGAGGACACTGATTTGCCTTCTTGGCCACAGGTCCAGAAAAGTCTGGATTTGATCCTGGCACTGAGGGTCTCTGTGAGCTTGGACTCCTCTCCCCACAGGCGGAAGGGCAGGGCCGGTGCGTCTCACGGCCGCGGCAGGCCGATGGGGCTGTCACACAGCTTTCTGGCCCTGAGCTGAGGGCTTAATGCTATCGTATCACTTAATACCCCCAGGGACCTGGGTGAGGGACAGCCCCATTCCCATTTGACAGAGAGGAGGCTGGAGTGTACTGAGAAGTACTGAGCTGGGGTGTACTGAGAAGTAATCACAGCTGTGTCGGTAACATTTAACAGCCAGCTCTCCAGAAACGCAAAGCGCCCTGATGTGTGGAGATTGCCAGGTCCCCTGGTGCAAATGTCCCCGGCATATCCAATTTCAAGTGCGAGCAGTTTAACAACTGGCTTGTAAAACCCCTGAAAATGTGAGCGTCGGCTCCCACAAGCTGCTGTGGGACAGCTGCAGCTCCCTGGTAACCTTCGAGGACCTGCCTCAGGTGGGGAGGAGAGGAATCCCGATCCCGGGGGCCTGGACACCAGGGGGGCTCCACTCAGAGCCTCTGGCCCTCACCATTCCAGGACCCCTCTTGGGCTTCTGTCTTCTCTCTCCAGGGCTGGCTCCTGACACTCCTCTTTGCACAACGGTCCTTAGGCCACTGAGCCCGACTGGCCCCATCGCAGTGAGCTGGAGTGGCCTGGGGGCCGGCCTTGCTGAAGCCGCCTCCTCCCAGCTTGTGGGAGATGATTTCAGTGTTCACAGTTTTCAGGAATTATGTAAACCAGGTATGACACGGGCTTAACATCAGTCACGGTGAAATTATTCACCCCAGGAACCTGGCAGGGGCTCTGCTGCCGCTGCCCCCGGGAGCAAGTTGTTCCACACTCAGCAGCTCGCCCTGTCTCATCCTCCCCACCCGGCGAGGCCTTGACCAGCGACGGGGTGTGGGAGCCTCCAACAGGGCGGCTGAGGCAGGTTCACGCTCCAGGGCGCCCCTGCAGGACCACAAGGAAGTCATTGTGGTCAGGAGACCTGGTGCTGACGGCTTCGCTTGTCCTGACCCCGTCCCTGTCCCGGCTCCCAGACCCTCCCTTCCCGCGCCACCTGTTCCCGAGTCCTCATCCCAGGATCTGCTTCCGGGGACCAGGCCTGATAGGCTCCAAAGCTCTGCTCTTTTTCTTTTTTTTAGACAGAGTCTCACTCTGTCGCCCAGGCTGGAGTGCAGTGGTGTGATCTCAGCTCCCTGCACCTTCCACTTCCCGGGTTCAAGTGATTCTCCTGCCTCAGCCCCCTGAGGAGCTGGGATTACAGGCACGCGCCACCATGCCTGACTAATTTTTGTATTTTTAGTAGAGATGGAGTTTCACCATGTGTTGGTCAGGCTGGTCTTGAACTCCTGACCTCGTGATCTGCCCTCCTCGGCCTCCCAAAGTGCTGGGATTACAGGTGTGAGCCACCACGCCCGGCCCCAGAGCTCTGCTCTTAACCAGCGCCGCAGCTGAAGGAAAAGCAGGAGGCATCTGGCTGTTGATGATGATGACGTTTTCATTATTCTGTGTGGTTTGGACTTATTTTCCCCAAGGAGCACAGCGCACAGAAAATAGAACATTTCAGGAATACCAACCAAGCTAAGTAATATGTTCACATGATATTTATGAAAACTATGATGAAACCAGTTCCACAAACAGTTGATAGAAAACGGGCTGTGTAAAACTGGTACTGGGAAAATGGGTTGTCCGTGTGGAGGAAAGTAAGACTGAATCTCTAACCAATATTGCAAACAAAGGTGGAGTCTAGATGGATTAAAAGCCTGAATATGAAAAGAGAGAAAATAGGAAAACATATAGAGTCTTTGGGAGCCTGTGCCTGGGAATATTTTTTAAAACACATTTGGAAAGCATAAACCATAGAAAAATGGTTAGTTTTGTCACATCAGAACAAAGGATGCCTGCTTAATGAAGAAGACCATGAACAAAATTATTAGACACCTGGC
>NW_012102388.1:2589141-2590099 GCF_000951045.1 Mandrillus leucophaeus
ATCCTGTCCCTACCCCCTATTTCTAGCCATTTCCTTCTCTGATCCCTCACCTCTACCCTGGCCCTTAAGGTTTAAACACGCCTCTCCACCCTGACCTTGCCCCTGTGGTTTGACCCTGCCTCTCCATCTTGGCCTCATCCCTTTCTGCACACCCATGGCTTGGTGACACCTGTCCATCCTGTCCCCACCCCCTCTCTAGCCATTTCCTTCTCTGATCCCTGGCCTCTACACTGGCCCTGCCCTATGGTTTGACCACACCTCTCCACCCTGACCTCACCCCTGTGGTTTGACCCCACCCATCCTGTCCCTACCCCCTATTTCTAGCCATTTCCTTCTCTGATCCCTCGCCTCCACCCTGGCCCTTATGGTTTAAACACGCCTCTCCACCCTGACCTTGCCCCTGTAGTTTGACCCTGCCCCTCCATCCTGGCCCCACCCCTATAACTTGACCACACCCTGACCCGCTGTGTGCTCAATGTCACAGATGCTTTCAGCCTGCAGCCCCCCTTTGCCCACAGCCCCAGCTCCTCATGAGAAGAGCACTGGCTTCCTCAGCTCAGCATGGTGTCCCCTGCACAGCTGACACAGAGCTGTCTCCAGTGTGGACAAGCCTGCAGGTGGCCCCAGCTCAGGCTCCTAAGCGCTTTCTGGAGCCTGGAAGCAGAGCCCTCCTATTTCTTTCTTAGGACAGGCGCTCCCTGTGGGGCCAGTGCACCCTCCTGCAGGAAACCCTCCAGGGTGGGATGGAGATGTTGAGACCCTCTGGCCACACCCAGACTCCTCTCCAGGCCACTATCCCTCCACAGTCAATTAATGAGCGCCTACTGTGTGCGAGGCAGGGCTGGGCAGTCTCTGAGCACAGGGTCCTGCGTCTGGGACGGAGTTGAACTGGACACCACGCAGTCCTGCAGTGCTGAGTGGGTGGAGGAGGGGCCGAGGCCTGGGGATGTGGGTGGGG
>NW_012102388.1:2590941-2591513 GCF_000951045.1 Mandrillus leucophaeus
TTCGTGCCCAGAAACAGCAACGGACACTCTCCAAGAACACGTCCCAATAAAAAGATCGTCATTAAACACGGCTCAGTGATTTCCTAAGGGCAGGGGGGAATGGGAGGAGGAATGGGAAGGAACGAAAATACATCATAAAGCCTGAAGCCTGAAGGAATCCACGCGCAGACAGATGATATGTGACGTGTCTTCGTTCAGCCCTGACTCTTGAGGGCCAGTCATGAAGAGGAGGAAAAGATGGACACAGTGAGGTAGGGCTGTGAGACCTGTGGAGACCTCCCAGGCTGGGCGTCAGGATGTGTGTGTCCTCCCTCCCCTGTTACAGGACAGTGTGACCCCACCCCCTGCCTGGAACCGCCCCTCCTGCCTGGCCCCGCCCATGCCTGACCCAGCCCCCTCCAATCTGGCCCCACCCCTAGGGCCTGACCACACCCTGACCACACGTCTCCACCTTAGCCCCACCCCTGTGGTTTGACCCCGCCCCTCCATCCTGGCTTCCCCCAGTGCTTGACACTGCTCCATGGTTAGACTATGCCCTTCATCCTGGACCCACCCTCTGTCTGGCTCCTCCC
>NW_012102388.1:2596323-2600841 GCF_000951045.1 Mandrillus leucophaeus
GCCTCCCGAGGTCCCCGCTTTGTGGGCTGAGCCAGCGCATCCCTTCCCTGCATGGATTCCTGATTGTACCTGCAGGCCCTGTCTCTCTGCAATGCATGAAACCAGCTGTAACCAGCCCCTGGGGCACTCCCAGAAACTCCCCAGCCTGTGTTCTCTGGGCTGTGGGCACGCACACTGGCTCAGAATAAACCTCTTTCAATAGTTTGGTAGAATTTGTTTTTTCTGTCATTAGCTTTCAGGGCGCTGTCTGTCTCAGTGCTGAGTGTGAATGAGAGTGTGTGTGTGTGTGACCTTGCATGCGTGTGAGAGGGAATGTGTGAGCACGTGTGAGTGTGAGCATGTATGTATGTGAGCGTGTGAGTGTTCATGAGTGTGCATGGATGAGACTGTGTGTGTTGTGTGTATATGAGTGGTGCGTGTGTGAGAGAGAGAGTGTGTGTGTCTCCTGCTGACTCGGACACACCATCCCTGCTCTGCCCTGTAAAGTGGGCCTGAGGCTCCCGGGCCATTCTCCCAGGTCCCTGCCCCTGCCCTGGGCCAGGCCACCATCCCAGCTCACTGGGCCAACGGCAAGGGCCCTGCCTCTGCAGGTGCCAGACATGATCCCATCACGTGGCAGGGCTGAATTCAACCATGGCTCTTGGAAAGGAACAGAGAGGCCTGCACAGGACTCAGTAGGGACTGAGATGCGGTGGAGATCCTGCCATGCTGGAGGGAGGGAGGGAGGGCGCTGCCAGAATTCTCATTTCACACCTTTACGTTCATCCTGAGATAGGAACGGAGCCCCTGTTTATGGGGCAGAACCACACACCATATGTGGACTCTGTCCTAACGCTGGCACAGAGGGAAAACTGCGTAGTCAAAATTGCCCTTACAAATCACCCCCAAAACACAATGCTCAACGGTTCTCCAAAATATATACAGAACAGATGTAAACATATTCAGGAAGCAGAATACAGACTGAAATGAACAGCGGATAATAAATGGTGTATGTGTTAAATCTAACTTGGCATTCGATTTGATTTATTTCTCTCATTTTGTCTTGCAAAATGCATAGGAATTCCTATAACTCAGGTGTGTATATGTTGAGAATCCAAAGTTGCTGAATCATGGAATGGCCAATCAGAGCCCAGGCTCCCTGAACAGCACTGGGCAGCCTCTGCCTCGCAGGTGCGGAGTCTCAGGTCAGCAGAACCAGAAAATCAATAACCACACGCCTCGCAGCTCCACAGTGAGGACCGCTGAGAGCTGAGGGGCCTCCTGGGCCAGGCCCTGCTCTGAGCACCTTCCACGCAGGACTCAGTCAGCCCGGCAGCCCCGGGAGGTGAGCTGGCTGCTGTCTTCATTTTATAGAGGAAGAAACAGAGACATTAAGGAACCTGTCCCAGGTTCTCTTAAAATTACAATTGAGGAAATTACGACAGTGAAAGAAATCAGACCTAACCGACTCCATCTTGCTTGTAATCTTTAAACTGTCCTCGTTCATTCCTGGGCATAGGCTGAACTAACATGGGGAAGGAATTCAGTTCATGGTTTGACTCTGAAACAAAATCGATCAAGGCCCTTTCCCGAAAAGGCCCCCTTCTTGCCTGGGGACGGGTCTGCCTTTGCAGGACTAACAAATTAGCTACAAGATTAGAAATTATGGTTTAGGGGTCAGGCAGCCTCCGGCTCCAAGAGTCTGAACCTCCCCAAATTGCTCCTGAGAATAACACCATTGTTGTAAAACCTGAGATATTCTGCAGACCCTGCACTGGATGATCAGCTGCCACCATCCAGACCGGTAATCTGGCCTAATCAGTTCTGCCATCGCACCCAGGACCAGCAGACAGCAAGAAAATCTCACTTCAACCCCCTATGATTCCATCTCCAACCTGACCAATCAGCACGCCCCACTTCCCAAGCCTCGACCCACCAAACTATCTTTAAAAACTCTGCTCCCCAAATGCTCAGGGACACTGATTTGAGTAATAATAAAACTCTGGTCTCCCGCACAGCGGGCTCTGTGTGAATTACGCTTTCTCCATTGCAATTCCCCTGTCTTGATAAATCAGCTCTGTCTAGGCAGTAGGCAAGGTGAACCCCTTGGGTGGTTACACAGGGAACACAGGAGTGACAGGGGAGTGGGGTGGGGACTGTGAGGTCTGGATTCTTGCTCTGAACTGGCCACACTTGTGTTCAGTCCCCCAGGAGGTCACCTGTGCGTGATTCCTCTCGGTAGCCTCAGTGACACACAACTTGTGAGTGAATGAATGACTGAATGAATGACTGAAAGAACAAACCAACACGTGTGGGTCACTGTCCTCAAGTGATGCTCTTTCAGCCAAGCTCACCCCACCCGATCCGGGTTGTCAGGAGAACATTCTCTGCTCAAAGAATCCTCCCCACTCTGCCAAAGACTCCCTGGGCCCGCGGAAGCCACGCCCAGGAGCCCCCTTAATATTCGACGTGGCTGAGTTTCCCCCAGTCACCAACGCCAGGCCTGCGTGGCCGGGTTCCCTGGGAGCCTGTGGTGCTCTCTGGGGTCACGCAGCAGGGGCACCTGTGCGGCTCTGCCAGGCCTGGCTGCCCCCTGCTTGTGAGGGGCACTGAGCCTGTTCACCGGTCCCGTGGCCCTGTCTGGAGGTGCGATGCAGAGCCAGGTCCTGAAAAGAGATGGGCCCCCTGGGGGACTCTGGACTCTATTTGTGCCCTTCCTGCCAGGAAACACCCCAGGACCCGTCAGGTGGCCGACGTCTGCGTTGTCTCTGATTATTTTATCCACGGTCACCTCAAGTCCGCGCTCCTCATCGCAGACACATGGGTGGGGCTCGCTGTGGGGTGGGCTGTGCCGCTGTCCTTCCCAGGCCCTGGAATTGTGCTGGTGCCGACAGGAGGAAGCCCAGAGCCTCACGGGGTCAGCAGAACCGTCGTCCTGGAAGCTCATGCTGAATGCAGTGCAGCTGGGGACTGGCTGCGCTCATCAGAACCCCCCAATGTCATGCGGCAAACACGCCCACAGGGTCAGGACACAAGGGGCTGGGTCCACAACACAGTGTTCCGGTGACAGCTCCAGCCCCGCTCTGGCCACGTCTCGTAGGTGTGAAACTGTGGGGAACGTTCCCCCACACGTCTGCCCTTCCCTTCCCCTGCTTAGCCCCTGGGCTGACTCCATCTGTGGGGGATGCTGCAGCTGGGGGTCTCTGTCCCCATCCCTCCCAGGCCCAGGCCTGTGCTGAGGTCTCAGGGTCCCGGCCAGCAAGTGGCAAGTCCTGGGCCCACCCTAAGCCATGGGAGCCGTCTGGTATCAGCCAGTGAGGAAGGGCCCTGACCAGGTGGCCTCATGGTCAGCGTGGGACAGGAACTGGGAGCTGCTGTCAGAGGAAACATCTGAGGTGACCCCAAAGTCCACAGAAAACCAGAGAGGCCAGCGCAGGCTCAGTCCAGCCTCACATGGGCAGAGACCCCAGCCTACCTCTCAACCCCTCTCCACACCCGCCCCCCATATTCTGACACCTGCACCCGGGACGCCCTTCTGCGAATGGCTCCTGAACCTCGGTCTGTGCTGACGACTCAGGGACGCTGGGCTCTGAGTGGTTCTAGCCAGTCCCCTCCACCAGGGGCCCCAAGTCCCTCGGGCTGGGCTGAAGGGGAGCCCATGGCCAGTGAGGCAGGAGGAGCAGCTCTACCCTCAGGAGAAGACTCGCTCCCAAGCAGCCCTGGGCCCATCTTAGGCCATGGTGGGACCCAGGCTGGCAGTACCAGGACCCGAGAGCGCTGGGGCAGCCCAGGAAGCCAGGCCTTGGCGGATGGAGAGGCTGCCGCCCCGGGCTCTGCTCAGAGGCTCCTCAGCCTCCCCGGCTGTGTCCAGTGGGCTGACCCTTGGGGTCCAGGCTGTAAGTCCACTGGCCTCTGCCAGGGTTTGGCCAACAGAGGGCAGAGTCAGGAACGGGAGGAAAGAAGGAGGGGGCGTGGGGTGGGCCCCATGCCCTGAGATTTCTCACTGCGTCCTCCACAGCCCAGTGTCCCCGGGACAGCCCTCTGCGCCCCCACCTCCCGCTGACCTGGGCAGGGCGCTGCATACCCCCTCCCTGCCCCCCAGGGCCATGGCTGTGGCTGTGGCTGCTGTCTGGGTGGCCCTGGGCCCTGCACCTAAACCTGCAGTGAACTCCCCCTGTGCTCTCCTGCCTCCCATCGAGTCACCTTCAGCCTCCCGAGGAGATCAGAGCAGTGGTGCCAAGGGGCCTGGGTGGGGTGGGGCTCCCTGTGGGCACCGGCTATTCCAAACCATGGCCCTGGGGCAGCCTCAAAGGACAGGGGAGGATGCAGGGCCACAGGGTGGAGCTTGTCCAGGGCAGGCAGATAAGAGGCCTCTCCCCATTGGTTCTGCCTCATTCCTCCACCTGGGACGGGCACAGCCTCCTTCCCATCCCAACCCAGGCCACCCCTCACTGGAGCCACTCAGGGTCCCCTTCCTCCTGCCTTAATGCTGTTCAACTGCCCTGAAGTATTTGTCCTGGGCTGCGGAGGCCAAAGGCA
>NW_012102388.1:2603226-2630573 GCF_000951045.1 Mandrillus leucophaeus
TCAGAACCCCCCAATGTCATGCGGCAAACACGCCCACAGGGTCAGGACACAAGGGGCTGGGTCCACAACACAGTGTTCCGGTGACAGCTCCAGCCCCGCTCTGGCCACGTGTCTCGTAGGTGTGAAACTGTGGGGAACGTTCCCCCACACGTCTGCCCTTCCCTTCCCCTGCTTAGCCCCTGGGCTGACTCCACCTGTGGGGGATGCTGCAGCTGGGGGTCTCTGTCCCCATCCCTCCCAGGCCCAGGCCTGTGCTGAGGTCTCAGGGTCCCGGCCAGCAAGTGGCAAGTCCTGGGCCCACCCTAAGCCATGGGAGCCGTCTGGTATCAGCCAGTGAGGAAGGGCCCTGACCAGGTGGCCTCATGGTCAGCGTGGGACAGGAACTGGGAGCTGCTGTCAGAGGAAACATCTGAGGTGACCCCAAAGTCCACAGAAAACCAGAGAGGCCAGCGCAGGCTCAGTCCAGCCTCACATGGGCAGAGACCCCAGCCTACCTCTCAACCCCTCTCCACACCCGCCCCCCATATTCTGACACCTGCACCCGGGACGCCCTTCTGCGAATGGCTCCTGAACCTCGGCCTGTGCTGACGACTCAGGGACGCTGGGCTCTGAGTGGTTCTAGCCAGTCCCCTCCACCAGGGGCCCCAAGTCCCTCGGGCTGGGCTGAAGGGGAGCCCATGGCCAGTGAGGCAGGAGGAGCAGCTCTACCCTCAGGAGAAGACTCGCTCCCAAGCAGCCCTGGGCCCATCTTAGGCCATGGTGGGACCCAGGCTGGCAGTACCAGGACCCGAGAGCGCTGGGGCAGCCCAGGAAGCCAGGCCTTGGCGGATGGAGAGGCTGCCGCCCCGGGCTCTGCTCAGAGGCTCCTCAGCCTCCCCGGCTGTGTCCAGTGGGCTGACCCTTGGGGTCCAGGCTGTAAGTCCACTGGCCTCTGCCAGGGTTTGGCCAACAGAGGGCAGAGTCAGGAACGGGAGGAAAGAAGGAGGGGGCGTGGGGTGGGCCCCATGCCCTGAGATTTCTCACTGCGTCCTCCACAGCCCAGTGTCCCCGGGACAGCCCTCTGCGCCCCCACCTCCCGCTGACCTGGGCAGGGCGCTGCATACCCCCTCCCTGCCCCCCAGGGCCATGGCTGTGGCTGTGGCTGCTGTCTGGGTGGCCCTGGGCCCTGCACCTAAACCTGCAGTGAACTCCCCCTGTGCTCTCCTGCCTCCCATCGAGTCACCTTCAGCCTCCCGAGGAGATCAGAGCAGTGGTGCCAAGGGGCCTGGGTGGGGTGGGGCTCCCTGTGGGCACCGGCTATTCCAAACCATGGCCCTGGGGCAGCCTCAAAGGACAGGGGAGGATGCAGGGCCACAGGGTGGAGCTTGTCCAGGGCAGGCAGATAAGAGGCCTCTCCCCATTGGTTCTGCCTCATTCCTCCACCTGGGACGGGCACAGCCTCCTTCCCATCCCAACCCAGGCCACCCCTCACTGGAGCCACTCAGGGTCCCCTTCCTCCTGCCTTAATGCTGTTCAACTGCCCTGAAGTATTTGTCCTGGGCTGCGGAGGCCAAAGGCAAAGCCCGACCGGGTGAAATGCAGTTTCCTCCCAGGTCTGGGCATCCCCTGGTCTCTCATTCGAATTCCATTTCATTTCAGAATTCTGGTTTTCAACACACATCAGTCCTCGCCTCGGGGCAGCAGCTCCTCCCAGCACCCAGGTCAGCTGGCCTGGAGGGGGTCCCGCTGGCAGGGCCCAGCTCTCCCTGCAAAGCCATTTAGGAGGAAGGGGAAACTCCCCCAGAGCCCTGTGGGGAGTGAGGCGTTAACTCTAGCACGGTCCCTGGTCCTGGGGCCACAAGAGCTCAGGAAGAATTTTCCTGCCTCTCAGGGCCTGCTCCTAATCTGACTTGTGAGCTGGAGGCCTCAGAACTTGGAAAAAAAGAAACACGTCGTTCATGTAACAGAAATCAGATATGCCTTTCTGAGACAGCTCAGAGCTCAAGCGAAGGTGAAAAGTGAACGTCGGCTTTCTCTTCTTGCTAAAATTTCAAGTTCAGATTTTACGTTCTCAAATAATTTGTCATGTAGATCAGGTATCTTAGGTCAAAGACGTGTCATGAACGTTCAGACACAGATGACAAATGACTATGAGAGGAACGGCATGTTGTTTCCTTAACAAATCCCAAGCAGCCCTGACACAGGAACCTCTGGGAGCTGGGCTAGGTCATAAGAGCAACCAATTAATTAGGCGATCAGCATCCCTTAGCAGAAGGAAGGAGGTTCCCTGTGCGCGCTGGAAAAATAAATCCAAGGGAGCAAGCAGAGTGGGATGAAGGACCGCCTGGAGATGGTCACAGACTAACCCGCCTACGGTATCAACTCAACCCCACCCCAGGAATAAATCAGAGCTGCAGTTGAACAGATCAACAAAAGCAAACACACAGAGCCTCCTATGCTGCCGCAGTTCTCACGGCAACTTTCTCCGGGTGTAGACCGCTGTGTGTGGCTGCCTGGGGAATCCGGGGTCGTGACTTGAGACAGAGGGCAGGACACTCCGGACAGTACTGGTGTCTAAATGGTGTTGGCTGCCCCTCCTGTGCCGTGCTGGGTCCCAGTGAGGGGAAGACGGAGAGGGAGGACTGTCCAGAGTCCCACCACGTGGCGCTGGGACTATAGGAAGAGGAGGGTCTGAGCAAGTCCCCACCATCCAACCTCTGCTCCCCACACGGGGTTGGAGCACCTGCCTGGGGCCCCCTCCCGTTCCCACCCACGTCCTGTCAGAACCCACAGGCTGGGGTGCTCAGAGACCCAGAGCCTCCGGGAGGGATGGAAACCTCTCAGGACAGACGTCCAGGAAAACGTCACTTCTCTTAACGGCTCTCCTTTCTGGGGCTTCCTCGATTAGGATAATGAGGCTCCGCAAGCTTCCCTGCCTGCCAAACACAGCAGGTGAAATTTTATATTAGAAACATTCATTTCCTCCCATAGTAGAATTATTTTTTAATTTTACTTTGAAGTGTGGTCTGTGCTTGAAATACAAGCCTAATTAGATCACTGTGTAATGTATTCAAACCGTAAGAATGAAAAGTGATTTGAAACCTCTCTCTTGTTCCCACACCCTTTATAATTCAGCAGTAAACAGCATATTTATGGGAGTGGGTGAACAGTTACCGGGTGCCCCACCGGTGCCAGACATGTATCAGGGACCCTGGGGCTCTGCGAGGAGCCAAGAAACCCAGGACATTCAGAAGCTCCTGCTTCAGGGGTGAGCACGGCTGGGGAGGCGGGGACGGGATCCAACACCAGAGAGGAGCTGGGGTCTTGCTGAGCACAGGGATGTCGGGGGACAGCAGCTGGGGGCTCATCAGAGCAGACAGAAACCTGGGGAGGGGTGTCCAGTCGTGGGTGCTGCGGGTGCTTCGGTGGAAGGAGTGTTTCCTAAACATCGGCCCACCTGTGTGGCGGGAGGGGGGCAGCGGCCACAGCGTCAGAACCCGGCTCTCCACGGCCCCCGCATTTGTCTCTGAATTTTCCCAGGCTGCTAAGACTGAAGCTGGGGTGGGAGGGACAGAGAAGGGTACCAACCAGGACTCCATTTGTCAGGGACAGAACCATTTCAAGCTTGAGAATGAAAGGGATGTATTGATTCATGCAACTCAGAGGGGCAAGGGTAGCTACCTTCAGGTGTGGCTGGATTCAGGGGCTCAGGTGATGCAGCCGGGACCTCCCCCAGCCCTCAGCTCTGCCTCCCTCCATGATGGTTCCACGGTCGGTCAGGCTCCCCTTGGCATCTTCATCTGCATCCAACAGAGGTGGGCTCCTCCAAGGCAAAGCAAAGGCTGTTACCAGAGTTGGGGAGGAAGCTGGTGCAGAAACCAGTGCCCCTGGTGGACAGAAGGGTGGAGATTTCCCTGAGATGCAAAAGGAAGACTGAGGGACACAGGCTGCCGTGGCCCAGAGTGGTAAAGCCATCGCCGTCTGGTCTGCCTGGCCTGTGGGGACCCTCCTGGGCCTCAGTGCCCCCTCTGCAGCAGAGCCCACCCACCAGGGCCCACTGATCCCCATTCTCAGGGGCACAGGGCTCCTCTGCTGGAAGAGAGTTCTGGGTCAGTTTGTCTCTGGGGCACTGGGGAGGGCAGGGGCTGCTCCACCCACCCCGCTTTCCCGCAGAGATGCCCTGGAGCTCAGCTCAGGTGAGTTTCCGCCTCACGAATGCGGGGTCAGGTTCTCCATGGAGACGGTGCTGGGGATGCTGTGCAGCTGCTGAAACAGAGGCCCAGGAGGGTTATTTTATTGTCGTGAAGAACCGTTTACAAAACACTATGCCGTGAGAAAGTCGGGCTTAAGAATAACCTAAACATGGTGGTTACAATTTTTGTTAACAAAGAAACACATATCACTTGTCTGTATTTGTGCAACTCGGGAAAGCGTTGGCCATGGCCGGGGACATTTTTCTTTTTACTTCTCTACATTCTCTAAATTTCCTGAAATGGTGAGTTGTGCTTAGAATAGGAAAATGTCGGGAAAGTTAATTTTAAAAGGAGAAACTGTAGGGCGGACAATTTCCCTTGGTGGGAGCAGGGCTTCTTCTAAGATGCCGCACCCTGGCTGGGGGCCCTGACCCAGCAGGAGGCCCGAACTTGGGGACTGGGCCTGGGGAGGCCTCCCTGGACGAGGCGTCTCCAGACAGGAACAGAACGGAGTGAGGTTCATGAAAGAGTAGTCAGGCGTCTGGAATACCCAGAAAATTAGGCACCGGAAGACACCAGGGAGCAGGAGGGAGGCAGAGAGCCCAGGAGAGGAGCCTGCACCAGCCCAGCACTGCTCACCCCACATGCTGCCCTTGCCTCCCAGTCCAAGGAAGAGCTGAGACTTTCATGCTGGCCTCCCAGGTGCAGAAGCCTCAGGTGGGGGCTGCTTCCTGCCCCCACTGAGTGCAAACGCTGGGCCTGCACTGCCCATGCCTGCACCCCCAATGTGTCTAGTTGCTCCCCAGTTCTTTTAGTTTCTACACTTTAAAAACAGGGATATCATTCACATACCACATAATTGCACCAACTGCCCAAGTTAGTAGTTTCTAGTACATTCCTAAGGTTATGCAACAGTCATATTTTCATCACCCCACCCCCCAAAAATTGCATGTATTCCTCTCTCCATTCCCCAGACCCTGGCAACCACCAGCTGTTTTCTGTGTCTATGGCTTGGCAGTTTCTGGGCGCCTTATAGGAATGGAATCGTACGGGTGTGGCCTCTGTGTCTGGCTTCTTTCACTTAACAAAATGTTCTCATGGTTCATCCACTATGCAGCCTGTGTCGGTGCTTCATTCCTTCCTGTGGCTAAATAACGTTCTCCTATGGCTAAATAACGTTACATCGTAGAGATGGACCACATTTTCTAATCTGTTTATCTGTCGATGGACATTTGTGTTATTTCCACCCTTTAGCTATTATGAATACTGTTGCCATGACCATTTGTGTATATTTGTGTAAACATATCTTTCATTTCTCTTGAGTGTCTATCTAGGAGTAGAATAGCAGAGTCGTGGGATAATTCTATGAGGATATCCCTAACTTTTTGGGGATAATTCTAACTTTTTGAGGAACTGCCCAAGTATTTTCTCTATTGGCATCACCATTTTACATTCCCACCAAGAATGAATAAAGGATCCAGTTCCTCCATATCCTCACCAATACGTATTTTTTATTATTTTATTTTGCTTTTTTTTTAATTACAGGCATCCCAGTGGGTATGAAGTGGTATCTCATTGCGGTGGTTTTGATTGAATTTCCCTGATGCTTAATGATGTGAATTTTTTCATGTGCTTATTGGCCATTTGTGTATCTTCTTTGGACAAATGTCTATTCAAATACTTTGCCCATTTTAAAATTTATTTTTCATTCTACTATTGAGTTCTAAGAATTCTTCATATATCCTGCATACCAGATACTTCTCAGATATTCTCTGGGTTGCCTTTTCACTTTCTTAATAGCGTTCCTTGATGTATATATGTTTTAATTTTGACGAAGTCCAATTTATGTTTTTTCCCCTTGGTTTTTTTTTTTTTTATATCAAATCTAAAAAACAATTGCCTAATCCAAGGTCATGAAGATTTGTACTTTTGTGTTTTTTTAAGGGTTTTATATTTTTAGCTATTATTTCTAGGTCTTTAATTCATTTTGAGTTAATTTTTCACACATAATGTGAGAGGAAGATCCAAGTTCATTCTTCTGTGGACTATTCAGTTTGTAGCTTTGCAGTAAGTTTTGAACTCGAGAGTGTGAGTCCTCCAGTTTTGTTCTTTTTTCAAAGTTGTTTTGGCTGTTCTAGGTCCCTTGCATGTCCACATGAATTTTATTTTTTTACTCGTATAAATTTATGCAATTTATAAATTTATGGGGTAAACTATAAATTGGGGTACAAGTGCGATTTTGTTGCATGCATAGATTGCATAATGGTCAAGTCAGGGCTTTTACAGAATTAGAATCAGCTTATTCATTTCTACAAAAGAAACAGTTGGGGTTTTCTAGTGATTGCATTAAATCTGTATCAATTTGGGGCATACTGCCATCCTAACAGTATTCAGTCTCCCAATACACGAGCATGGGATGTCTTTCCATTTATTAGTTCTTTAATTTTTCAACAATGTTTCATAGTTTTCAGTATACAAATATTTCATATTCAGTTAAATTTATTCCTAAGTGTTTTATTCCTTTTGATGCTATTATAGATGGCACTTATTTCTTAATTTCCATTGTAGTTTTTTCATTGATAGTGTTTAGTAGCGCAGCTCAGATTGTGTATTGATCTTGTATTCTGCATCCTTGCTAAACTAATTAATTAGAACAAATAGTGTGTGTGTGTGTGTGTAAGCGTTTTCTATAGAAAAGATCATATCCCCAGCAAATAGAGATAATTTTACTTCTTCCTTTCCAACTCAGATGCCTTTTATCTCATGTCCTTACCTAAGTGCTGTAGCTGGAACTTCTAGTACAATATTGAATGAAAATGGTGAGCACAGACATCCTTACCTTATTCCTCATCTTATGGGAAAATAGTTCCATCTTCCACTCTGAAGCATGATGTCAGCTATAGGCTTTTCATAGATGCCCTTTAGCTGGCTGAGGAAGTTCCCTTCCATTCCTAATTGGTCGAATACTTTTATTATGAAAAAGTGTTGGATTTGTCAAATGCAACTATTTTTTTCCACATCTATTGAGATAATCACATAGTTTTAGTTCTTTGCTCTATTAATATACTGTTATATTGATAGATTTTCTTATGTTGAATCAACACGGCATTCCAGGGGGAAAAAATCTTATTTGGTAATAATTTTTAGTTTTTATTTTTATATGTTCCTGAGTTTAGAATAGTACCTTGTTGAGGAGTTTTGTGTCTATATTCTTAAGGCCATTGAGCTATAGTTTCCTTTTTTGTAATACTTTTGTCTGGTTTTAGTGTCAGGGTAACAACTGGCCTCAGAGAATGAGTTAGGAAGTATTCCATACTCACATATTTTAGGAGGATTTTTGAAGGATTGGTGTTTCTTCTTTGAACACTTGGAGAATTTCTCAATGAAACCATCTAGTCCTGTAATTTACTTTGTAGAAATTGTTATTATTATTTATGAACTCAATGTCTTTACTTATTATAGGTCTATTCAAGTTTTCTCTTTCTTCTTGGGTCAGCTTTGGAAACATGCAACTTTCCAGGGGTTGTTCCTTTCATTTAGGTTTTCTAATTTGTTGGTGTACATGGTACATTGTATTTACTTATAATCATTTTTTTTTTTGAGATGGAGTCTTGCTCTGTCCACCCAGGCTGGAGTGCAATGGCACAATCTTGGCTCACTGAAACCTCTGCCTCCCAGGTTCAAGCGATTCTTCTGCCTCAGCCTCCTGAGTAGCTGGGATTACAGGCACCTAGCATCATGCCTGGATAAATTTTATATTTTTGTAGAGATGGGGTTTCACCATGTTGGCCAGGCTGGTCTTGAACTCCTGACTCAGATATCTGCTCACCTTGGCCTCCCAAAGTGCTGGGATTACAGGGGAGGGTCACTGCACCCAGCCATATTTCCTTACAATCTTTTATTCTTCATAAGCTTGGTAGTAGTGCTCTTCTTTCATTTCTAATTTTAATCATTTGAGTCTTCTCTCTTTTCTCATGGGTCAACATAGCTAAAGTTTTGTCGATTTTCTTGATTCTTCCAAATGAGTAGAATTCCACTAATTTCTGCTCTAATCTGTATTCACTTTTTTCTTCTTCCTTTGGACTTAGTGTGCTCTTCTTTTCCCAGTTTCCTAAGGTGGAAAGTTAGGTTAATGACTTGAGATATTTCTTCTTGTCTAATCTAGATGTATGTGGCTATAATAAATTTCCCTGTGACACAGCATCCCATAAATTCTGGTATATTATGCTTTTGTTTTTATCCATCTCAAAGTATTTTCTAACTTCCCTTATGATTTTTTTCTTGACCCATTTTATTGTTCAGAAATATGTTGTCTAATTTTCACATATAGACCAATTTACCAAGTTTTCTTCCATTACAGATTTCTAATTTCACTCCAGTGTTGTTGGAGAACTTACTTGGTATAATTTCATTCTTTAAAATTTCCTGAGACTTATTTTATCACTAGAATAGGATGTATTCCTTGTACCATATGAACATGGAGAGAACGTGTTTCCTGCTGTTGTTGGGTGAAATGTTCTGCCCATGGCCTGCCCCAGATGAGAGCCACTGGGTTATCAGGAACAAAGGGCTCATCCGTAATTAGTCAGTTTGCTGGCTGCTGCAGATACTGGTTCAGTGATGGTGCCAGAGACACTAGGGGAGGAGCAGGCTTCCTGCTGAGAGCTGTGCTGGAGCTGCCCCTTGTCAACAGTTAGAATAACAATGGCTTTCAGCATGCAAACACTGCAGCTGTGGGCCCAAGCAAAGGCAGGCAAGTCCCTCCCCCACAGTGCCATTCTGATATAACCACCTTCCAACCCTCCCGTGAAGCACCCTGCACACGAATTGGGAGCGGGGCGTCCACACCAGCCATGGGGTGCCCTCTGCACAGCTATGCCTCTCAGCTCCACTGCCCCCTTCCTGCTTTGGAGTTATTTGCTTGGGAAGAAATTGCATTTTAAAAATAAAACAAAGAGCATTTGCAGTGAGAATGGGCTGCAGTAGGGTGAGCACTGATGGGAACTGAAGCCCACAAGCTGGCAGGTGGGGCCCTCGTCCCCCGGGGACATGGCACAGGGAAGCAGGAGAGGCGCCCAGGCCTTGTGGGCCTGAGGCTTATATGACTGGAAGGGTGTTCCTGGGGCAGACACTACAAACTCACATAGACAGAGTTGCAAGGGACCCTCTCACACTCTGTGGAGGCCCACGTGACACGGCAGGGACAGGAATTGCAAGCAGCTCCACTGCAGGGGCACCTGCCCCACTTGGGGCCATGCAGGGAAGATGCAGCCCGGCCATGCAGCAGCCCCCAGCCACTCCTCCTCACATGCCCACCGCAACTATCGCTTAAGGAAGAGGTCTCCCGACCACAGTCACCAGGCCACACGCTCCCTCCGATGGCTCCCTTCCTTCCTGGGTCAAAGCCTGACACCCCCTGGCTCCTGCCCCCACCCCTGCCTCAACATCTGTGCCCAGCCCCACTGCTCCATCTGCTCCTTAAACCCCCAAGCGCCTTACCTGGATGTCATCGTGGTGGGGAAGGCTAGCGGGGAGCCTTAGAGGACACGACTTTTAAGCAGAATCCTTAAGAAAGAGTGGAATGTGGCCAGGTGGAAATCCGAAGGGAAGTGTCCAGCAAAGGCAGGCCTGAGTCCCAGGATCCCCGATGGTTAGGAGCTTGGTTGGCTGAAGACAGGTGTGGGCAGCTCCTGGTGAGGCAGGAGAGGTAGGCAGGGCCAGGCAGTCAGGGCCTGTTAGGACGAGAACTCACCCAGCCTGAGGAGACTCTGAGGAAACGTGTGATGCAGACAGACTTAAAACTGTAAGAGGCCCCATGGCTGCTCTGGACAGGGAGGGCTGGTGGGACAAGGACAGGTGGAAGTGTGGAAGTGCCACGGAGGCTGTTCATGGGGGTTCAGGAGAGTGATGAGGGTGGGCTGGCACTGAGGGGCTCCTCCAAGGGAGGATTATGAGAAATTCCCTTGGGGCCAAAGGGGATAGACATGTGGTTATGGGGAGGGTGGCCCAGAGACTCCCTCCTGAACAGTCACCAAGGTCCAGCTCCCTTGTGCATGGCGGAACCCAGGCCTGTGGGCAGCTGTTCCACCCCATGGGGTGGGGGCACAGGACAGGGAGGAAGCACTTTGGGGACCCCTCAGAGCCCCGGTTCAGTGAACCTCAGGAGCCCGTGCAACCCACAGCCTGTTTTGGAAATGGCAGTATCCACTCGGGGGCCCAGTGGAGAGAGGAGGGGGGCTGGGCTTTTCTCTGGGACCCTCCTTGTCATCTGCAGCTGAGACCCCAGCCCAGCTCACTCCTGTGTCTTCTCGTCCTAATCTCTGATGTGAGTTCAGCAGGACTCACCCGACAGCCGGTGCTCTCAGATCCCTGCCCGTTTCCGGCCAAAAGAGCCTTCAGGACAGCTTGGCAGTGCCAGGAGTTGGGGGGCTCATGGGGACCACAAGGTCTGGAGATGAGAGGGCAGGGGAGTGTGTACGTGTGTCTATGCATGTGTGTCTGTGTATGTGTGTGTGTGCATATGTATGTGTATATATGTGTGTATGTGTATGTGTGTGTGTGTGTCCTTCCTGGAGCTTCTTAGTATAACTGCGAATGCCCCCAAGAGCAACCCACATGCCTGTCCTGGCCTGTGGCCCCGATGCCCTCCCATCCATGCCCTGCCTTTCCTGATCTGTTGTGAATTTGTAGAGCTGGGCTTCCCACACCCCTGGTCAGCTAGCCTCAGGCTGGGCTCAGGCAGTGAGAGGCCCTGGTGGGTGACAGGGGGAGGGAAGGAGCCAGGCTATTCCCCATCCTTCTCTGCCTCAAGCACCTCGGGCAGCTACCTGTCTTCCCTGCGGCTCCGTGTCTCAGGGGTCCTGGGGCCACCACACACTGCGTGATTAGAGTGTGGACTCCATGGCTTATTACAGAGAAAAGTCATGTAGCAAGATCAGCAGGGGAGAAAGACCCAGAGGAGTCTGGACTGGCCAGGTGCAGGCTAGAGCTCCCCCTTGGGGAGGGTGCATCACACCAAACACGCGGCTTGCTGCAGCAGTGAAGTCAGCAGCACATCCAGAGTGTTGCTTCTCAGGGAGGCTGCGTAGGTCTCTGAGTGCGGGGCTTCTACAGAGGGCTGGTCACACAGGCACCCTCTACCTGTGCAGCCACTGTGGTGACAGAACTCGGGCGTGCCCTCATCACACTGCCGAGTCCAGGCAGCTGGTAGGGCAGGGCTTAGTTCCCTGAGTGCACAAATGACCTGGTCAACCAGTCACGCAGGAAACGTCCCAAAAGCCAAGTTCTCGGATGCTGGCTGGGGATCACCCGGATCCTGGCTGGGGATCATGGCTGCACACGGGCCTCTGTGAACACATGTGAGAATCAGGCAGCTGCCGGATGCTGGCTGGGGGTCATCGCTGCACACAGGTCTCCGTGAACACGTGTGAGCATCAGGCAGCCTCCGGCCTGCTGTGTACGTCATTCCTGCACACCGAGGCTGCCGTGGGTCCAGCTTCCCCAGAGACCCCAGCCCTGGGCTCTGCCAGCACCACCCACCCCACTCCATCCCAGGGACAGAGCCGCCACCTTCCTTCCTGGCCTCTGAGTTGCCTCCCAGCTCCTGTCTGACTTCTCAGCTCTCCCGTCCCCTCCGTCCACTCCTTGCCTCAGTCTCCTGTGTGGTAAATACATGCGTTCTCCAGTGAGGCCTTGACTGCTGCATCCTTGGATTAATTTAAGGATTAAGGACAGAGGCCAAAGAAGCCTGCATGGACCTGGGTATCAGACGCAGAAGTAATGGAGCATTAGTCACCTTAGTCACCACGTTCTCAGTCAGCGAGGTCAGGTGCACGTCCAGACCCGATGGACACTCCTTCACAGGGACCTCTTGTGCGCAAACAGAACTCCATGGAGAGCAGCTTGGGGGCAAGGACAGGCTTCTCTAAAGCAGGGTGAGGCACCACGGTCACTGAGGATGCACGGTCCTCTCCTTGCCCTGGAAGCAGAGAATGGGAATGTGCAGCCATAGTGAATGTGCAACCAACCCCAGGCCAACTCAGTCCCCTTAAGTTGCTGAGCAGCGGAGCCCCGACTGCCTCCAGCCAGGTTCTCCACCCACAGCCCCAGTATTTGGGTCTTGGAGCGGTGCTGACGGCCAAGATGGGGAGGCCGTAGCAGGAAGCTAGATGTGGAGCAGGCATTTCCCAGCCTGGCAGAGCCACGGAGAGACCCCCGGTCCCTGCCGCCGCCACCAAGAGCAAAGTCGGAGCAGGACACGGTGGGTAGGGGTGGGGTTCCCAGGGTCCTGACCCTGAGGCAGCAGGACCCCAGGCCCAGCCAGGACCCCGCCTCCCACCCCATGCAGGCTCCTCCTTTCTCCAGACGTCCCTCAGCAAGGAAGAGTGGACCCAGTCCGGTGGCAGCTATTTGGTCCAGACTCCCTAGCACCTACGCGGCTGGACCCTAAGGATTCCCACGCGGTTCCAGAGGGACGTTTCCAAACACATGCCCAGGTCCCCCAGAAGGTGACTTGAAGATAAGAGTCCTAAATGAATGCAGAGCAGCTTCAACACAGGAGTTCACATGCTCCCAACTGTCCAACCGTTTCTAAATGTTCGGGAAACCCCAGCCTTTGTTTCTGAAAAACAGACCAGAGCGTGTTAGAGTCTTTTACGGTTCGTGATTTTGAAACACCCAAAGACAAATTGCCAGTTTGCCGTGTGTATTTCACATCTACTTTCTGTTTATTTAATTTCTTGGCTTCTTTAACTTGAAGCTTCCCACCAGGGCTACAAACCTCTTTTTTACTACCGAACAGTGTGACTACCCAGGCTGCTGAAGGCACCCCTTGTCATCCATCTAGAAATTACCTTCTCTGCATGTTGCCTGGAAGCGTGGAGGGTTCACCATTGTAAATTATAGTTCAAATTACAAAACAGGGCCCCTGTTGATTTCAGGTTCTACGTGTATAATTATGGTGCTTTTGCTAAGGACATAATGAAGAGAGGTGATCGTGTCATTCAAATGTGCTGTTTTTAATACCCCGAAGAAGCCGCCTATGTGTAGTCATGACCATCCTGGGTGTGGTGTCAGAGTGGGCTCTCCCTGGAGGACCCTGAGGCCACCCTACAGGGAAGAGGCGGGGGGTTGCCGTGGCGAAATATTTCCTAATCACAGGCTGCCCTGCTTAGTCCTGGGAACGAGACACTTTCAGAGTTAACGCCACGAATACTGTTCTTCCGCTCCGTAATGTTAGGACCAAACAAACCCCTGTTAATCTAATCGTTTGAATTATCCAGTTGAGATTCCGGGCAGTCTTGTTCTGTTTAATGACTGACAATTAGGCTGCAGTGGCGTTCACTGGTGCTGGATCGCCCGGCCTGGGGCCTCTCCCGTGGCTTCCGCCCTGCCCCCCTCCCCCCGCGGATT
The DNA here is from genome assembly GCF_000951045.1 of Mandrillus leucophaeus. Lineage (NCBI taxonomy): Eukaryota > Metazoa > Chordata > Mammalia > Primates > Cercopithecidae > Mandrillus > Mandrillus leucophaeus. The sequence goes on from NW_012102388.1 coordinate 2,616,810, forward strand.
CGGCTCTGGGACCCACCTGCCCACGGAGGGAGCGTGGGAACACGCCAGCCTCTGCCCAGGGAGGTCCCAGGACTGACACCGACACGGAATCTCCTCGCCTTCCACGGGTTCCTCGGGTCCCCAAATCCAAACTCACGCCGGGAAGCCCCTGAACGCACTTCCGCCCTGGCCTGGGCTGCACAAATCCCAGGTGCTGCTGAGCTGGAAACACGCTCTTCAATGAGGTTCATCTTCCGCGCCAATGACACCTTCACAGGGGAGGCATTCCGTGATGCGCCCCAGGCTCAGCACCTCGTGAGCAGCTGTGGGTCTGAGCCCTGCACAGAAGCTGGCGGGGGCTCTGGGGGTTTTGTTCACCCACACTGAAGGGCCCCGAGCACCTTCTCACCCACCCACCCACGGGGGTGTCATGAGTCCAGCCACAGGCCTGCCTGGGACTCCCAACAGTTTCAGAAGAAAATGAAATTTGAGGAGATTCAAAGCAGTGATGGTGGGCGTATTCCCCATTTCCTCCTTTTTTAACACAACGAAAATGTAATTATCCTCCCTTACAAGAACTCCCAGCCACTTGAAGGCCTGTCAGCCCAGCTGCGCTGTGACGGTCACATATTCTTGTTTGCCTGTGCCTTTTTACTGTTTTCACAGAAGGAAGTCGAGTTTCAGCTAGTTCCATTTCACCATCAAAGGCAGGGCATGAGGAGGGGCGGGGAGAGAAATGTGGATGCAAAGGGGCGCCTGCCGCCTGTGTTCTCACAAAGCCACAGTGTGGACCTGCTCCCCTGTCCCCCAGCGCCAGCCTGGCCTGGGTAGGTGACCGCAGTTTGGAGGAGGGGATGGGAACAAGGGAAAGCGGGGTGGGGAGCTGACCCGGGGTGGGGTCCTGACAATTCCCTGATTAACTGGCCTGCAGATAGACAGGGCAGGTCTCCATGGAGAAATACACATGGCTTATTTAATTAATCCTGAAAAGTAACTCCCCCAAGCCTTGCCCCAAACCGGAGTCCCCCTTCTAATGATGAGAATAGATCATTAAATCAGATTTCACGAAGGCTGCCCAGATTTTTCTTACTGAATTTCATGAAGGTGTTACTTTCAGGACTCTGCCCTGGTGCCCATGGTTCAGGGACATCCTCCGAGCACTGGTTCCTGCTGCAGCACGGAAGGGCCCAGGGATGCCGTCTATGGGATTTCTGCTCCCAGACAGGCTGCCCCATCCACCGGTGCCCTCCTTGTGCCCCCACCCACCCCTGCTTCTCCCCTGCCCTCTCCATTCATCAGCGTGAACTGAGGACTCCACTCTTAATATTTAGCCAAGTCAGGCATTTTAAAATGCCATTCTCCTGGGAGGAGATCATTATTAAAAAGGGAATTAATTTATTCTGAAGCCAAATATAAACCCTCAGTCATCCACAGACTGCTCTTAGATGACTCATCCCCTGGTATCTTTTCCACCAGGACGAGTGAATGAGGCGAACCTAAGTGTGGGTGCACAGAGTGTCACCATATTCTGGAACTCGAGTTGTGTTTGGATCTGTTTTTCTCTGCTTTTCTGATTGACTCTTCCTTGCTCTCAGCTGTGCCAGGCAGAGCTAATGTCCATGCATTTCACAAACACAGGACAATTCAGAAGCTGTTCTTACTAGGGAATGTGCCCGGAGAGGAAGATGCCAGCCAGGAAACAAAGCCAAGTTTTAAAAGCCTCCTATTCGTTTAACTGCATAAGTAATGCACATTCATTACTCATAAAGGCAGGAAGGGGAAGGGGTCAGAAAATACTGACAGGCAAAGAAAGTAAACCCTATAAATTTGTATTATCAGACAAATCATTGTGAACAATTAGGATTGAATTTTTACCATCTTTTAGAGTCTCACTTTTAAAAAGGCACACATAGAATGTAATAGACGTAACCTTGTTTATACCTAGATGGGACCACTTTATAAACAGTATTTTGTCACCTACCAATTTCACTAGATCGCAGACACCATTGCTTCTAATTAACGCAGATCTGTGAGACTCCCTGATTTCTGCAGAGCACTTGTCTGCCTCCGTCCTAGAGTGGAGACAGTTCCCCGTGTTTTTGGAATCCTGCACTGGGATGTAAGCAGTGTCCCTGGATGGCTCATGAGCCCTCAGCACAGTCCCTGGCAGTGGAGCGAGCACTGTGCCTGATGACACTATGACCATCCTCCCCAGGTAGCCCGTTTCCATCACAGGGCTGAGAGGGGCTCTGGAAAGTTCCCTGGTTCCCCTTCTCTGCCTCCGAGCTTCCCTGCCACAGCGGGCTAGATTTAAGAGGGAAATGGGACAGGAACCCTAGAGGGGCTTTCGAGCTACAGGACAAGGCCCTGTTGTCCCAAATGTCCGCCCCTGGCAACTGTCCGCTCTCCTCCCAGCCAGGGGGCAGCCCCAGAGAAGGGCCCAGCGATGTCCTCTCCTTGGGCTTCAGTATTAAGTGAAGAAAAAGGGGTGCCCTTTAAAAACTTTTTAAGATGAGGAAAAAATTAAGTCAGAAGGAGCCAAATCAGGACTGAAAGGTGACGCCTGATGATTTCCCAGGGATGCTGTCAAGATTGTCCTGGTTTGGCCGGGCGTGGTGGCTCACGCTTGTAATCCCAGCATTTTGGGAGGCTGAGGTGGGTGGATCATGAGGTCAGGAGTTTGAGACCAGCCTGACCAACATGGTGAAACCCCATCTCTACTAAAAATACACAAAATTAGCTGGGCGTGGTGGCGCATGCCTGTAATCCCAGCTACTCAGGAGGCTGAGGCAGGAGAATCACTTGAACCTGGGAGGCAGAGGTTGCAGTGAGCCGAGATCGCACCACTGCACTCCAGCCTGGGTGACAAAGCAAGACTCTGTCTCAAAAAAAAAAAGATTGCCCCGGTTTGATGGTAAGAAATAGCAGGAGCGTCGTGGTGGAGAAGGACTCTCTGGTGAAGCTTTCCTAGGCAACTTTCTGCTAAAGCTTTGGCTTTCTCAAAACACTCTCATGATAAGCAGCTGTTACTGTTCTTTGGCCCTCCAGAAAGTCAACAAACAAAATGCCTTGAACATTCCCAAAAATTGTTGCCATGACCTTTGTTCTTGGGTGGTCCACTTTTGCTGTGACTGCACCACTTCCACCTCTTGGTAGCCATTGCTTTGATTGTGCTTTGTCTCCAGAATGGTACTAGCAGGGCCATGTTTCATCTCCTGTTACAATTCTTCTAAGCAATGCTTCAAGATCTTGATCCCCCTCTGGTGTAAAATTTCCATTGAAAGCTCTGCTCTGGTTGGCAGCTGATCTGGGTGTGACAGTCTGGGCACTCATCAGGTAGAAAATTTGCTCAACTTTAATTTTTTGGCCAGGATTAGGTAAGCTGAACCAATTGAGATGTCTACGGTGTTGGCTATTTATGCTGCTAAGCACCAGTCCTCTTTAATTAGGGCATCAACAAGATTGATTTTTTCCTCTCAAACTGAGGTGGTCTGCTGCTGCAGGCTTCACGTTCAACATCATCTGGTTCCTTCTTAAAATGACTTAACCATTTGTAAATGGCCGATTTCTGTGGGGCATTATCCCCCTAAACTGTTTATAAAGCATCAATGACTTCACCAGTCCTCTACCTAAGCTTCACCACAGATTTGGTGTTTGTTCTGCTTCAATTTTAGCATAATTCACGTTGCTTTGATAGGGACTCTTTCCAAACTGATGTCTTATCTTTCTTAGTGTCTCAAACTAGATACTTTTCAGACATATTATAACAAGTTAGTATGAGTTTATTTTGGTGCAAAAGAAATTTGAAATTCATGCATAGTTTTTTTTGTAAGACACATTTTCCATAAACTTTTGAAAACACCTCATAAATATAACTGACTCTTGAACAACACAGGTTTGAACTGGTGGGGGGGCCACTTATATGTGGATTTTTTCCAGTAGATATGTTGGAAAATTTTTTGAAGATTTGCAACAATTTGAGAAAACTTGCAGATGAAACACATAACCTAGAAATACTGGAAAAAAATTAAAGTTACGCATATCATGAATACATAAAATAAATGTAGATACTAGTCTATCTTATCATTTACTACCACAATATTAGACAAATTATTATAAAAGTTAAAATTTATCAAAATTACACAAATAAACACTTACAGACTTTACATGGCATCATTCACAGCCATGAGAAATGTAAACAAACATAAAGATGCAGTATGAAATCATAACTGCATAGAACTCACTGTAGTACCTAACATACCACTGTCATAATTTCATGGCCCCTCCTGTTGCTATTATGGTGAGCTCAAGTGTTCTGAGTATTTGCTTGAAATGCGATGCGATGCTAATCACCCCCACCTGTGCAGCTCATCGCTCCAGTAAATTACATATTGCAGTAAAGCGTGATCTCTTGTGGTTCTCATGTATTTTTTGAATCATATTTACTGCAATACCATAAACCTTGAATAAAACCATGAGACCCATGAGAAGTGCCACGAGTGATGCTGGAAGTGTTCCAAGAAGCAGAGAAAAGTCATGACATTACAATACAAAGTTGAATTGCCTGATACGTACTCTAGGTCAAGGTCTGCAGCTGAGATTGCTTGCCAATTCAAGATAAATGAATTTAGCATAAGGACCATTACAAAAAAAGAAAGAAAAGGAAATCCACAAAGCTGTTGCTGCAGCTATGCCAGCAAGCACAAACACCTCACACTTTTTGTGGCAGACGTTTGAATTTCGTATTGAAAACGCAGCTTCTGTGTGGGTGCAGGATGACTACGAGAAAGGCATACATGTAGACTTTAATAAGATTTGAGAAAATCTGACAACTTAAAGCATTATCTGACAACTTAAAGCAAAAGGAAGGTGAAGAAGCTAAAGCTGGAGAGTTTAATGCCAGCCAAAGATGGTTTGATAATTTTAGAAAGAGAGAGAGGTTTGGCTTTCAAAAAATGTCAGGATAACAGGAGAAGCAACTTCTGCTTACCAAGAAGTAGCAGACAAGTCACCAGACACCATTAAGAAAATCAATGAGCATAAAGGCTATCTGCCTGAACAGATTTTTAATGCTGATGAAAGTGCTCTATTCTGGGAGGAAAATGCCACAAATGACATTTATTAGTAAGAAAGAGAAGTGAGCACCAGCACTGAAGCCAGGCAGGCAGAGGCCAACTCTACTGTTTTGTGCAAACGCAGTTGAGTTTATGGTCAGAACTGCCCTTCTCTATAAAGCCACTAACCCCCGAGCCTTGAAGAGAAAAGATAAACAGCAGCCGCCAGTCTTTTGTACAACATGGAGGTCTGGACAGCGAGCACCCTTTTCCTGGACTGATTTCATGGGTGCTTTGTTGCTGATGTAAGAAGTACCTTGCCAGTAAGGGACTGCCTTTCAAAGTCTGTTTGATATTGGATAATGCCCCTGGCCACCCAGAATGCTTTGGGTTCAACACCAAAGGCATCAAAGTGGTCTTGTCCCCAAATACAATACAATGTCTCTAATACAACACAATACAAGACAAATACAGTGTCTCTAATTCAGCCTCTAGATCGGGAGTCATGAGGACCGTGAAGGCCCATTAAGCTCGGTACTGTACGGCAAGGATTGTCAGCGTTAGGGAACAGAATTCCAATAGCAACAATGTCATGTAAGTCTGCAAGGATCACACCGTGGAAGATGCCATTGTTAGAAAAAGCTGTGAAAGTCATCAAGCCTGAAACTCTAAATTCCTGCTGGAGAAAACGATGTCTAGAGTTGTACATGACTTCACAGGGTTTAAAACAGAGCCAATCAAAAAAAAATCATGAAAGCGATTGTGCATCTGGCAAAAAAAAAAAAAAAAAAAAAAATGATGGGGATTGAAGAATTTCAAGATGTGGATCTTGGAGAAATCCAAGAGCTAACAGACACCACACCAGAGGAATTCACAGAAGACAAAAACCAGAAGACGACTTGAAGGAGGTGAGTGCTTCTGAACCAGTGACGATGTTGAGGAAGAAGACAAAGAAGAAGCCACACCAGAAAATACATTGACCACAGACAATCTGCCAGGAGGGTTTCCGTATTCCATCCTGCTTTTCACTTCCTTACTGACACAGGCCCTTCTATGATGCAGGCACTGAATCCAAAGCACACGGTAGCAGAAGGATTCACATAAAAATATTTTTAGAAAAATGAAAAAGCAAACAGGTCAGACAAAATTTCCATGAAATTGCACCGAGTGTGCCTGCCTCTCTTGCCTTCCCTCCTTCCACCTCCTCCACCTCTGACATCTCGGCCACCTCTAAGACAGCACAACCAACCCCTCCCTTTCCTCCTCCTCTCAGCCTACTCAACACGAAGACAATGAGGATGAAGATCTTTACAATGATGCACTTCCACTAGTGAATAGCAAATAGATTTTCTCTTTCTTAGGATTTCAAATAACATTCTCTGTATGCTAGTTTACTTTATTGTAAGAATACAGTATATAATATAATTTACAAAATATATGTAAATCTACTGTGTTATTAGTAACGCTTCTGGTCGACAGTAGGCTATTAATAGTTAAGTTTTGGGAGAGTCAAAAATTATACATGGATTTTTCAACTGCATGGGAGGTCAGCACTCCCAATCCCTGTGTGGTTCAAGGGTGAACTGTATATATATAAACACACACACACACACACACACACACGATTCTCTCCTTGGATTTTTTTCTGCAAAACTCCTACTCATGCTCTGTCTACCACATTACTTTGATCTTGTGTAAGTTTCTTTAGAATTTAATAAATTATACTTTTACATCAGTCATAATATTGGCTCAAGGTATGAAATGGATCCAATTACAGGAAAAGAAGGAAATGTACCTTCTGGCAGCTGAGTGTACGGTCTGTAAGACCCAGCATCCTGCTCAGCTGTGGTTTCTACTCACCGAGCCTCAGCCTGTCCTGTGCTCATCCCAAACGCACTTCATTCCTGGAGACTTTGTCCACCCAAACCAGGGCTGTCTAATCTTTTGGCTTCCCCGGGCCACACTGGAAGAAGAAGAATCGTCCTGGGCCACACATAAAATATACTAACACTAACAATAGCTAATGAGCTTTAAGAAATTGCAAAAAAATCTCATAACGTTTTAAGAAATTTTACATATTTGTGTTGGGCTGCATTCAAAGGTATCCTGGGCCACACGTGGCCCACACACCGCGGTTTGGACGAGGCTGATCTAAACCTGGAGCAGGGCCCTCGTCCCCAAAGTGCATGTTCCCGGGTTGTATTTACGAGGATGATTCTGCCTCAGGACAAGTGAAACAAGGCCTAGGGGTGCTGGCCACTCAACCCATTCGTATTGGGAAGGGACTTGTTCAATCAGCTTTTGGAATCCTCAGTGTCTCCCCAAGACCTGACAACTGAGCCAGGCCGGCTTTAGTCCCTGAGCTCGAGTGGTGACAGCAGGGCTCCTGGTCCACATCCCACGTCAACCCAGCAGTTCAGGGGATGCTGGCAGAGGCAAGGACACAGGACTGAAGGGGCTGTACCTGCTGCTCAGCCACAGGAGCCTGTGGGGAGGAAGGCACAGGTGTATTCTCCCCTCTGCAAGAAGACAGGGCTGCCTTTTCCTGTTGGACAGAGAGAGTCCAGCTCTCAGAAGCCTGGGGCTGCCTTTCCAGAGGAAGTGGGAAGGCAGCCACCAACTCCCCCGCCCACCTGCCCACAGGCCCACGGCTCCACTCAAGGAAGAGCCAGTCACCCTCCTACACCTGCCCTCCGGCCTCACCCCTTCCTCTGCCCAACACCCTTTTTCTCTTCTTGGGGAAAGTCTGCCCTTACCCTGTGTATTGGGCCAGGGTTAGCTGTGTTGGCACAGAAACATCCAAAACTCAACAACCTCATGAGGAAAACACTCGTTTCTCTCTCACAGAAATGTAGAGTGGTAATTCCAGTCAGCAGGAAGACTCTGCTCCACGTGGTCATTCAGGGGCCCAGGCTGGTGGCTGCTAAGCTACCACCAACATGCCGTTTGCAGGGTCACCTGGGCATCACCACCTCAGTCAACAGGAAGATGGGAGGGGCATGTCAGGTGCCTCCACAGGAGGTTTAGGGCCCATCCCTGAACATGCATCATTTCTTGCCCAGCACTGACAGCCCCTCTGCAGGGGGGACTGAGCTGAGACCCTCCAAAGTCATAGTGCCGTGGGTGACAAGGCAGGGCAGGCTTCAGAGCTGCTGCACAAGCCCAAGCCCAGGTGTCTTCTGACCGGTTGTTAAAGTTACAGAGCCCTCGTCATGATCCCGGGGTGGAAAGTGATGCTCCTCCACTCTCCATTTGTGGGTGTTTTACAGTGATTTGGTTTATAGGCACTGTCAATGGGGAGTGGGCAGCATGGAGACTGGGGCAGACGGAGATGGGAACAGGGTCTACCCAGTTCATTTCCAGCACAAATCACTGCTTTGCCAAGAGTAAGTGTTAAATCCTGACAACAAACTCTCCTGGAGACTCATCCCTCATATTAAAGGCACTGACAAGTTCTGCATTAAAAAAAAAAAAAGAAAAAAAAAGTAATGCATTCACTTTGCTAATCCACTACTTGTAAAAAATGAAAAAAAAAACACAGAATACTGTTTTTGTGCAATGTCTTAGCATTCTGTAGAATTAGTATTTGCAGGAGACACTGTGAAAAAGTCAGGCCTTTTTTTTTTCTTCTTTTAAGAAACAGGGTCTCATTCTGTCATCCAGGCTGGAGTGCAGTGGTGTGATCACAGCTCACTGCAGCCTCAACCTCCTGGGCTCAAGTGATCCTCCCACATCAGCCTCCCAAGTAGCTGGGACTACCAGCATGCACCACCATGCACAGCTAATAGTTTTTTATTGTATTTGTAAAGACAGGGTCTCCCTACACTGCCCAGCTGGTCTCAAATTCATGAGCTCAAGTAATCCTCCTACTTCAGCCTCCCAAAGTGCTGGAATTATAGGCATGACCCAATGTGCCTGGCCAAAGCAGGCCTTTGAGATGAAGACCGAACTCCTGAGCCTGGTATTGAAGCCCTTCAAAAGCTTGACTCCCCTCATTATGGCCAACACCAACACAGTGACTACATTGGCTACACACTGATCTAAAGCTTTACTATGCTAACTCATTCAATCTTCACAATAAGTGAATGAGGTTTGATGACAATGATGATTCTCACTATAGAGATGAGGATGGTAGGATGGTAATACCCAGAGTTCCCAAGATGCACCAAGCTAGGAGGAAGCCCAGGTCTGGGACCCCTGGGACAGCTTCTCTAGTAACAAATGGCCCTGAAATCCCAGCAGCAGCACAAAACCTCAGCTCTTTCTCACTCACACCCCATGAGCACAGTGGGCCGGGACTCAGCTTGGCTCCTCATGGTTACTCGGGGCCCTGATGACCAAGGCTGCGCTCCTCAGGCCCACACTCAAGAGAGCATGTGGCCCCTGAGGGCGGCAGGAAATATGCAGCTGGAGGGGCCTGGGGTTTTTCTCCACCTCAGCCGGGTGTCACCAGGTCTCTCCTGCCCTCAGCCCATTGGCCAGCACCAGTCACATGACTCTGCCCATCAGCAGGGGGGCGGGACATATGTGGACAGAGGGAAGGTCAGGTGGGCGCCACACCTCCACCCATCCTCCTGTTTAGACCACACGGAGGAGTCTTAGAGGGTCTTTAATTTATGATCCTGTTTCTGAGATGAACACAAAGACCTCTTGGACACCAGAGACCAGAGGACAGAGTGTGTTTGAGCAGCCTTGTGATCAAGATTATTTTTCATGCCTTTGATTTAACTTGCACAGCACCTACCCAGGGGGCAAATGCACCCAGGAAAGCCCCTGCCGAATCCACTGAAAATGGAGAACCCACACCCCAAGGGAAGCTCAGAGCCTGCTTCATGGCTGGCAGCCAAATGCACACGGAGCCTCTGGTCAGTGTTACAAGGAAGGTTTTCACAGAAAACTCTCTTCTCTGGACTTGAGAAACAACCACAGTGATGGCTCGTGGTGGATCTTAGCACCGTGAGGCCCAGGAAAGGGGAAGCTTCCAAAACCAGGGAGCAGGGGAGCAGCTGGAGGCGCAACATCCGCACCTGCTGCAGAGCAAAGGGCCGCACATCCCAGGGGTGGAATGCGGGGCTTCCTTCCCAGGTGACTGCAGTTGGGCCGCGGTGGCTCAGATCTCAGCGGGGCTGGCTCAGGGTTTAAGGGTCCGACGGGTGTCAGCTGACCTAGCGCCACTCAGATGAACAGCGCCCGCAGCTGCAGTGGGGCCGGCTCTGCTCCCGCACCACGTGTCCTCCCTGACCCCAGAGGCAGCCGGGCAGGTCCTTCCGTGCTGATGGCAGAGTCACAGGGAGTGAGTCTCAGGGAGGAGCTCCCTGGAGCCCGGGCAGCGCCTGTCCACCAATGTTTCACTAGACAAGGCAGGTGACATGGCCAGGCCCAGGGCTGAGGATTAGAGCAGGATATTCCACACCTGGAGAACGGGCCCAGGAAGAGAAAGAACATTGGAGGAAAATCATCTCATCTCCCCTAGAACACAGCAGGGTGTGGGCCTGGGGCTGCCAGGGCACGGGCCGCCCCTCCCAGCACTCACAGCCGCACACCTGCCTGTGTCCTCTGCTGGACTTGGAAGCTCCACCCCCACAGCCCCAGCAGGGAGCATATCCGATGATGCCTGTGTGCCTGGACCCGCTGCTGCCAAGACCTCCCAAGGCGACCACAACATGTGCCCAGCATTTGTGTCCATTCCTTGCCCCACGCTGCAGGGCCTGCCTCCTGGGGGCATCCGAGCCTCCGAGTCCCATGCTGCTCACGACGCTGAGAACGCTCCTGATCAGGAACGGACCCTACCCGCATGCCCGGTGCTTCACCAGCTCAATCAGGCCATCACCTGACGATGGCTTCCAGGTGTGCCCTGCCTTCTGAACATAAAAGCTGGTTAAAATCCCATCGCCCATTGTGAGCAAACGCCACGTGCATGGCTGCTCAGGAGGAGTCTGTAGGGAGAGAATCTTTCTCTTTAATCTTCCGGTAAGAGACCTATTTTCCCCACTGCAGTCGTGAGACACCCATAAGCAGTGATGCGGTGTTCCTGATAAGCTGTGAATTATCTCGCGTCTAAAAAGCGCCTCAGCCCACAGCAGCCTGCTGCCTTCGGAGGATGCCCTAGAGAACAGTCTCCCCAGCTGCTGGCAGGAGTCCTGTTCCAGTGCGGTGAGGAGCCAGGGACGGTCTCCCCAGCTGCTGGCAGGAGTCCTGTTCCAGTGCGGTGAGGAGCCAGGGACGTGGACACGGGAAGCCTGAGGGATTCTGCACTGTCCCCATCCCTTTCTGCTGGCCAGAGCCACTCCCAGGCTCAAGCCCGAAGACAAGGGCAGAGGATGGGGGCTCCGCAGGAGGGGTGAAGCCCTGGGGCCATGAGCTGGGTCTATCGCAGCCCCCACAGAGGGCTATTTACAGGTGGGGGCAAGAGAGGAGCTGAGACATCCCCGAGGGGCCCCTGGGGAGGAACAGGCCCTGCGAGGTGACTCCAAGTCAACCTCTTAGGAGGACACCATCTCCCAGGATCCCGGAGGCAGCCACACGTTTCTGAACAGGGCCAGATGGAAAGTAGAAAATATGAGTTCATGAGACTAGAACTGTTTTCAAAGATACAGAAAAAGGAGGGATTAACTCCAGGACCCTCTCCCTACTAGAATTCCTGAAGGAAACGCATAAAGAAGATAATTTGCTGAGAAGTAGTTTGAAATATAGTAAGTTACGGTGAGAAAGAAAATGATGCATGTGGTACAATATTAAATAATTATTAAATAATAATATCGACAGAGGAAATAAAACCAAACCCAGCTAGAATACTGTATGTTAACAGCCTGTCAGCCAGAGGGCAATAGTTGAAATTAATAATTATAATTCAGAAAGGAGGCAGAGATGGTTATTGCACTTGTCAAAAGGTAAGCAACAAAGATGCAGAATGTCCATCCTAAAAACCAGTAGGGGAAGGAAAATAATGAAAAAATTCTGAAGAAGACAAGTCCATGCTGTGCTATATTGTCTGAGAAAACACACACATCTCCGTGTTTCTGTGTGTGTTTAACATCTCTCTGGAGGTTCACAGAAGACAGGGTTGTCCACGGAGGGAACGTGGAGATTCCTATCTGAGTGGTAGTTGTTAGAGAAAGAGGACACTCATTTAAAATCACAGCATATTCTTCCTGGTGAAAATTAATTTTAAAACTCATCATTTCAGAGAATGGAAAAGTGTGGCTGTAAACTGGAGGAGAACTAGACATGCCAGGAGAGAATGTGGGCTTAGGGAGGAGTTCCCTTGAGATGGGCACTCCTGGGCACATCCCGAGGAGATGGGACACTGCCAGGACAGAGGAGGAGGAGGAGTCGGGAGAGAAGACAGTGGTGCGGGGGAGGCAGGACGGGGCCAGCGGTGCTGCCAGGGCCTGCTCCTGCTCTCCCAGAGCTCCTGCTGTGCCTGTGGTCACACTTTTCCATACCTCCCTGAAGCCAGACGGCCTGGGCTCTGGATAGGCGAAGGCCCCCGAGTGGTGTAGCCACGCCAAGACGTGCTTTAGGAAGGAACCTGCCCAAGCATCAAAGGGAAATGAGGTCACAGTGAACTTTGTCACCTCTGGTCTTGAACAGAGGAGAGCATCTGTCCTGGGATGGAGGACGTGGGTGGAGCGGGACCACGGAGCGTGGCACCTGCAGTGTCAGAGCGACCTGGGCAGGAACACTCTGGGGAACATTCTGGCCGTCAGTGCACATCTGGGGCCAGCTCTCCCCTCCTGCTATTTGATCCAGGGCAGAAACTCATCACACCCAAGCCCAGAGGCCGTGAAAATATCACAGAGGCCCCGAGGAAATTGATGGAAACCAGACTCATTTCCACAGTTCAGTAGAGTGAGCTTGTCACTGCTCCTGACCTGCTGCTGGGGCCTCCCGGGTGCTTCAGGCTAGACCAAGGAGCATGCGCGGCTCTGGAGGCTCTAGAGGGGGAAGGAGCGACCCAGAGCCCAGGGAAGCAGGAGCAGCGTGAACAGTGACTTGGGGGTTATTTGCTGGGTGCCCTGCAGACTTGGCTCTGTGGGGAAACAAGCCCCAGAGATGCCCAGGTCCTGGTCCATGGCAAACGCGCACTGTGTGTGTAAGTGGGAATTGGCCGGGACATGCTAGGCTGCCCTGCGGTAACAAACATCCCCCATCCCAGCTGCTCACGAAGGGAAAGGCTCGCCCCCACTCACGCTCCTTGTCCATTGTCCCTTGACTGGGCGTCTCCCCCTCGCCATCTGCACTTCATGTGCTCAGAGGGAAGAATGTGACAAATAACTCATGAAGTACTAAAGCTTCTGCCCAGAAGCGACGCCCCTCACTTCCTCTCCAGTTTTATGGACGAAGGGGGCCACACGGCCCAGCCTGATGTCAGCGGTGGGGAAGGTCCTCTGACCACGTAGGGGCTGTGAGTGTTTATGAGCAGCTGTGCTGTGGGCTGTGCCAAGCGTTGTCTGTTCCCTCTCCCTGGTGAGCGCAGGCCAGTGCATCTCTGGTGAGCTGTCCCTTCCCGCTCTCAGTCCTGTCTTTTGGAAAAGGCTCCAGAAGGCCTCAGACAAGACCACGTGACTTCCCCACGCCTAAGTCAATCAGGGCATTTATTCCACCAGCCACTGTGATTGGCTCAGGGATGGACACGTGACCCAGTCCGACCCAGTGGGATCCAATGAGATGATTGCAGGGAATGCTGGGGCCTAGGCAGGTGGCTTCCCAGTGGACTTGAAGCTGAGAC
>NW_012102388.1:2630623-2633054 GCF_000951045.1 Mandrillus leucophaeus
GGCTGCCCTGCGGTAACAAACATCCCCCATCCCAGCTGCTCACGAAGGGAAAGGCTCGCCCCCACTCACGCTCCTTGTCCATTGTCCCTTGACTGGGCGTCTCCCCCTCGCCATCTGCACTTCATGTGCTCAGAGGGAAGAATGTGACAAATAACTCATGAAGTACTAAAGCTTCTGCCCAGAAGCGACGCCCCTCACTTCCTCTCCAGTTTTATGGACGAAGGGGGCCACACGGCCCAGCCTGATGTCAGCGGTGGGGAAGGTCCTCTGACCACGTAGGGGCTGTGAGTGTTTATGAGCAGCTGTGCTGTGGGCTGTGCCAAGCGTTGTCTCTTCCCTCTCCCTGGTGAGCGCAGGCCAGCGCATCTCTGGTGAGCTGTCCCTTCCCGCTCTCAGTCCTGTCTTTTGGAAAAGGCTCCAGAAGGCCTCAGACAAGACCACGTGACTTCCCCACGCCTAAGTCAATCAGGGCATTTATTCCACCAGCCACTGTGATTGGCTCAGGGATGGACACGTGACCCAGTCCGACCCAGTGGGATCCAATGAGATGATTGCAGGGAATGCTGGGGCCTAGGCAGGTGGCTTCCCAGTGGACTTGAAGCTGAGACAATGTGAGGTCTGGAGCTGCTGCAGCCATTTTGCATCCATGAAGGAGGAGCCTGTCACAGAAAGGAGTCAACGTGAAAGAACCTAGGAGACAGTGGTGCGGGGAGAGAGGCATCGGGCCCTGATGGCGCCACGGAGCCTGAATCCAGTCTTGCAGGAGCCAGCTCTAGCCCTGGACTGCGCAGGAGCTTGAATCCAAAATCCTCTCGTTAAAGTTGGCTTTTCTGCCACTTGTATCCCAACGAGTTCCAGCTGCTCAGAGCACTTAGGGCCCTGTCTGGCCTTCCTCACGACACAAGGCAGGGACGGGGAAGGGTCCTCTGACACGGGGTGACCTCCTCCCAGGCTGGGGCCATGGACTAGTATGAGAGTTCGGGGCCCAACCCTGGATTCTGATAGCCTGGGGTGAAGTCCGGCCTCTCCTCTTGCTCACTGTGCAACGTCCACCTCACTTAATCTATGTTCCATTCAGGAACAGAACAGAACACACCTCGTAGGGCTGCTGTGAAAATGCAGGGGATTAGACGAGTAAATTCCTGGTGCCTGTAAGGATCAAGTAATGTCGGCCGGGCTGTCCCTATGTCCCCAGTACCCAGCCCAGTGTCTGGAGTGGGAGGGCCTCAGGGCATGTGTGACAAGGGTGTGAGGTGAGATCACATATAGTCTGTAAACCCTCAGTGAGGAAGAGGATCCCAGAGGACAACGGAGCAAGGGCCTCCTGGAAGGTGTAGGTCAGGGGCTGATATCAAGGAACAGTGGGATGAAGATGGAAAGAGGGAGGTGGGGAACAGAGGATTGTCCCACTGACCAGCCATGAGGACAGGTGGGAGGGGCTGGCCAGAGTCACAGGTGAGGATTCCCTATCACGAAGCATGTGTACAAGGACCACGGTGGCATGATATGGCATGATGTGTTACGACATATTACCCAGTCGGGGAAGCTTATTGTGAAATATCATGGACTGCCTTCTCCCCTATTTGGTGAAAAAATTATTTGCATATCATTTCATTAAATTAAGACTGGAAGGAGAGCTATCAAAATACTACTAGTGAAAATGAGTGACCAGACTTTTTCTTCTCTTATTTTAGGCAAAAAGTTATCTAGTTTTAATTTCACCCTATCTGAACATATTCCCTTTGTAAATCTCTGAATAGTGCATATATATTTTAAAAAACAGGGCTGGGCATCAGGGCTCACGCCTGTAATCCCAACAGTTTTTGAGGCCAAAGCAGGATGATCTCTTGAGTCCAGGAGTTTGAGACCAGCCTGGGCAACACAGAGAGACCTCATCTCTAATAAAAATCAAAAACATTAGCCAGGCATGGTAGCATCTGCAGTCCCAGCTACATGGGAGGCTGAGGGGGAAGGACTGCTTCAGCCCAAAGGGTCAAGGCTGCGGGGTGCTAGGATGGAGCCACTGCATTCCAGCCTGGGTGACAGAGTGAAACCCTATCTCAATAAAAAAAATTTTAAATAAATTAAATAAAATTTAAAAACAAGTGAATCAACACACAATGAAAAATTACTCACTTTCACAAATAAATCAATGACATATAGAAAAGACATTTGGGAGGCCGAGACAGGTGGATCACCTGAGGTCAGAAGTTCGAGACCAGGCTTGCCAACATGGTGAAACCCTGTCTCTACTAAAAATACAAAAATTAGCCAGATGTGGTGGCAGGCGCCTGTAATCCCAGATACTTGGGAGGCTGAGGCGGGAGAATCGCTTGAACTGGGAGGTGGAGGTTGCAGTGAGCTGAAACCACATCACTGCACTACAGCCTGGGTGACAGAGTGAGACTCCATCTCAAAAAAGTAAAAATAA
>NW_012102388.1:2634589-2638097 GCF_000951045.1 Mandrillus leucophaeus
TGGTAAAGGTGGTGATGGTAATGGTGGTGGTGATGGGAATGGTGGTGGTGATGGTAATGGTGATGGTAATGGTGGTGGTGATGGGAATGGTGGTGATGGTAATGGTGGTTGTGATAGTAATAGTGGTGGTGATGGTAGTGGTGGTGGTGATGGTAATGGTGATGGTGATGATGGTAATGGTGATAGTGATGATGATGGTGATGTTAATAGTGATGAAAGAGATCTTGATGATGACAAAGATAATGATAATGATGACGGTAAATAACATAATGATAATGAAGAGAATGACAATATAACAATGTAACAGTGACCATGACAATGACAATGGTGGGGATGATGGTGATAATGAGAATGATGATAATGATAATATTGGGGAATAACTAGGAGGTCAGAATAAAATGCTTGAACTCCTCCCCCTTTGCCTTCCAGACCTCCGTCCTCAACTCTATTCCCATCTATATCCTTTCATTTCCCTGAGGCAACAAAAAACGGGGCATGGGCTCGGCACCCACGTCCCATCCATGAACTCAGGCAACCTGCTCGCAAGCTAGAACCAATGCTGTACTGAGGCCTTACATGGCTGTGGAAAGAGGCACAGGCTCTGGTTAAATCAGACGTGGGTATGGCTGCAGGCCTCACTATCAGGAGCTGAGCCTAGCCCCCGCCTCTGTAGAATGGGGATAAGATAATCATTACACCTTGCCACAGGATTACCTTAAATACGCATCAGAGGATACACAAAACACAGAGTCAGCATCTGACGCGCGCGCGCACACACACACCCCCCAGAGAAATAAACGGTGCTCGCATGGCCTTCCCTCTCCTCCGCCTGTAGTTCTTCCATCATGAATGTCAGTAGGAAGCCACTGCAGATCCTGGAGCAGGGGCTGTGCATGCTGCATCTTGTACATGTATTCCCTTCTCCCCTGCCCTGTAGAAAAGCACCCTTGACTTTCACCCTCCCAGGACAGCGCAACAGCACCCACTGCCTGCACGACCAGGATCTAAGGAACTGACCACCCTCTGAGGATAGCTCCTCCCTTCTGAAGCCAGGGATACATCCCCATTAACCACAGGGAGGGTGTTCTCTGCTATAGGCAGGGAGGGGACTGTTTATAGACTGAGAGTTCCTGCTAGTGTATGTCATCAATAAAATGCTGCAATTACACAAAGCTATAATAAAGAAGCTCTTAACCTTATTGTGTTGGAAAATTTTTCCAGCAATCTACTGAGGAGACGCGATAAAATCATATACTCTCTGCCACTCATGTGACAAACATCACACTAGGTAAGAGACATTCTGCCTTCAGGGAAATGGACACTACTTTATTTCTACTTTAAAAATAATTTTAATTAACAGAGATGCATGAACACATTCCTAGTCCACCATCTTGGGAAACTAATTTTCAGTTGCACACCCGTGTAAGAACATTTTCTCCTCTAAAGCTAACCTGTAACTCCAATTTAACCACACCTCACAAAACCCCTGTAACCTGTGGCCTCTGTGGCGAACCTCAGCCACCCTGTGCGGTGTTCTTACAAACACACTGATGCATGCACAGAAGCACATGGCGCATCTGACAACACAACCAAGATCTATCTGCTGACATTTTTCAACCCAACAAGGCCTCACTGGCGATGCTCTGGCTGTGATATTGGGCTGCAGTTTTGCCAGAAGTTACTACTGGGGAAACTGGGTAAAAGCTTCAAAAGGTCCTGTATTACTTCTTACAACAGCACATGAATCTACAATTTTCTCAAAATCAAAGTCTGAATTGAATATATGTAATCTTTCATTGTTTACACACATGTATTTGACTGGCCTGAAATGTATGCTTGGTTCATTGGGCCTGTGAGTCAGGCACAATCAAAACCCTGCATTCCCCTGGCCACTTATAGGAACACAGATGGATGTGTGACCCACATCAGACCTTTGGGAGACAAGGAAACTAAAATTTGAAACTCAGAGGAGGTTTTGAAGGACTCCCCTTCCAGCAGGGTTCCTGGGAGGCTGAGACGCAAGCCTCACGATCCCTAGAAGATAACTTGACACCACAATGTGGGATTCTGTCTGAGGATGCAGCTAATACAGAGGAAGCACAGTAAGAGGCAACAAGAGAGAATTCTGGAGATCTCCTGGATTCAGCCATGCCTGAAGATAAACTATCCCTGGGTGGTTATTTGCATCAACAAACAATGGTGTTTAAGCCAATTCTAGAGATTTCTGCCACTTAGAACTGAAAATAAATTCTCATTATACTGCTACAGCTCCATCACCAACATGAAGTAGAGCTAAGAAGGGCAAAGAGACAGCCTTCAGAGACGTCAGCTGATCTAGATCCAGCCATGCCTGAAGCCGACATACCTATGGATGGTTATATGTCAAAAAACTTTCCTTCTTACTCAAGCCAGTTTGAGTTGAGATTTCTGCCACCTACAATGGAAAAAGTCCTGATTACCCTGCTGTATCACAGTGATTTACATATAGTTAGCCTCAGTGAATACTTGTGAATAATTGAATAAAAGGAAGAATGCAAATGAACACGTTTGACTACCGCAGGATGCACATGCAAATGAACACGTTTGACTACTGCAAGACGCACTCTTGCTGAGCACTTAAGCGAGGACAGAAAACGGCTCTGGAAGGTCCCAGCAGATGCCATCGGCAGGTGGGAGGCTCAGGACTGGTGACCTCGGAGATGACCCGTGAGCAGGGACTTCACACAGGGGATGTTTCTATGGCGGGGACTCCAGACAAGCAGGCAGCAGGAGCGAAGGCGCTGGGGCTGGTGTGGAGGACAGCAGGGAGTTTGGGCACCAGGACAGAGGGTGTGTGAGGGTGAGAGGAGGACGAAATGGGTGGGGTAGAGGCCTGAGTGTCCTGGTGAGGGGCACATCTGCACCATGGTCCAAGGAAAGAGGGGTCACTGCAGGTGCTTCAGCCATGAAGGGACAATGCAGGGATCTGCGTGGAAAGCTGAGAAGGCAAAGGCAGCTTGTGAGGTGAGGATTAGCCAGCACAGCAACCTGTCACTGACCCTAGGGTAGACCATGAGAGGGAGTAGGGTCCCCAGCTCACAGGCCACAGCGGGGACTGAAGCCATGGGGGAGATGCAGCCACTGCAGAGGGGGGCACCCTGGGTCCTCCTGCCCCCACCCCCTACCACAGCCCCCAACCGCTAATCCAGGCAGACACCAGCCCAGTCAGAGCCTGGGAAATGCAGCCCAGGGGGGTGAGCCCAGAGACTCATGGGAAGGGGGATGAAGGGGCCTGAGGACAAGCAGGCCCAGGGCAGCTCCCATGTCCCTCCAGACCAACCCTGAGTCCCAGAGACTTCCAGAAGCCCCTCATGGTGCTGCTCTGAAGACCCTACTCTTCAGGAATGAGACAGTCGGCCCTTAGAGAAACATCATTCCTCATCAGAGCAACAGGAAATGTAGTTATAATAATCAAAACTCAATCTCTTTTAGTCTAGACATAAATAATGAGATTTCACAGAATTCTAAT
>NW_012102388.1:2639467-2650127 GCF_000951045.1 Mandrillus leucophaeus
GGGCTCAGGTCACATGAGGGACCTGGCTGCAAGCAATCCTGGGAAATGGAGTCTGGTTTCCCCTTGGAACTGTGAGAGACACCATGAGGGATGTGTGCCCATAGGAAGGGCGCTCACAGGGACCATCAGAGGCCACAAAACGCCCATGGCAGCTTCACCCAAATCCTGAACTCAGAGAAGATGGGCCTGAACTCGGCCCATCCCCATGGGCTTGGTCTAGAATATTCTCCCCCCACATCTCTATCCAGGCCTCAGCCCAAATGTCACCTCCTCAGAGAGCTTTCCTGAGCATTCCAGTCATTTCAGAACATGATACCCAAATCCAAGGCTGCAGCACTGAGAAAACTGCCCAGAAGGTTCCCCAATGCCCCACCCCCTTTCAACAC
This sequence comes from Mandrillus leucophaeus, assembly GCF_000951045.1. Taxonomy (NCBI): domain Eukaryota; kingdom Metazoa; phylum Chordata; class Mammalia; order Primates; family Cercopithecidae; genus Mandrillus; species Mandrillus leucophaeus. The sequence goes on from NW_012102388.1 coordinate 2,639,854, forward strand.
AAAACTAAAATGACTTTCCTGGGCCAGCCCAGCGAGGCACCATGATGCCAGTGGATCTGGCCCACGGATGCTCCCAGGCATCTCCCAAACAGAGGCAGGGTCCTCCCAGAAGAAGTGATCTGGAGATGAAGCTGAGTCTGTGCTGCTAACTGTGTCCACGTGCGCGGCTCCTTGAGAGGTCTGGTTTCTTTGCCAGTGCCCTTCTCCACTGGCGTGGTCAGTGTTCTTAGCCCCAGCATTTAACAAGAATCCACTGTCCATGCATGACACTTTTAAAGGGTCTTCCCCTCAACCAACCAAATGCTGTTGGCAATGCAGGTGCCCAGGGTGGGGAGGAAGCCTCGGGATTGGGGTCTGTGGGGTCTGTCTGCCTGCCTGATTGCCTGAAGCAGGGTGAAGGAAATACTCTTCCGTATTTGAACGGCAAATCATTTCCCCATGCTCAAAGAAATAAGTCCAGTAATTCAGAGAAGGAAGGAAGACAGAGGCCAGTGGTGCTAGGCACGCTGGGGCTCTCAGCTGCTGCCTGTTGTGGGAGGGGCTGTGGTGATCGCAGTGAGCCCATCCCCACAGCCACTCTCAGGAACAGCTGAACAACCATCTGACATCTCCTGCACGAACTGGAGACCTCTAGCCAGTGTGTCTCCAGGAAGGGCACTGGCTCTGGCAGGATGTATCCAGGGGCCTGGAGCCCCTCTGTGTGCACAGAATGGATCACACTTGAAGAGCATGCACAGTGGGTAGAAGAGATGCCTGCTGGGACTGAGCCACAGGGACAACTGGCGTGGTGCTGGATGCTAAGAGACTGCTGGGGGCTCCCCTCATCTGTCCATGCACTCACTCCCTCACTAGGTTTGGGTAAAGTGAGCCACGGTTCGGTAATGTGGAGGATGGAATGGATGGGGTTGGGGAGAGAAAGAGAAGGGAGTGGACAGAGGAGGAAGTCACAGCATCACCCAGGTGAGTACAAAGTAAGTCTGGAGGCAGCGGGGAGCCATGAAGATGGAAGCCAGAGATGGGGAGGGGGAAGATGAGGGCAGAGCTGTTGGTGATATGGGAGTGGGGTGCTGGGCAGGGAAGGGCATGGTCCCTTTAAATGATATGGAAGTGGGGAAGTGCTGGGTAGAGAAGGGCATGGTCCCTGGCCCCATGGAACTAGGTGAGGACAGGCATTTCCTGCCCAAATGTTGCATTTCCCAAGACCACCCTGGCCTGCCATGCCCCCATCCTGTGCCTACAAAAACCCAAGACCCTAGCAAGGCAGACACACAAGTGGCTGGACGTTGAAAGGAGTACATCAGTGGAGAAACACACGGGTGGCTGGACATCAAGAGGAACGCACGGACAAGCACCGGCAAATGCGGAGTTTGGCTGGGGCAGTTGGAGGACAGCCCAGACCCCAAGCGGCCCAACACCAGGGGAAAACCATCTCCCTTCTGGCTCCCCCATCTGCTGAGAGCTACTTCCACTCAATAAAACCTCGCACTCATTCTCCAAGACCACATGTGATTTGATTCTTCTGGTACACCCAGGCAACAACCCTGGGACACAGAAAGCCCCCTGTCCTTGCGATAAGGCCGGGGTCTAACTGCGCTGACTGACACAAGCCACCTACAGACAGCTAAACTAAAGAGCACCCTGGAACACATACCCACGGCAGCTTCAGCTGTAAACATTCTCCCCTAGACACTGCCGTGGGGTTGCAGCCCAGAGCCTGCCTGTCTGTCTGCTCCCCTAGAGGTTCGAGCAGCAGGGTGCTGAAGAAGCGAGCCACTCCCCCATCGCACACCTGCGAGGGGGACAAGGGAACTCTCCCGTCTTACTGGGACGATGGAGGAGTCAGAGGTCACCCAGTGTTGAGCTTAACGGAACTAAAGGTCAAAGCATAAAGGACAAACGAATCTCAGTTCTAAAAGTAAGACTCTCTTCTTCCTGCCTATGAGCTTCATATCAGAATAGACGTCTCTTTAGTTGGTTAACTGAATAAAGCTGGGGAAAGTGGCAAATCCTGAAAAAAATAAGATCTATACTTCTTTAAAATATTTTCACACAATGCATGGAAATGTACAATGGTTTGTCAATGTTTTCAGTATGGGTTTCGTAACTGAGGTCTACTCACTTTCTTCTCCATCAACCACAGCCACAGTATGGTACTCAGGAATCAGAGTTTTAGGGGTTTTTGTTCATGTTTTTAAACAAAGCAACTAAACCAATAATTCCACCACAAAATCCTCCAATAATTATACCTAGTTCTCTACGGTTGCTTTAGCTACACTTAAGACAAAAGAATTTTTTTTAGTGTGTCTATTAAGTAAACCTACTGCTTTCAATTTAGTTTTCATAGAAATAACCCTATTTTGCCCTCTTATCTCATTGACTTATGATGCTTTCTTGAAGCACCTAAATTCAGTAACACACACACAACTGGCATAAGCAAGTTAGGAATTAGACACGCTGACTCCTGGCCGACCAGTACCTTCCCTGGTAGGAACAGACGTGGCTGGGAATGGAGAGGGACTGACCCCATACACGGTCACATGCCCTGGGCTGTGGTCAGCATGTGCAGAGGGAACAGAAAGTCAATGTGGGGGGGTTGCTATGGGAATATCGACCAAGGAACCTTCCACTAATTATTATATGGTACACAGTGGGATCCTGCCACGCTCATGTGATTACCAAGTCCAAATGTATATACCCAAAAACAGAGAGAGAAAGAGAGAGAGAATGAATGTAATTTGAACTGTTCAGCTAATTCAAGTCAAGAAGCCCAATCCCCCAAATGGAGAGGAGCTGTCTCTCATCTGTCTCTCCAGGGGTGAACATCTCACCATCCAGAAACTGATCTTGATGTTTAAAATTAAGTTTTTCATTCAAAATAGCCCTATAAAAAGGAAGCTACTTCATCTGATACTGGACAGAAAACAAAAGCAAAACACTGCAATCTGCTCTAATGCCAGGCAAACGGTGCTGTTCAAAGGCCCTGAGTGTAAACCTAATCCCTGAGTGATGTAAACCTGATCCGAGTGATGTAAACCTGATCCCTGGCTCAACTGCATTGTCTGTATTTTTAAAACCCCCACATATTGTGTGTCACCATCCCACTGTGCCACATTCTGGGTGTTAAGGACCCAACTCGGAGCGGGACAGACTTGTGTGGGAATCCTGGCTCTCTCCTTTGCTGGATGTGTGGCCTCTGCCGGATGTGTGGCCTTTGTCAACTGTACACCCTGAGCCTCAGTTTCCTCAAGTAAAATGTGGATGATAATAGCACGTACCTCACTAGGCGAAGATTAGATAAGATAATCCATCTAAGGCCTTTAGCACGAGGCCTGCCACACAGTAGGTGCACAATAAATGCTGTGGTTATTAACTTCAAGTTCACAAGATGGACTCTGCAGTACAGGATGCAGAAATGATTATTTAATTTGTCATGCCTTGTTCCAAGGCTTTTGTGAATAAAGCACTGCATTTGAAGGCTTTTATCAAATACTTTCTCATCTTTCTCATTACTAGGACCCTGGATGCAAATATTTCTTCCTGTTGAATGTACATTTTTCTTCCTTTCCTGGCTGCATTAACCTGTCTTTCTTATCACTTCAGTCCTAATGCTTCAACCTAGACTTTAGAAGAATAACAGCAACAGGAAGTATCATTGCATTTTTTCCTTCAGATTAAAATTGATTTTTTGATTTTATACAATCTTGCCTTTCACACATGCTTATGGGTCATTAACATTTACTCAGAACATCTGTTTCATTTCCATACCCCATTTCCTCTGCCTACCAACTGGAAGAAAAATCTCCTGAGTTTTCCATCAACCCCCTTTAGGTGATTTTTTATTTATCCCTGAGTGAGAGCTGAAATTGCTCAGCCTTCCCCAGTGTTCCCTCAAGCTCTTACGTCAGCCAACAGCAGCTTTCTCTCCCTCCTCTTTGCCTTCTCTTTCTCACACTTGCTCACACAAAGCAAACTTAACCCCAAATGCAAGGGGACATCTCTCTAGGATCTCTGTCCTGGCCCAGGTTGCTATAAGAAAGTATCACAGACTGGGTGGATGAGCAACAGCAATGTATTCCTCGCAGTTCTGGAGGCCAGAAGTCTGAGATCAGGGTGCCAGCAGGGTGAGGCTCTACCAGGTTGCAGGGAGCAGACTTCTCACCATTCCCTTGCATGGTGGAAACTTGTCAGGGCCTCTTTTATAAGGGCACTAACCCTGCTCATGAGGATTCCACCTGCACGACCTCATCACTCCCCAAAAGGCCCCACCTCCTAATACGATCCCCGTGGTGGTGGTTAGGATTTTAACTTACGAACCTAAAGAGACACAAACATTCAGTCCACTGCAGAACCTAGTTTATAACACTGGGGCAAAGTCAAAATAAAATACGCCCCTCCTGGTATTCAGACGGTGCCAACTTCATCCTGCCACCATCCCACTGTCTCTGCTCCCCGAGTCTCTGACATGTGAGATGGTTTACAGGACTTGATCTTCCCACTGATGCTCACACCCAGCATCCAGGGGAGGGCCTGGCCCACAGTCCACACTCAGGAAAGAGCAGGTGAAAGGATGAATTTCAGAGAAGTGGAGGACGGGCCCAGGTTCCCAGAACCATTCCGTCATGTCCTTGTCACAGACACAGACTTGTACACAGGCTCCAAATCATCGTAAGCACTCAATGCGGGATCTTTCCAGGAAGTCGTCACCTGCCACAGGTCACAGACAACGTTCTAGGATCCACACCAGAGCTGGTACAGCTGGTGATCACCAGGGAAGCTGAGAGAAATTGCCCAACTACTCTATAAATAATGGTGTGTGATTCAGACCCGCCAGTGAAAAAAACAAGACCCCTCCCTGAGAACCTTTCAAAAGCATAAGATCACAGCAAGCAAAGCGCAGCTTCTTAAAATCCATCTTTCGATGTATCATTTCACAGTTAGGACACAAAAAGCACAAACACGACATTCTCGATAGAAAATAAAAACATTTCAGCAGATCACACACTTTCCAACCTGTTCCTTTGCCCCAGCACTTCTAGGAAGCCGTTCTGCTGATCCTCTGCCAAGTCTGCTAAGCAAATGGCAGAATCAGTACTCTGCTAAGTGGGTAATTAGCTCTCAGGATTCCACTTCACAGTGGTGGTTATTCGGGGCTGACTCACCCTGTTCTCCCTTTCAGGATACTGGTGAACACTGCCAACGTTCTCTCCTGGGCAGATGGATGCATCCTTTCAACACATCTGTTTCTATTCTCCATCCTAAGGTCAACTCTCCCCACCCAATACCTTGCACATACACCCCTGGCCTCAGGTGGAGCAGCCTTCCAGTCTCTGCAAGCTGAAGGGCAGCTTTCCTTTACTTCCAGAACCATAACCACCTGTATTACATTCCCACTGCTGCCATAACAAATCACCACAAACTTAGTGGCTTAGACAACACAAATATATTTTCTTGCAGTTCTATAGGTCAGAAGTCTGATGTGGACCTCACTGGACTAACATCAAGGTATTCACAGGCTGTTTTCCTTTCTGGAGCCCCTAGGGGAAGATCATTTGCTGGTGTACTCAGGTTGCTGGCAGAATTCCCTTGTGGTTATCGAACTGAGATCCCTGTTTCCTCGTTGGCTGGCTGGCTCAGGGCCTTCCCAACTTCAAGGGGCCATGTGCATGCCTTGGCACCCTCCTCTACCTACTGGGCCAGCAATAGGGTAAGGCTCTCAAACAATCTCCCTTGCTTCTGGCTCATCTCTCTGGCCAAGCTGGGAAAGTTATCCTATTTTAGGGACTCACATGATGACACAGGGCTCACCTGGACACTGGGCTCACCTGACAACCCAGGATGCTCTCCCGATCTCAGGGTCCAAACCCCTCATCACATCTGCAAAGCCCTTTATCCTATGTGAGGTGATATATTCACAGGTTACAGAGATGAGGGTCTGGGCATATTTGGGGCCATTGTTCTGCCAAACACACCATGATGGACTTGAATCAAGGGTTGCTCAGAGCAGCAGCTGGGTGAGCTCGCCTAAGGACAGCGCAAAGCCAGGGTGAGAAGGGGGCTGTAGACTGAGCCCCAGGATCTTCACCTTCCCACTCCTGCCTACGACTGTGCTAATTTCACCACTGACACATTCCATTAGGGAAGGAATTGCAGTATTTTAATTGTCTATTAACCAGAATACCTTTGACAATTCCCAGGCATGGTCAAAAGTAAAGTTGAAGAAATCCATTTACTAGTTAGAAGCACACACTCTGCTAACTCAGAAAGCACTGAAATAAATTTAACTAAATTCTGCAATGGATTCACCATCAGCGCAAACCAAGCATGAAAATTTAATTCTTAAGAGGAACCTTTTAATAAAGTCATGTGTGACTGAAAATGAGGTGGCTAATGAAATTATTTTGAGGACAGTGTCTGAACATTTTACACACAAATCCTGCTCATTGGAAGTTATTTGAATATTCCATTGCCAACAGATGATAGAAAGAGAGATTTTCTAATGCTGTAAGGCAGGAATGAAAAGACCCACAGAAGACATCCGCAGTTTGGGGCGACTGAACTGATGGAATATTCGCAGCCCGTTGTCCTGGGGCTGCCAAGGAAGAATTTAGATAATGTGACTCTCGAGATTTTACTGGTATTTTCCCAATTCTGGAATGTTTTCCTTTTATAAAATCCATGAGTCTACAGCAGTGCTGCCTTCATGTTCAGGCCAAAAACTATAGATTTCATCCATTACCTCCCTCATCATCTCACACCCCATGTCTAATCTCCTGTGGGTCCTACAAGGTCTGCCTCTAATATACATCATCTTAGTTTTTGCCCTCCAGGAACAAGCAGGCCTGGGACAAAGATTCAGGACTAGCAATGTATTTGCTAGGTGACCCCAGGAAACACTGGTAAGAGAAGGGAGAATGGGGCAGGATGAGGGGGCAGTTAGTAAATAATTTGTTTTCAAGTGTTACCTCTGGGGCAACCAGAGCTTTATCCCACTGGGAAATCTGAGAATCCAGGCAGGACATATGCCTCAGAGTTATCCTCCCCGCAAGGATGAGGGAGTTGGGGTACTGATATACCAATTCCCATCAGTCGTCAGTGGGAGGCTGTTCCCGGAGGGTGTCAAATGCCCGCACTCTCTATTTGTCATGCAAGTGAGGGCGTGGTTGGAGGAAGGTTTGGAGAGTAATGGGCTATGTTCACGACCTTGACTGTGATGACGGTTTCATGGGTGTGTGCATGTGTCAAACCTTATCAAGCTTTATCAAACTTAATGTGCAGATTATTACATATCAATTACCCTTAATAAATGTGGTTTTGAAAAAACCCCAAGGGTTTCTCATGGGAATCAGAATAGAAACCTAAACCCCTTACTTCAGGCTGCTGCTCCTCATAGAACCTGGCCCCACGTACATTGCTTTCCACATCTCTAATGAAAATTTCTCTTCTCTCCACACTCCAGCCCAGGTCCCACCTTAGCTCGTGTGTTCTTGCCATTTGCTCTTCCTGTAATACTTTTCCCCAACACCTCAGCTTGACTGAACTCCCAGAAAGCTCCCCTTGACCATTCTTTCTAAATTAGCATGCATGTACACACACACACATAAAAACACAAACACCTACACACACCTCCACACTTATGGATACACACATACCCCTATAAATTCACATACACACACACACACCTACTTACAAGTCCACCCACACAAACTGCATTTATGTTTGTATATAAACACATATCTACACACTTACACATACATGCACAGACACACTCCCTACTGCTACCCTGCAACACTGTCCTCAGAACACACATCACCACCTGGAATCATCGTGTCCATGATTCTGTTACTTGCTTATTGTCAGCCTCTGCCCCCATAACATTAACTCCATAAGGGCAGGAACCGTATCTGACCTGTTCAGTGTCTCATCCCCACTTTCCAGAACATTCCCTGGCATGTGGTAGGTGCTCAATGAAGAGCTATTGGATGATAAATGAGGCTTCAACAAGGTCCAGGAGGGTACCAGTGACGCCACACCCTGGGGATGAATGGGATGAACCACATCCATTCAATACCATCCTCATGGTTCCCACAGTGTCTTCCTTTTCCAATTCTGTGTACCCACCAATCACAGTATCCTAAGGATATGTGCTAGTAGAGAGCTGTCCTGTCTTCACCATTAAACACAAGACCATGGCCAATTCTGGAACTTAGATTCTTCATCTATAAATAGGGATAACATCATACCTGTCCTATAGGCCAGTATGAGGATTCACTGAGACCAGGCGAGGCATATGAGTGTCTGGTGCTCCAACACACGGGAAGCTCTCACCAATATGGGTCATTTCCACACATCAGTCTGAAGTCTGTTCGTCAGCGTTTGTGGGGTAGATTTTCATGTGATCACTCTAGGCAGGGAGTGTGCACCATCCCAGTGATTAATGGAAACTACTCGTGTTAACTTATAAATGTAGACACTGACCAGTGGCAGATGTCGAATGGTTCTGTGTAAAGTCTGCATGTGATTCTGAATATTGGTTTTATTTGATCTCTTCTAAATTTATTTCTACAGTGTATAGCTTTAAACATGTATGTCTTCTTTAAAATTCGTACAGTGAGAACCAGTGTTATAACATTTGTTTTTCTAAACTTTTAAATTAATGAAATAGTTGTGTACCTGCCCCTCGGTCTTACTGACCTAAGCACAGGTCTAACAGATTTAGAGAGCACACACTCTGAGCCTAAGATCCCCTGTTTATAAATCGTGAACTCTCCATTCAGAGGTGATAACTCATTAGAGATGCTCTAACCCATGTTCATGAGCTTTGAAAAACCATCTGAGAGCCCAGAGGAGAGATTAACGGACAACAACGCTAGAACGAAACCCCAATTCTATGGCATAAACAGGAGAAACTGAAACAAAATATAAATAAAATATTTAAAAAGTAGTTGGAAATAAGAATAAACAGAATGATAAGGATAATAAATCAGAATTAATGAAACAGATGTACCAGTTGCAAATAATAAATGAATCCTAATCCTTGCAAAAGCTGTTGTTATAGGGAATAAAGGTGAGTGACAGCCCTGGGCCCTGGAATGCAAGATAACAGGACAACAGCTGGACCTGGGCAACGGACAAGTCAAATGTGACTAGAAAGAAACTCTGTCTGACTGCTGTCCAAGACTGCTCTTCTGTTACAGGAGCTGCCTTTGGCTAATCCACGCAAAGCAAAGGTTTCAGGCAGTAACAAGCAATCACCAAATCTCCAGGGCTTAAAAGGCCACTGTCACTTTCTTCCCTGTGCCCTGTCCATGGCAGATTCACAGGGATTCTCCGCTCACTGTAACCACTGCAGGGCCCCTGGGGCTGCTGCCCTCTGCGTGCCAGAGGGAGTGGGTTCTGGAAAGACTCACCACTCAAATCAAACGTTCTGGAATGGAAGCCTCAATTCACCCACGATGCCTCAATTCAACAATCCCATTCTTCCAGGTGGGGGTGACTGACTCCCATACCCGGGGAAAAAGCAGTCTCTCCAATGGGGCCACACTCTGCGTTGTGGGGACAGAGGGGGAGCAGCAGGGTTGACTGGGGGTCTGGAACAGCTTCCAGGGAGCTCAGGTGAAAAGAGCCTTGAAGTTGAACAGCATCTCAAGGAAGGCCCAGCCTCGGATGTTTCTGGAGGCACAAGGAGGTCTGGGGGCTGCGCAGGGCTCAGCCTTGGCCATTTCAGATTCCAGCTCCTTGACTGCTGACGTGGATTCCCTCTCTCCCCCTGCACTAAGGGTGGACCGCAGGGCCGTGGGGTCTGGGCCCTTTCTCCACCACTGGACAGACCTGTCAGCATGGGCGAGTGGTCCACCCATCTGGACACAGCTGCGGGGCTGCTGTCGCCCCATCTTAGGCCTTGTCTCTAGCAGACGTTCCCACCAGAGAGTGTCTCTCGTCATTTTCCTCGGGAGATTCAGGAGCTCCCGGTGTCATCAGGTTGCATTTCTCATTCCCAGATCGAGCGGAAATCCCAGGCCTGGAGCCTCCTGCCGGCGTTCACGTGCATATCTGCAGCTGATACCTTGGGACGTCTGGGCGTGATGTCAGCTTCCAAGTTCACGAATCAGACAAATAGATTAAAATTTCAAAATCCACTTGGAACTCCCAGACCTCCGAAGCTCGGCGTGTTCTGCACTCAGTGGCCACGGAGCCCGGGTCCTGGCGCAGATGCACTGGGGCTGAACACCTACTGACAGCGCCGTCCAGAGAGGTGCGGCCCGCGGCGGGGCTGG
>NW_012102388.1:2650177-2666054 GCF_000951045.1 Mandrillus leucophaeus
CCCGCCAGCCTGAACGCGGTGCCCGGTGCCCGGGCAGGCGTGAGGAGCTGAGCCCCCGACAGCAGCCCCTCTCTTCGTTCCCAGTCCCCATGTGGGGCCTCGGGGCACAGACTCCAGATACGCGGAGGGTCTCGTTCCAGGACTGCCGGAGTTTCACTTAGGAGCCCGCCCGCCCCAGGCAGGGACCCTGGCACCCCCACGGATGCCCGGGCAGGCGTGAGGAGCTGAGCCCCCGACAGCAGCCCCTCTCTTCGTTCCCAGTCCCCATGTGGGGTCTCGGGGCACAGACTCCAGATACGCGGAGGGTCTCGCTCCCTCCTTCCAGGACTGCCGGAGTTTCACTTAGGAGCCCGCCCGCCCCAGGCAGGGACCCTGGCACCCCCACGGATGCCCTTGGTCTACAGCGAGGCCTGTGGCCCCGGCTGTGGTGGGAAGCCACTGTATTCTGGCTCTGTGATTGGTGCGGGGCTGGTCACATGGCCTGAGCAAGTCCAATCAGAGTGAGCATCAGGGTTTGTTCCCTGGCCAATGAGAAAGGCTCTTACACTTTCCACGGGTTGTGCTCCGGACCTGTGATTGGTGCAAGGGTAGCCACATGACCCAGCCAGTCCAATCAGAGTGCAGGCCAGGAGGAGCGGGAGAGCCTCTCGTATGAGAGGAACTGGAAGGGACTGTAGCTGCCATCTTGTCCTATTGAGGGGCCCCTGAGGGGCACTCTGAGGGGCGCAGGCCCTAGATTGGGTCATTAGCGAGGCCAGAGCAGCTGAAGGCCCAGATTTGAGATGGAAAACAACATCACTGGAGCCCTGGATCCAGCCGAGCCTGCAGCCAGGCCTGTGCTGCAGTGTTGCCAAGGCCAGGTCCGCTGCTCGCTTTTATTTCCTTGAGCTCATTCGAGGGTTTCTGTGGCTTCCAGCCCGAAGAGTTCTGATCCACACAAAGCCAGATCAGGATCCAGAACCCGGATCTCACCCCTTCCCCCTCTGTCGTTCTGAGCCTGGGCTCGTGGCTTCAGTTTCCCTGGCTGTGAAAGGAGCCGGGAAAGGGTGGGCATCAGGAGCACGAGGGGCCTCAGGGCAGCACGGGTGGCCCTGGGCCAACCCTGCCTCGATGCCAGCCCCAAGCCCGTGGAGCCCGCTGTGCCCTCGCATGTTGGCGCCAGACAAAGGAACAGGGTCAGGTGGGGCCGAGTCCACAGAAGGCCCACTGTGCTCACCACCCGGGCAGTAGGGGCGCCGCCCGAGCCGGGCCTCTGACGTCCCTGGTTGGAGGGCAAGTGGCTCAGGCTCGCTCCCAAGGGTCCTGGCCAGCGGAAGGAGAGGCCCAGCGACAGGTGAGGAAATGCAGTCCTGGTCCCGGCGAGGACAGCGGCTGGCTGTTCCCATGACCCGGAGGGCCCTGTCAGAAGCAGCTTGAGGACCCAGAGTTCCCAGGATTCTCCTGCCAGCCTTCGTCGCTGCCTGCCCCTCTTGCCATAGTAGAGGGAAGGGTGGTAGGGGCACCTGGGTATTCATGAGGCCCCACGCCTGGAAGAAACCCAGACGTCACATCGGGGTACTAATTGTGACGGCAAAACACACAAGTAAGGCTCATGAGACAGACATCACCACACAGACACCGCCATACAGCCAGTATAGGCAAATAACCCACAAAATCAGATCAGTAGTTCACATAGAGGAACATATAAAACTGTTAACACACAGAGCAGAGGCACACGAAACATGGGGTGGCACACACAGGTCACAGAGGAAATACACAGGAATCACACCTCAGCAGCATGCATGGACCAGGGACACACCGGAGAGGATACAAAGGAGACTCACATAGCAACACAAATAAGCAGCAACACACGCAAGGGACATGTACAAGTGACAAAAGATGGTGATACATTCAGTAACATGGGCAGCAAGGACACAGATAACGTCACAACACACAGGAGAAGCCCACACTATAACACTGACACACCACACGAGTGACCCACCCAAGTGAGTGCACGTGCAGGCTGCACACAAACGGATGACACACAGAGGCAGCAAATTCAGGTTACATGTAGTCAGCACACATGAATAATACATGGGAAAACACCAAAAGAAATGCAGCCAAACGGTACACATATAGAGATCACACATGCACACACACACCAAGTAGCACAGGAGGGCGTGTGGTGGTCAGATAACACAGATTTAACATACATCAGCATAAATGTAACAAACCATGTACAAAGATAACGGACACCAGTGCACAGGAAGCACTCACAGGTAATATAGTCACAGGCAGCACACATAGGCAGCACATCAAACACAAGGAAACAGCACACATATGGCACTCACAGGTGACACACAGCATTATGCATGTAGGCCATACCTATGTAACACACATTGGCAGTCCCTAAGTCACACCCATGGGCAATTCACATGGGAACCAGACAGGTAAGGCACAGGCCACTCGCACCGGCAGCACACATGTAACACATACACGGGCTTACTCTGGACCCAGGCTCAGATACAGGACTGAAGAAGGACCATATATGAGCCCAGTGTTCCTTCTAACCTGAGGGCAGATGCTCTGGGAGAAGCATGTTTGGAAACTGGGGCATGGGGTAGAGAAGGTTAATCCATTTGGCTTTAGTGCTTGGTCCTAAGGGAAGGAGGAGGGCTTTGTCGAGCTGGTGTGAACCCCTCCTTTATACAGCATGTCACATTCTAAATCATCATCCTTCGATCTTCCACAGTGAAGAACACCATGATGTTTAAATAAAATAACCCTCCTGAGTCGATTTCTTCTCCAGCTTCACGGGTGCAGTAAATACCTTGTAGTGAAGCCTTTATCTCTTAGATAAAAAAAGAGCTTATGCAGACGTTCCCCCTTGACTTGCTTCATAAATCTTCCCAAGTTACATCCTGCTGCCAAGTTCTCAACCTCCCTCCCATTACTGGAAGTGGGGCTTAATTGGGATGTCGTAACTGCTGAGCTGCGATGTAGAGAAACCCTGAGACGGGATGCCTTAGGCATCTTCAGGAATCAGGATGGAGCTGGTGTTACAGGAGGGAGTTTACCACATCCATTCTGAAGAACTCAAAGAAAAGATGAAGCCCAGGACTCTCGCAAGGCTGTTCATGAAAAGGTGGATGGAAAGTGATGCTGCACCTTGACTTTCTAGCTTGGGAGTCTTTTCTGTCCTTCACCTTTAAAGTGACTTGGGGATGCTCTCCCTACTGCGGGTCCACACTTGTGAAGCTGTGGATAATTTATCAAGGTGGGGCTGTAGAAGAAGCTGTCCCTGGTTGGTAGTGTCTTCTGCCAGGACCCTGAGGGGAACACCCAACCAGAATGGGCGAGGACACAAAGAGACCACGCTAAGCCAAGCTCTCTCCTCCTCTTTCCTTTACACTACGTGCACAGGGTGTCAGAACAAGAGGAAAGACTCAAAGTTCTGAGTGAAAATTCATTACATTTCAAAGTGTTTCAGTTTTCTGATGCTTTTCAGGGGCCAGAGTCCAGTTTGCAACTTGGACTCAAAGAACCATGACCTGTCCCTGACAGAGACCATAGCCCGTGGTGCAGCACAGCCTTGGACTCTATCTAGTTCCTTAGGAAGTGAAAGACCCTTCTGCAATCTTCCCTGACTGTAATGTTGCAGCCATGATAGGACTGGCACCCCTCTTGCTTTGCACCCAGGCTTCAGATGCTTCCAAAGCTGCCCACCATAGGATGGCTTGGGAGCTAGCCTATCCCGTTACAGTGTCTCTCTCCCAGAATGTTAACTGTCCCTAACGCTTTCAGTGGAGCAGAGAACTGAGAAAGGAGGTTCACCATGAGTTAGAAACGCAGTAAGAACCTCAAAAGACATCAAAGTCTAATTTCAGCTTCCAAGAACAGAATGGGTTTCATGAAACAGCATTGCAATTACCTTGCATTATAAACACCCAAACCCTTTTAGCACCATCTCCACCTTCTCATTTCTTATGCATGATCTTAGTGCAGAGTGATACCTTAGTTTTAATTAAAAGCTCATAATGCACAAGTATATTTAGAAGGGAAAAGGACTCAGATCCCCTTTAAGGATAATTATATGCTTATTAAAGCCCATTTCCTACACCCCGCTGTGTGTTTAACTTGGCCCATGTGCTCAACATGGACCTTACTGGAGCTTTGCTGCTAGTTGCAAGTGTTGAAGTCCAGCAGTGAGCACCCTCCTGGTCAGGTGACCAAGAATATGGACCCCATCCACATCCCCAAGCCCACTACAGGCTGAAGGGGTGTCTACATGCCCCCCTGCTTCAGCCTTGAAGGCTAGTGAGGAAGGAAGTATGGGATGGCATCTCCCAGCCTGCACACCAAGGCATCCCTCTGCCCTAGAATCTCTGGAATGTTGAATGATCTCTCTGAGTCACTTGAGCCCCAAGAGGAGATACAACATGGTATGTAAAGAAACTAGAGTTGGGTAGGGTCAGAGCCAGATCATGAGAACCTGTAGGCTACTGCATCTATCAGGACCATTTCTGTCAGAGCAACGTCTGAGTAGTAGTTGGGCAACATTTTCCCAGTGAAGGAGTTGCCCCCGAATGGCCAGACCATTCTATTTTTCATTCATTCAACATGTATTTTCTGATGTGCTGGGTTGTGTTATTGGTTTTGAAGACAGAAGCTGCAGTGACACAGACTCATCCCCTGCCCTCAAGTTCACAGTCTAGAGAAGGATACAGAAGAGGAATACCTACTCTAAAAACAGAATTGCCAACTATAATAGATGTCAGGACGGAAAGTTACAGGGAGTTCTGGGAACATATAACGAGGCTTAAGGAGCTAACATTTGAAGGAAATGCAATCAAAGGATACGGCATTCCAGGGAGTGGGACCAACAGGTACAAAGGCCCAAAGTAGGAGGATGCAAACCCTTCAGGTACAGAAGTTGTTGTCATAGCAAGAGCTGACACTGACAGGAGGCTCACTGTGTCTAGAATTACTTCCACTGCTTTAAATTAATCTCCCCATTTAATCCTCAGTCTAGCCTCAGGAGTCAAGACACCTTAATGAACCTAGTACAATCACGATTCCCATACTGTAGAGGAGGATATTGAGGCAGGCACAGATAAGTAACTCGCCTACGGTTATACAGTAGCTCATGAGCGGCAGTGCCAGAATTTGAACCAGGCCATCTGGCTCTGTGCTGAACTTCTTTAAGATCCCTCCAAGTGATCTGAACCCCAAGAGGAGATGCAGCATGGTTTGCAAAGAAACTAGAGTTGGATAGGGCCAGAGCCAGATCATGGGAACCTGTAGACCATCGCATCTGTCAGGATCCTTTCTGTCATAAGCAACGGCAAACCAAAACCAAGCCAGCATAAATAAGAAGAGACACTAACGGTGCACTTACCTGGAAAGTGTGGTGACTTCAGGCCTGGCTTGATCCAAGTGCCCAGGTGACATCACCAGAGTCCAGTCTCTGCTGTCCTTCTCTGTGCTAGCTTTATTCTCAGAGCAGCTCTCTCCAGTAACTCCAACCTTAACATCTCCCAGTTTATGATTCAAAAATCTCAAGGAAGGTCCACCACCTTTCCTCAACCATTGAAGCAGAAGACCAGGGTTTCTTCTGTTTGGATGGCAGAGTCCTTGCTTGAATTGCATGCTCGTTCCTGAACCCATCACCGTGGCCCAAATGGAAGCTCTGATTGATCCAGGCTAGGATGCACGACCCATTCCCTGGAGCCCAGAGCAAAGTCACATCTGGAGTCCTGGACTGGGGGAAAGGATCTGGCAGGGAATGTAGACCCAGATATGGAAGAAGAATGTGAAGACTGAATGTCCAACAAACAAATGTCACTCTTCAGGCCCATCCAGGACGTCGGCTATTGAGGAGAACTCAGCACCTATTTTCCAGGTTCTCTGTCAACCGAGACCATGGCTTTGAAGAGGAAAGAGGAAAGAAGGATGGCCCAAGGGAGGCAGCAGCTCCAGAAGCAGGAGAGCTGTGGACTGCCCCCAGCATTCACCCATACCCCACCCACCTTGCACCCAGGCCTGGGTGGGACAGAAACCCACAGAGCCCAATAAGAAGGGGACTTTAAACTAGTGGCTCTCAAAGAGGCTGCCCACTGGAATAATCTGGGAAGCTTTGCAATGACTGGATCCTGGCTGGCCTCATTTTCACAGATCCTGATGTAACTGGGCTGGGACACAGTTTGGAAATCAGGATTGTTAAACCTCTCCAGGTGACTCTTATGTGCAGCCAAGACTATAATCTACAGTCATTCTCTGAGTCGTTCTCTACATGCACCAACAGCGTCTACTCCTCAGATGCCACCCAGGGATATCACTCTATTTTAATTCATCTCATTTCTATACATTTGTTAAAAAAAAAATTAGTAGTTCACCCACTTAACTCTCTATTGTTAATTTTTCAAATTCTCCCTGGGGCTCCTTCATAGTAACTAGGGGAGAAACCAGTATCTGACCTGGGAGCTCCTTTTTCTCTCTGCTGTGCTGATTTGCTCAAGATGTTTCAGGTGATAGTGAGGCTGTAGTTGGTGTGAGGTCAGTCTTTGCCTTTCTAAGTTTTGCCAGGAGAGGAAATGACTGGAAGAGAAGATGATTAATATCCTCCCAGGCAACCCTGACTGGGGCTTGTGGGGAGGCCCTCAGTGCATTTGGCATAACTGGTCTGAGCTGTCTCCTCCTCTTCCTTCCATCCATCTGTCCATCCACCCATCAATTTGCAAGAACCAGATGATGATGGACATTTCTCCAGAGGTCTCTGAGGAAGGGAGATGATGGGCCAGAAGCCAGATGCATCAGACCCATGCCTTCCCAGAGAAAAGATGGAATTGAGTGACAACCCAACCCACAGAGAAACTTATACATCATACGCCCCATCACGAGTTACCTAGTCATGACCACCTGCACTGCCTGGGGGCCTACTCTATGTAGGCCCTCCTCTGAGTAGAGTTGGTCCTATGTATCTGCAGGTTCTGCATCTACAGATTCAACCAACCTCAGATACAAAATGTAGTTAGACCTACGATGGTTGCATCTGTACTTCATGTGTACAGACTTCCTTTTCCTTGCCATTACTCCCTAAACAATAAAGTATAACAACTTTTCTTTCTTTTAAGAGATAGGATCTCACTATATTGCTCAGGCTGGTCTCAAACTTCTAGTCTCAAACTTCTGGTCTCCAGTGATCTTCCTACCCCAGCTTCCTGAACAGCTGGGATTACAGGCATGAGCCACTGCATACAGCCAGTATAACAACTATTTACATAGCATTTACATTGTCTTAGGCATTACAAGTAATCTAGAGATGATTTAAAGTAGAGATGGTCCCTGGCTTACAATGGTTCAACTTATGATTTTTTGACGTTACGATGGGTTTATTGGGATGTAACCCCATGGTAAATAGACAAGCACACGGACTTACGATAGTTTCACTTATAATTGTTCAACTTTACCACAGGTTTATCAGGGTATTATTAACTGCAGTTTTGACTAAATGAAATTGTCTACTTACAATGGGTTTATTAGGACATAGCCCCATCATAAGTTGAAGAGCATCTGTATATGGGAGGATATGCGTACACTGACTGCAAATACTACACCATTTATATAAGGGACTTGAGCATCTGCAGATTTTTATGTCCATAGGGAGTCCTGGAACCAATCCCCTGCAGATTCCAAGGGACAATTGTACTCTCCCACAAAATCGAGCAGCACAAGATCAGGGGCTATGTCTGTCCTGAGTCACCATAGAGGCCCCATCACCCGAATGAGCGTGGCCCAGAGCAGTTGACCAAAATAGACCCAATGAATGAGTGAGTAAGTGACTGAGCCTATAAAATTGGAAGATAGGAAAAACATTTAACACAGTGCTGGCTAAGCTGTGGGCAGACGGGCACTGCCACTCCCTACTGTGCAGTGCTCACTGGTCTGTTCTTTCTGGAGTGTCAATGACAGTTTGCAACAGATATGACAAAGATGCTTTGGCCCACTGATCCAGTTTCCATCCACAATACCTGATGTATGCAGACAAACATTTTTTTTAATCTACAACAGGAAACCATTTGGGAAAGCCTCCATTTTCAGCAACAGGGTATTGAATGAATAAAAACTCAGAAGTCATAGGAGAAGATGCTCTGATCCACCCATTAGATTTACTCTCTGCAGTGAGGTGCCTAGAGAGCCATTTATTATTTAAAAACACCCTGGGTAATTCTGACGTTCACCTGAGGACATCTTCATTGTCAAAGGAGGATGTTTAATGACTTGAAGACAGAGTCACGTATTATTGAACAAAAACACAGGCTACAGTAAAGTGTGCATAAAGTGAGCCAAGTTTCATTCAAAAAACTTCACTCAAATACATTGCGTCACACACATACATGCTCACAACGATGATCTGAAAATCCCTGCGCCAAAATATCTCCAGTGGTTGCCTCCTAGTGACATAATCATAGATGATTTTTTTTTCTTCTTTTTGGCATATAGAGACTTTAAATTTTTCTACAGTAAATATGTAACTTGTAATAAAATGTTATTTTTAAAAATAGCAGATGACCTTTCAAATACAGTGACTGGCAACAGGATACCAGGGACTACACAGACCAACTGGGAAAAGACCAGAACCCAAAAGCTTGAGGTTATACCCCAATTACAACCATGGCAATTGATAAGAATTGGAAGAAAATTTAAAGAAATAAATGTAGTAGAAGTATGATGTTCATAAGCTGGTTATGAAATTGCTCAAGCACCTACTTTTTTAAATTAAAAATAATAAATTGTGCTGTCAGCATAAAGTTAAAACTTGATTCAGTTAAAAAAAAAAATGTGTGGGAGTGTTTGGCTCGGACAGCAGCAGAAATCTTTAAGCCAGGAAGACGGAACAGGCACAAGCAGAGAAGCCTGAGGATGCATCACAGAAGCCAGGCGAGGCCCAGGCCAGCTGACTGCAGGGCACTGAGTAATGAGGAAAGGACCAAAGAGAAGCCGGAGTGACAGTTCCCCCAGGCCCGGCCCTCCAGCCCAGGACTGCAGCTTCCCCATCAGTGTTTACAGCAAGAGCCTGTGCAAGAGCCAAAGGGAGGAACAGAAGGAGGTGCGGGAGAGTAAGCTCTTCCGACTACGGGCAGATGCGCTGTCTTGAAGAGTGCTTAGCATCTTCAAGTACAATTAGGGTTCCTGGGCCGCAGCCTCCAGTTTCTAACCTAGCGTCGGAAGGGATAAATGAAGCTGATCTTAAGCAAGCAACCTGATAACCCACCTGCCAGATTAGGAAAAGCAGAAATAGACTGCTAATGCATCTGCTGGTCCGTGCTGGGCCTTTAATATGTAACCTCCACTGATACCCCAGCTTCCTGTCTTACAGGTGCAAGAAGACTGCTGTGAAGTGAAGCTTACAGGGGCAGCCAGGTGAGGAGAAGTAATATATTACCTGTCACTTGCAACTGAAGAGTAATGGGGCGGCCTCCAGGACTCAGTCATTGCAGAGCCCTCCCTCCCCACCAGGCACGTCTACGTTAGAATCCTCTTTGCTGATTGCTTTTTTCTGGATACTGCCCTTGCAGGCAGGGCTGGACAGAAAATGTCCTGGGTAGGACGGATGAGGACACCTGGGCTGGGACTGCAGAAAGCAGGTGAGTTCTAAGCCCTTGCTGCTCCAGGTGTGGCACTGGGACATGCAGCACAGGATCCCCTGGGAGCCTGTCAGAAATGCAGAGTCCCAGGCCTAGCAGTCAGCATCACGTGGGTCATGAGCACCCTGCTCTGAGGAGCCCAGGGCTGAGCCACAGCCAGGAGGGAAGCTGCTTTCTCCAGTCAGCACCACACAGAGGGTCAGGAAATGCACATGCTATGGCCATGTTGGTTAAGGTGAGATCAGCTGTGAGCCACCGACAACCACAAACACAGGAGCTTAAACAAGACAGGAGTTTCCTTCTCTCTCATGAAACAGTAGAGAGAAATGCAGTCCCGAGCTGGCGTCATTGTTCACCTTCACAAAGGAGGGGGACTCCTCCATCTTGCTTCCCACGCGTCCTCAATATTTGATCCTCCTCATGTTCCAAGATGGCTGCTTGAGCTCCAGCCACCGCACTGCACTCCATCAGCCTGGGACAGGGAGGCCACCATCCTTATCTGACTCTACTCTCCCACCTTCTCCAGTCACCTCCACACCTGGGCACAGCTTCACACAAAGCCCGGCAGCCGTGGCCTGCATCCTGGGACGAGCCCTGGAAAAGCCTAAGTAATTCTCCCGTGGAGCCCGGCAGGAGGATCTGTGTGCCGTGTCCCCCACCCCACATGGAAAGAGCCTGAGCGGCATCTATCTACAGGACCCACCACGGAGGAAAGAGAGAAAGTCA
This sequence comes from Mandrillus leucophaeus, assembly GCF_000951045.1. NCBI lineage: Eukaryota > Metazoa > Chordata > Mammalia > Primates > Cercopithecidae > Mandrillus > Mandrillus leucophaeus. Next base: position 2,660,530 of record NW_012102388.1, read on the forward strand.
CTTCACTTTGGAAATGTCTCTCAAAACCCAGGAGATCTGCAGGACTGGGAGTAGAACAGAGGGAAGGTGCTGTTTGCAATCTCACTGACAATCACAGCTTGTTAACCTAATAGAAGTAGAGGAGTTGCCTGCATATCCAATTATGTGAGCAGGCTGGCCAGAAGTCAGGCCATTATCTCACTCATCTGGACGGACTCCATTACGCCATTGCTCTTTCTTGATTAAATCTTCTCTAACGATGTCTGTCCAGGCAGGGAGAGAATAATTGCATCTGCTGGAGGAGATGTGAGGGTGGCAGGTGGTGTCCCCAAGGACCAGCACCTCGTAGCCTCTCCCCCAGCCCTGGGTCCTTGAGTTGGTTTCACCCCTAACCTCTGCCCTTGACCACAGTGAGGAGCATTGTTCCTGCTAATGGTCACTCCAGCCTGTGTCTCCTCTTTGATTCTGTCTTCTTCATTCTCTCAGAAACATTTTACACAGCTGACTAGTTCTTCCACCTTGTAAATGAACTATCGATTGTTTTCTCTGGTACTGCATTCTCAATTTTCCTCCTGCCTCTGTGACTTTTTATCTGTCTCTATTATTGTCTTGTCTCCGCCTCATGACACCTAAACGTAGATATTCCCCAAGGCTCGATTATCAGCCACCCTCTCTTTGGAAACTCTCACTTGGGACTCCATCTCCCTAATTTGAAAAATTTCCTTCCCTGCATCTCCAGTTCGACTCTCTCCCCACACTCTGTCTCCTCTGAAGTCCTGCCGTGTGACATCCCTGGCATGAGCAGGGCGCATCCAGTCATCCGACACTCCAACACCCAGGTCCACATCGTCTCATGATCCACAACTAAGGTTTAGGAGTGTCTTGGATCTGACCACTGGGAGAATTTACCACCCAGCACCAGCAGCCCCCTTAACTTCTGCAGCACAGACGTGGACTCTTGACCAACGAGAGGCCATGGAACAAACAACTAGTCTGATGGTCATTGACAAATTGGATGTCATTGATGGCACTTGATGGCACCAAGAGCTAGAATTCTTCAAGTCTCAACTTCCTGAAAAGCAGGGCTGTCTCCTTCCATTGAGCACTGTTCTCTCATAGGAGACATTGGGAAACACTGCCTAAAGGTCCACCCTAGGGACTCACAGCATCTAAAACCCCATGTGGAGGAGGTGTGATTGAGAAGGGCAGCAGACTGAAGTCTCTCGCCCTTCTTAGCTGGGTGGCCACTTAGTAAATGCAAAAGATCAGCTCCCAATGCCAAGGCATCCAAGCATTTCACATGCAAAAAACAAGTATCTAAGGTTGAAACGTGTCATGCATCCCCTGGAGGTGCCCTGATCTCCACAAAGAGCCATTTGGAACATCTTGGCACAGTTAATTACTCCCTCTTACCGGGAAAGGTGACTGAGTTAATGCATGTCCCACTGAGATATGTCAGCTTTGGTAGGAGATCTCTTGTAGCTAAGAAGGAATCGTGATACAGAACTTTAGAAACCAAGCAGACCATCAAATCAGTTCTTTGTTACATGGCCTCTCACTCAGTCAGGGGAGTCCACACCTGTGCATGCTGGAGAAATTAATAGGGCTGCTAGTGCTGGGTGATGGGGCATAAATTCCCCCAATGGTTAGTATTGATGGCTATGGCCTCTTTCCAAAGAAATAAGCTCTCAGAATTACACACAGCGGCTGAAGCCATTTTTAGCAGGTGGAGGCCATATATCACAGTCACGGAGACTTGTTTCCTTAGACCTTAACAATTATTTGCTCATTCTGATGGTCAGTCCCTCACTGAGAGCAAAGATAAAATGGTTTCCAGGAGGACAGACACAAACCCTGTCTCCCATGCCCCCATCAGTGCTGCCTACCTGCTCATTGACAGGATTTGAGGAGAGTCCAAAGGTTCCACTTATCGCAGAAGATGAAAATGCAGAATCTCAGAGTGCCCAGTTCCATTTCTCTAAAGAGTACAGGATGTTGTCAGGATACACTGATCCTTCCAAGCACTATTTAGTGTGAAGAAATCTCCTAGGGCTTATTATAGCAGAGTCTTAAATGTCAGCATGCATGGGAATCACCCAGAGGGTTTGTTAAAACATAGATTGCTGGGTTCTGCCCCCAGAGTGTCTGAGCAGGTCTGGGAAGCAGGACTGACAATTTGTGTTTCTACCAAGTTTCCAGGTGATGCTGATGCTGCTGGCCCAGGAACCCCACTCTGAGAACCATTGGATTTAATGGGAAAGGAGCAATATTGCCAGATGGCACAGGACCCAGTGCTATGCTCCTCCTAAAGAACTATTATCCAAAAAGCAGGCCCCGTAGGGCTGGCTGCTGACCTGAGGGATTTGTCAGAGTCCACCCAGGGTTCTTGGGAGATGTGGCCCCAGTTAACCTGGAGTCAGAGGTGGCTCTGGCAAGCATCCCCCTCCCACCTGCCCTTTTCACAGGCCCACACTCAGGGTCGTAGCAGTCGGAAGCCTGTGGTGAGAGTCACTAAGTCATCATCGGCTTTCCTTAGGGCTGTGTGGCAAAATCCCCACATGTCAGTTCGAGGCCACGCCCTGCAAGTCAGTTCCTCAGAGAAGCCCGCCCTCTGACACAGGCAGAGGACGAAAAAGAAGCCAACAAAATGTAGAAGCTGGCAGTGGAGTAGAGGGCAGGGGCAGGGGAACAAACCCTTCCAAACCCCACTTCCCACACACGTGGCCATTCCCACTCTGCACACTGTCTCCCTCAGCGTGGGTGGAAGTATCTCTGGGCCATATGCTCAGGGAAGCACTGATCGTCAAATTAGCCCTGCTCTTGCTCTAATTAAGACTCCCATCTGTTTCACTCATTAACCACCGCTGGCCTGTTCCTGCTTCTGGGGTTTCATTCCATGTTTTAAAGGAGTCGACTGCCTCTCTTCAGCCCAAATCACAAAGGGTCCAGGTTGTAAATCAGGTGGGGCTCGAGGGCAGCCCCTCCCGAGTTCTGAGTCACTGTAGTCACACTTCCGTTCAGGCCCCTTGGGGTCCCCGCCCACCACACAGCCACCTGATGAGCCCCATCTACTCCCTGTCACTCACGGATTCTCTCCTCTCCTCAGTGGGGTCTTCCTCCCGCCCACAGGTGAGCTCCAAGGCTTGATCCTTCACAGCCCATCACACCTGGTGTGTGCCTCAGTTTACCCCTCATCACCTGGCCCAATGACTGAGACTCTGTCTCCCTCATAGACTGCAGGTTTCCTAAAGGCTGGGACTTGGTCTTTTTGTCTCTTTAACCCCGAAGTGCATCCCAGCACCAGGACTCAGCAGCCCTCAGGAAATGAACATTGAAAGAATGAGTGAATGGTGAACAAATGGACGGACGTGTAAAACTGCTGCACACGGATCTGGTACCTCCCTAGAGGAGGTGAGACGCGGCCATGAGCTTCCTTGTCAAGAAACCAAGAGCCTGGCACTGACAGCTCCTGGCAACGGGTGCCTATAAAACCCAGAACCGTTCCAGCACTTCAGAGCGCAGAGAAACTGCAGCCAGCTTGTTCTCATAATGCTAATGCAATAAAAACAAAACACCTGTTTCTGGGAAACAAAACTATCATGCATTATTCAGCTACAATCTTTAGATCCCGGGAAACCATATTTGAAAGGATCAATCACTGAGAAATAGACGCCAAAATGTGCTACTTTTAAAGTGATGGTCTGTTGTTTCTTAAAATGAACAACAAAAGATCTTGGGGGAACAGGCCTAGCTGAAGCCCTCTGAGGACTCTCAACATAGGCAGCGCTGTCGGCGTCCCTGATCAAACACAGAAGGAGAGGGGCCCCTGGATCTGCAGGAGGCGCTGGGCAGGGGAGATGGTAGCTAAGATGCACTTTCCTCTCTGGTGCCATGACCCCTTCGGTTTCCCCAAGGCCAGCCCTGGTCTGAGGGGCTCCGGCCCTCCCATATCCACCTGCTCATGGGTGCACTTCCGTGGGGCTCTCACCCTCACTCCCCCACCCCCAGGATCCCAGATCCCACTCCTAAAACCCGAACATTCTCTGCTTCTTTCTCGGGAGTCCGGAATCATGATCAGTCAGTCCAGACTTTTTTTGAAAATGCCAAATTCAAAGCCAGGCCACAGGGCCCGAGGGAGGATCCCTCTCATCATCCTCTGAATCCTGGGCACGAAGAAAACCAGGAGACAGACTCAGAAAGGGCCAAGTGAGTTTCCTAAAAATGCTACAATTGCTCACTTCCTGGCTAGCTCTGATGCCTGCAAGCTCTTCACCATCCTCAGGAGGTGAGCGTCATGCAAATGATACCAATTTCCCACCCCGTGTCCTGTCTCTGAATAGACAGGAAGTACATGAGGTCAGTAGCATTTGACACACACAGAGGAAGGTGCTGCCAAGAGAGACCCGGGGCAAGCAAGAGGAAAGAACAGACTCAGGGGAAGACTGTGAGGGTGGCATGTGGCACAGCCGCCCACCAGCACCCAGACCACCTCCTAGGCCCTGTGCACGTGGAGACTGAGAACAGAGTCTGCAGGTGGGACCCACCCTGTCCTCCCAGGGAAAGTGAGACCATCACCCCAGGCTGGGCTGAGCAGCCCATGGGTCGCTGCAACCCTCACACTGCACCTCACTATTCCCTAAAGGGCCCTGTAGGACTGGCCCTATTCCTTCTCTGGCCACATCTGTGTCAGGGATTCCAGGACCATCCCCAGGTTCAGAGACTCCCAGGACTCAGGCTGCAATTTATTACAGTGAAAGGACAAGCTGCAAAAACAGTAAAGAGAAAGGCACAAGGGGAACCAGGCACAAGCTCCCCGAGTCCCCTCCCTAGGGAGTCTCACAGCACATGTTTAATTCCCCAGCGACGAGATGTGACAACACCTGGGAGAGCTGTGTGTGAGGGACACTCACTAGAGACTCGGCGCCCAGGGTTTACTGGGGTCTGGTCATGTCAGCACCTGTGCCCGGCACAGTGCAGAATCCCAGCCTCTCAGAAGGAAAGCAGGGCCTCAGCATAAACCCTATTGTTTGCACACGCAGCCTGGCCAAGGTCAGCCCCTCTTACCATTCGGTGAATCAGTGTGGGGGCCTCTTTATCAGCAAAGCTCCCAGGTCCCAGCTGAGGACCAGCCTTGCCAGCAGGCCTCTGTAGGGCGCGCATCTTTGGCCTTCACAGTTAATTACTTCGGCACAAGTACCACCTCTGTTCCGCCCACGCTCACTGTCCCCAGCCACATGAGCTCCCACCAGCACCTTGACCTCCTGCAGGCTCAGCCTGGCGCCGCTCTCACCTCCATCCATGCACAGCTGGCTCCTTGTTGGCATCCAGGGCTCAGATCAATGTCACCTCCCCATAGCCACCCCCTCCCCACAACCACCCAGTCTACAGTAGCCTGTGTCCTGCTTACCACCACACAGCAGTGTTAGGCCCTCCCCACACTGTTCTCAAATGTTCTTATTTGTTTGCTACCTGTCCTTGCTGGGATGCCAGTTCCCAGAGAACAGGAGCCTGGTCTGTACCCTCAGATCCTAACCGGGGAACAGGAG
>NW_012102388.1:2667376-2697224 GCF_000951045.1 Mandrillus leucophaeus
TGTGTGTGTGTGTGTATTCCATTAATTCTGTCCCTCTAGAGAACCCTAATACAGCACATAAGAAGAAGGGTGTTAATGGATACCTGAGTGAATGAAATGAAATTAAAAGTGCTCTGGGAACTGAGATGTTAATACACTCCTGTGTTGGGACTGTTCTCAGAGGACCTGGCTGTAGCATTCACAGCAAGGTGAGGCATCCCAGGGCCATGCTGCCTCTGGCCTCACTTCCTGCTCCTCTGCCCCTCACTCTGTACGCCCAGCATCTGGGCCCTTGACTGCCCCCCTCCCTACAATCTTCATCTGCCCAAGGTCCACGCCCTAGCTGTCCATGGGGCTAATGTGTGCCTTTATGTTTGCTCAGATATCACCTCAGCAAGGCCTTGCCTGACCAGATAATTTAAATGGAACTTCCTCAGCCCTGACGGCCTCATCCACCCCTGAACAGAGCCATGGCTGTATTCATCCAAGGCACGTTCAGACTTCTAACAGTTTCAATACTTACTTATGATGGGCATCATTTGTCTATCATCCCTGACTAGAATGAAAGCTCAAATAAAGCAGTGACTTTAACAAATCCCCAGTGAGTCTTCCATAAATATTTGCTAAGTTGGTGAATGACTCTTCGGAGGCAGGGCCACACACACACGTCCTATCTCACAGAGTATTGAGAGGATTAACCGAGACGACGGTAGATCAAAGGCTTAGCTCAGTGCCTGCCTAGGGCGTTCTGCACACCTGCCACCCATTACCTACATTAGCTGACACTGAGCACCCCAGCAGTTCCGAGTGACCTTGTACAAACAAGGTCTGAACTGGACCTGAGGAGCAGGTGGGCACTGATGGCAGAGAGGGAGGGAGCAGCAGGTTAGAGACAGGTGGTACACAGGTGCAGGGTGGACACACAGGTGTGTCTCTCTGGGGACAGTGAAAGTCTCAAGGGTGCCAGGGTTTAGAAAGGAGAGTGAGAGACTTTGCTGGAGACAAGAGCTGGGGACAGACTTCTGGTTCCAAAATAGTACATAGAGCCAGGTCCAATGGCTCATACCTGTAATCCCAGCTACTTGGGAGGCTGAAGCAGGAGAACTGCTTGAACCCAGGAGGTGGAGGCTGCAGTGAGATCATGCCACTGCACTCCAGGCTGGGTGACAGAGTGAGACTCTGTCTCAATTTTTTAAAAAAATGGTGACATAGAAGCAAGCTGGCTTCACCATCCCCCATCCCCACCCACTGCCACAGAAAACTAAAAACAAACATACAGGGCCAAGATGATCCCCAGCAATATCCTAGAACTCAAATGTGAGGATGGGCCACTTCCCAGGGCCACAGAGAAGGGACAAAACTCTGAGAAGATGGTAAGAGAATCAAATTTTCATATCCATGATGCCCCTGCCTTCCATGGCCCAGCACCAAGCACATGAAAAATTTCCCCTGTCTCAGTTTCTACACTGGAAAAAGTGAACTTGAGGTGGGCAATTGCCTTCCCCCCGATCTTAGAGTCCCTGGCAGGAAACTTGTCTCTGTCTCAGCCCCTGGAAGCATTGAGAGAGGGCCTGAAGGGAGAAATATTCCTGAGGACAGCCAGAGACAAAGCGTGGAGGTGGGACTACCATCCCAGCCCCGGAAACTCTGCTCTGTAACTCGTCAAAGGAGACACCAAGCCAGAGTGACTATTCAGCAGCACAACGCCGTAGGAGGTATGTTCCACAGGACCCCTGGGCACGAGCCCAAGCCAGCCTTCCCACACTACTGGGATATCCCTTTTGGAACCTTCCCCATTCAGACAGGGAGCACTCCGATAGTTTGCTAGAGCCAAGGCAAACCTGAGGTTAAGGGATCATGTACTACTAAAAAGGGGCAGCAACCTAGCAGGAAAAAAAAAATAAGAAATTCAACAGGTAAATTGCAAACATACCCAATAAAAACACAAGCCAAGCCAGATAGAGAACACTGGAATAAATAATCTTCAATGCAAAGACATAAATATACATTCACAAGAAACAACAGCAAACAGGGAACCATGGTCTCCCCAAATGGACAAAGCAAGAAACCAGTGACTGGCTCCATATGAGACAGTGATAACGAGCTCTCTCACCAAGAATTCAAAATTACAGTTTTAAGGAAACTCAGTGACCTCCAACATAACACTTAAGACATCTGTCAGAGAAATTGAACTAAAACATTGAAATAATTTTAAAAATCAAACAGAAATCTTAAAAGTGAGAAATACATTTACTGAACTGAAAAATTTATTAGAGGCTCTCAACAGCAGAATGAAGCAAGCAGAGAAAATAATCACTGAGCTTGAAGACAGGCTATTTGAAATTATAGAGGAGAAAAAAAGGATGAAAAGAAATGAAGGTTGCCTACATGATACAGAAAATTACCTCAAAAGATCAAATCTAAGAAATTTTTTTTTTTTTTTTTTTTTGTGAGAGACAGGTCTCGCCTTCATTGCTCAGACTGGAGTGCAGTAGTGCAATCACAGCTTACTGCAGCCTTGACCACCCAGGCTGAAAGGACCCTCCCACCTCAGCATGCTGAATAGCTGGAACCACAGGCATGCAACCACCATGCCCAGCTAATTTATTTAGATTTTTGTAGAGACCAGGTCACATTATGTTGCCCAGGCTGATCCCAAACTCCTGGGCTCAAGCGATCCTCTCACTCCCACCTCAGCCTCCCAAAGTACCAGAATTATAGATTTGAGCAACCACACCTGGCTCAAATCTAAGAATTATTGGTGTTCAAGAGGAAGTTGAGCAAAAGCAAGGAGTGGAAAGATTATTCAAAGAAATACTACAAAAAGCTTTTCAAAACTTGAGAAAGACATAAATACCCTGATATGGCTAGGCTTTGCATCCCCACCCAAATCTCATCTTGAATTATAATCCCCACAATCCCCATGTGTCAGTGGAGAGACGAAGTAGAGGTCATTGGACCAAGGGGACGGTTTCCCCCATGCTGTTCTCATTATAGCGAGGGAGTTCTCATGAGATCTGATGGTTTTATAAGTGTGTGGTAGTTTCTGCTGTGTTTGTTCTCCCTTGGGCTGCCTCGTGAAGAAGATGCCCAAGTTCCCTTTGCATTCCGCCATAATTGTAAGTTTCCTGAGCCCTCCCCAGCCAGGTGGAACTGTGACTCAATTAAATAAATTACCCAGTCTCATGCAATTCTTTATAGTAGCGTGAGAATGGACTAATACATATCCATATTCAGGAAGAACAAAGAACACCAAACAGATTTGACCCAAATAAAACTACCTCAAGGCATATGTAGGGTCCAGCCCTGTGGGGCTTTGCGGCTGTTCTCCCCATGTGTGGAGACATGAGATTGTAAGAAATAAAGACACAAGACAAAGAGATAAGGAGAAAACAGCTGGGCCCGGGGGTATCACCACCACCAAGATGCAGAGACCGGTAGTGGCCCTGAATGACTGGGCGTGCTGATATTTATTGCATACAAGACAAGGTGGCAGGGTAAGGAGGGTGAGTTGTCCAAGTGATTGAGAAGGTCGAGCAAGTCACGTGATCATGGGACAGGGGGCCCTTCCCTTTTAGGTAGCTGAAGCAGAGAGGGAAGGCAGCATATATCAACATTTTCTTCTACGCACTTATAAGAAAGATCAAAGACTTTAAGACTTTCACTATTTCTTCTACCACTACCTACTAAGAAGTGCAAAGAAGAACCAGTAGCATGGGAGGAATGTGAAAGTGGACAAGGAGTGTGACCATTGAAGCACAGCACCACACGGAGGGGGTTTAAACCTCCGAATGACTGTGGGCAGGCCTGGATAATATCCAGCCTCCCACAAGAAGCTGGTGGAGCAGAGGGTTCCCTGACTCCTCCAAGGAAAGCAGACTCCCTTTCATGGTGCCTTCCCAGGCACTGGTGTTACCACTTGACCAAGGAGCCCTCAAGCAGCCCTTATGCGGCTGTGACAGAGGGCCCACTTCTTGCCTTCTAGGTCACTTCTCACAATGTCCCTTCAGCACCTGACTCTATACCCACCGGTTATTCCTTGGTAATATGAGTAACACAACAAAGAGTAATATTAAAAGCTAACGATTAACAATGTTTATACCAATGATTGATAATGTCCATGATCATCTCTATATCTAATTTGTATTATGACTATTCTTATTCTAACTATTTTCTTTATTATACTGAAACAGTTTGTGCCTTCAGTCTCTTGCCTCGGCACCTGGGTAATCCTTTACCCAGAGCATAAACTCTCAAAGGTCAAGGACAAAGAGAGGATCCTAAAAGCAGCAAGAGAGAATAAGCAAATAACATATAAAGGAATTCCAGTTTGTCTGGCAACAGACTTCTCAGTGGAAACCATGCAGACCAGGAGGGAGTGGGACAAAATTTTCAAAGTACTAAAAGAAAAAAGCTGCCATCCAAGAATACTCTATCTAGCAAAGCTATTCTTCAAATATGAGGGGGAGATAAAGTCTTTCCCAGGCAAGCAAAAGCTAGGAGAATTCACCACCACCAGACCTGTTTTACACGAAACACTAAGGGGAGTTCTTAAATCTGAAAGAAAAAAAAATGTTGGCCGGGCGCGGTGGCTCATGCCTGTAATCCCAGCACTTTGGGAGGCCGAGGTGGGTGGATCACAAGGTCAGGAGATCGAGACCATGGTGAAACCCCGTCTCTACTAAAAATATAAAAAACATTAGCCAGGCGCGGTGGCGGGCGCCTGTAGTCCCAGCTACTCAGGAGGCTGAGGCAGGAGAATGGCGTGAACCCGGGAGGCGGAGCTTGCAGTGAGCCGAGATCGCGCCACTGCACTCCAGCCTGGGTGACAGAGCAAGACTCCGTCTCAAAAAAAAAAAAAAAAAAAAAAGAAAAAAAAATGCCACACATACAAAAAAGAATGAAATCATGTCCCTTGCAGCAACACAGATGCAGCTGGAGGCCACTATCTTAAGCAAATTAATGCAGGAACAAAAAAATCAAACTCTGCAAGTTCTCACTTATAAGTGGGAGTTAAACACTGGGTACTCATGGACATGAAGAGGGACCCAACAGATCCTGGGGGCTACTATAGGGAGAGGGAGGGAAGGGGCAAGGGCTGAAAAATGCTTGGGTACTGTGCTTAGTACCTGTGTGATGTGATCAATTGTACCCCAAACCTCAGCATCACAGAACATACCCATGTAACAAACCTGCAGATGTACCCCTAAATCTAAAATAAAAGTTGAAATAAAAAAATTAAACAAGACTAAAAAAAAAAACTAACATGCAAAAAGAAAATACTTGAAGAAACAAAACCTAATGGTAAAATTCAGTACAATGAAAACCCCAGACTACTCCAGTACCATACTTGTGATATGCAATCCACTCATAACTCTAGTATGAAGCCTAAAAGACAAATCTATCAAATACAAAAGTAGCTACAGCAACCCATTGAGAGATAAGCAATACAAAGCATGTAAACTGAGACAAGTGTCAAAATTTGAGGGATGGAGTTAAAGTGGAGTTTCTTGAATAGTTTTTTCAGTGTTGGTTTTACACTAAACCAGCCTGGGCAACAGAGCGAGACTCCATCTCAAATAAATAAATAAATAAATAAATAACATAATACTAGAAGTCCCAACCAGAGCAACTAGGCAACAGGAAGAAATAAAGAACATTCAAATTGTAATGGAAGAAGTCAAATTATTCTTGTTTGCAGATGACATGATTTTATATTTAGAAAAACCTAAAGACTCTACCAAAAACCTATGTGAACTGATACACAAATTCAGGAAACCTGCATGATACAAAATCAATGTACAAAAATCAGTAGCATTTATATATACCAGCAGTGGACAATTTGAAAAGGAAATCAAGAAAGCAACCCCATTTACAACAGCTACAAAGAACATAAAATTCCTAAGAATAAATTTAATCATATTTGTATAGATTGTGAACAATCTATACAAATAAACTATAAAACACTGATGAAAGAAATCGAAGAGGACACCAGAAAATAGAAAGATATTCCATGTTCATGGACTGGAAGAGTTAACATCATTAAAATGACAACGCTACCCAAAGCAATTCACAGGTTCAACGCAATCTCTATCAAAATACCAGTGACATTCTTCACAGAAATAGAAAAACAATCCTAAAATTAATATAACCACAAAAGACCCTGAATAAACAAAGCCATCCTGAGCAAAGGAACAAAGCTGGAGGTATCATATTACCTGACTTCAATATGCTGCAAAGCTTGGTAAGCAAATAGGCGTGGTACTGGCCTAAAAACAGACACATAGACCAATGGAACAGAATAGAGAACCCAAATAAAAATCCACACATTTACAATCAAGTCACTTTTACCAAAGGCACCAAGAACACACAATGTGGAAAGGGCAGTCCCTCTAATCCCTCTAATAAATGTTTCTGGGAAAACCATATAACCATATGTGGAAGAATGAAACTAGATTCCTATCTCTCACCACGTAGAAAAATAAAATCAAAATGGATTAAGACTTCAAAGCTTCAACCTGAAGCTATGAAACTACCAAAAGAAAACATTGAGGAAATGCCACAGGACATTGGTCTGGGCAAATATTTTTTTGAGTAAGACCTCAAAAGCATAGGCAACAAAAGCAAAAATAGACAACTGGGATTACATCAAGCTAAAAAAAAACTTCTGCACAGCAAAGCAACAAAGTAGAGACAACCCACAGAATGGGAGAAAATATTTGCAAACTATCTGTCTAACAAGGGATTAAAAACCAAAATATATAAGGAGTTCAAACAACTCTATAGCAAATAATAATAATAATAAATAAAGTGATTAGAAAAGGGGCAAAATATCCAAATAGACATTTCACAAAAGAAGACATACAAATAGCCACAAGTATATGAAAAATAATCAGCATCGCTAATCATCCAAGAAATGCAAATCAAAACCACAATGAGCTATTGTCTCACCCCAGTTAGAATGGCTTTTATCTAAGGGAATAACGGATGCTGTTGAGGATATGGAGAAAGGGGAACCCTTGTACACTGTTGGTGGGAATGTAAATTAGTACCATCACTATGGAAAACAGTATGGAGGTTCCTCAGAAAACCAGTTTTCTATGATCCAGTAATTCCACTAGTACTGGGTATATATCCAAAAGAAAAGAAATCAATATTTAAGTGATATCTGCACTTCCATATTGAATGCAGCACTAGTCACAACAGCCAAAATATGGAATCAACCTAAATGCTCACCAGTGGATGAATGGATAAGAAAATGTTGTGCATATACACAGTGGAGCGCTGTTCAGCCAGAAACAAGAATGAGATCCTGTCGTTTGCAGCAACACAGATGGAACTGGAGGTCATTATGTTAAGTGAAACAAGCCAAGCACAGAAAGACAAATGTGACATATGTTCTCACTCCTATGTGGACGCTAAAACAGTGGATCTCATGAAGACAGAGAGCAGACTGGTGGTTACCAGAGGGTGGGAAGGGTAGGGAAGAGAGGTAGATGAGTGAGTACAAATCCCAGAGGGAGGGAACGGTAGGGAAGAGAGGTGGATGAGTCTACAATCTGCAGTGTGGTATATGCAGGAAGACCTGGTGTTTGGTAGATCAGCAGAGTGGCTACCATTAACATTAATCTGTTGTACATTTCCAAATAGCTAGAAGAGAACAATTCGAATGTCCCCAGCATAAAGAAAATATAAATATTTCAGGTGATGGACATCCCAATTACCTTGATTTGACTATATGAATGTATGAAATTATCACATGTATCCCCAAACTATGTACATCTATTATGTATCAATTTAAAAGATTAAAAATTTTAAACATTAACAACAACAACAAAAAAAGAGCCAGGGACAGACTGGCCAATCTTGAATGCCAGGATGAGGGCCTCAGGAGCCGAGGGTTGGAGTGACCAAGGGTCAGGCTCCTCCCTGGCTAGGTCGCCAGAGGGCCAGGGGACCAGCCCCTGTGGCCGATGGAAGAGGAAAGGACAAGGCTCCTGACCCCACGAGCATCTTTTCTCACACAGGGCACAGCCCTCAAAGGTGTCCAGGGGCTGAACAAGCCCAGGAAGGCTGCAGCCTCTTATCCATTTAATTTACAGTGTTTGGAATTCATTACAGAATAATTCTCTCATCGATTTGCTGCTGACATATTTACTGTTCTTCTTTTCAGATTAAGAAAGATATGGAGATGCAAAAGTAACTTTATGTCAGACCTGGGAGATCTGAAAGTTGCTGGCACTTTAAGTAGTTTTAGTTTAAATTCTGTAAGATGGAAATGACCATCCACAACAAAATTTCAGTACGGTGGGGTCAGTGGAAGTCACATGCTCTGTCTTCACATTTCAGCCCCTCTGTGTCCCGACCCCAGGGCGGGGGTCACCTGTACTCCGTCAACGCCTCCAGGGTAGGCTTGCCCGATGCTCCCTCTTGCTCCGGAAGTGAAGGCCTCATCCCAAGTGTGACGTCCATTTATTGGTCATGGCTACCCAGCATTCAGGCCAAAAAGTGCGTAATTGCTCCAAATTCCCTGTGAGGAGCAGTGCCCCAGCTTTCAGGCCCGTGGTTTAGGGGTGCTGGCTGCACCCCAGAGCCAAGGTGGACGATGAGATTCAGGTCAGGGTGATGAGTGAATCCCCTCTACAGGGTCTGGCTCAGGGAGGGCACAGGCCCAGCCTGAGTTCCCCTCCTCCTCCAGGCGCAGGCCTCTGTCTGAGCAGGTGGGACAGGGACTCTCCCGTGGGCCTGAACCCCTGCCACAGCCATTCTGCCACCGAGGGGGCAGAGTCGACCTCAGTCTGAAGCCAACACGGAGGATACGAAGGAGAAGCTGGGCCCTGGTGCTGCAATTACCAAACAATTCCTGCCACGCCAAAGCTTCTCAGTTCTGGACTTCACAGTCACCTGCGTCAGTCAGTCCCCCTTCTGCTTAGGCCAGTGCATGCTGGGATTTCTGTCACCTGCAATTGGCTGGGCCCTAGCAGATGTGGGTCAGGACACCCTGACAGCAGTGAGTTGTGTGGGTGGAATTCCTCTCAGAGACCCCCGCCCCTTCTCCAGGTGGGCAGCCCAGAGCACGCCAGGACGTTACTCTCGTTGTTGAAAGGGTTAAGAATGCATATATGTGTGCGTGTGCTCGTGTGTGTGTATGTGCATGGGTGCTCACGTGTGTGTGTGTGTGCATGGGTGCTCGTGTGTGTGTGTGCGCGCATGGGTGCTCGTGTGTGTGTGTGTGCGCGCGCACATAGGTGCTCGTGTGTGTGTGTGTGTGTGTGTGCATGAATGCTCGTGTGTGTGCATGGGTGCTCGTGTGTGTGTGTGTGCATGGGTGCTCGCGTGTGTACCCCAGCACAGTGCCTGGCTCTCACCTCCTGCCCCACCCTGGGCCTTCGGCTGTGTGAGCCATGGCAGAGAGGACATCATCTCCTGCCAATGCCCCCTGCTTGCTGGGAACCTGCTGGGGCTGGGCTGAGCACTGAGGGCGTCTTTGGCAGAGGCTCCAGCACATCCTGTCCCTTGCCCCCTTTGGGGGGGTTAGCTCCACAGCGTCCTGAATGGGGACGGGGGTTGCAAGGCAACAGACAGCAAGGGGAAGTGAAGGCCACTAACTTCCTTCTGCTACGGGGTCCACCGCTGTGTTCAGGGCCCTTTTCTTCCTCTTTTAAAAATTCTGTGTCCTCTGGAAAATCGGAACGGCCCTATCTGCCTGTTCTGTGTTTGTAAGATAAGGATAATGACACGTCTCCCAGGATCTTGAGCGAGTGAGACGAGGTCCCAGGCATCGCCGCCACAGGGTGTCTGCGCGTGGTGAGTGCCAGTAACACGGGTGCCCTCCTGATCCTCCCACTGGAACGCTATGGCACAGCCACAATAAAGACGCTCGCTGTTCCTAAAAGCCTGGCTTCCCCATTCCCAAGTCATGCAGTGGTGACCAGAGCTAGGATTACTAACAGGATCATTGCTTTAGTGAATAAAACCAATTTATAATGAAAATTTAATACAACAACAAGAAAATCAATGTTTATGATGCCTGGGGATGGCAGTTCCCCTCTTAAATCAGGCAGGCATCTGCCTGGTACCTTTGTTTGTCTCTAATGCGAGGGTCAGATTCAATTCAGGTTATGCCTAAATTGTCAGGAACTCAAAATGAAAGGGACATATTTAAATGAGGATTATGGTACTTTAAAGTTGCTCCTGGTGTCTCCCTCAACTGATCAGGACCCCAATTCCTACCATTTCAGAATCAGTTCCTATGACTCTCACCAAAAGTCTACACTGCAGGACAGGGCGGCAGGGCTGGGCGTCTGCTTTCCCCACACCTGCTCCTGAAGCAGGAAGGCAGGCCCAGGTGTGTCCCAAGGAACCTGAAAGTCAGGGGTCCGGGGAGATGAGCAAGCATGGGAAACAGAGGTCTCCTCTGGAGTAGATGGGTCTGGAGGTTGGAACAGCAGGGAAGAAGCCCTCACCCATCACCTCCCAGAGGCCGGGTCAGCCACGGCCGAGCCCACACCACCTCCCAGAGGCCAGGTCAGATACAGCCGAGCCCACATCAGCCTCCCCTCGCACCCCTCTCCCTAGCTCACTCTGCTGCAGCCTCAGAGGCCTCCTTCTGGGGGCTTGAACCTCAGGGTCTTTGTGCTCACTGTCCTCTGCCTAGGAAGCCCTCCTTCCCTGTTTCATTCCTTGGGTCTCAGGGTGACTGTCTCATCCCCAGACACCCTGGGAACACAGTGCAGGCCCTTGGGTTGGGCCTCCGCTCATCACTCCCACCTCCCTCTGTGATGATGGGCCTCTCTGTGGATTGCCTGGTTTAAGGACTATCTTTGCAGCTAGAATGTCAACTCCAGAGGGCAGGACCCTGTCTGTCCCACTGTCTTCTGCAGTTCCCCCTAAGCCCACCTGCCGGGATTTCCAGCACCTGCCACAGGAAGTCCCGACTCATGCCTACTGCCCTCCTGCCGGCAGGAGCATAGTCTCAAAGACACTGGAAGCTTCTGGAGCAACAGGGCAGAGTGGACCTCCCGCCGGCCCTGGGAAACCTGGACCAACAGCATCCATGGCCCTGCTGCCTGGGCTGGACGGAAGACGGCGGAAGGGGAGAGAGCAAATCAGACCACTGGCAAAGACGACCCCGCTGCTGTCTGGACGACTGGAATGGAAGCCCACGGGCTCCAGACTTCTGTGGGAATAATAAATGCTGGCTGCATATTCCAGAAACTCTAGAGTGTGTCCGAATGATTAACGAGGGACAGTGGACCCTGTGTTGTTTCTTGGCCTCTGTATTTAAGACCCAGAAGGAAGCATTTCCGTAACGCTGATGCTGCTCGCATTGTGGGCTTTTACAGTCCATCATCCCTTCGAATTCTCCAGAGACTTTGCTGAGGGTATTTATCCCCCTGCTCACCAGCCTGGGTCCGTCTGGTCTCATTCGGCGTGCACGTGTCTTCCACCTCGCCAGGACAATCACACTAGCTGTGGCATCACGGGAGGAGTGGCGGCTCACCACGGCCTCTGTTCCTGCATCAGCGCAGTTAAGTGGGAGACAGCAGCTGAGAGTGGCACAAATCTGGCATTTCCGGAAAATGCAAAGCAAGCAGGCCTGGCCGCTCTTCCCTTGTCCTCACCCTTGCCTGGCTGGATGGTGCGGGCTCATCCTGCTACAAGTCGGAGGAGGCCCTGGCGGCGAGGAGTGCGTGAGCCAAACACCAGGGCCTTTCCTCACTCGTCAGAACAGCCACAAGCTACTTACCCAGACGTGGAAGAAACGGCTTGAAGGGCCACTCAGGATCCTCATTTCACCTCAGGTGAAAACGGAGGCTGCACTTCTCTGGATGCTGGAGCATGAATACAATGTGATGTTGTATTTCAGCTGGTGATTGAAGCTGGATGGAATTCTCGGCCTTTGTTTTGTTTTACATCTCAGCAGAAGCTATTTTAAAAGCCTTGTCCTGAACTATGGCTGAAGTTTAGGGAAGCAGAAAGTAGGAAAGGGTGTTGCTGCCACCCGGACAACAAGAAGAAAAAGCTGCAGGACTGCTCTCCTTGAGTCCGTGGGAACTGAGACTGACCCGGAACCTAGAGGGGGAAAGAGACCGGCGCCTGCAGGGAGAAGAGGCCCCGAGCACCTGCCTGGGAGGTTGAAGTGAAAATGGAAACGTGCTAGCCATGGACTGCGGGCTGGTGGGAGACTCAGAGGCACACACAGCAGCAGACCTGGGGCTCCACACCCGCAGGTTCCAGGCCTTTTCTCTGGGAAACCCAGCCGGGGCCCACAGGGAGAACTGGGGCCCATCCCCAAGCAGCGCTGCAGTGGGGAGGGCTGGGCTGCTGTGGAGACGCCACCCAGGGCGGATGGGACCACAGCGCCAGTGCTGGGGACCCTGGGGGATCCCACTGCAGATAGGGAGGGCAACAAGGAAACAAAAACAGCTCTGCCCTGAGAGAGGGGAAGGGTCACTTGGGATGCCAGACCCCAGATCCCATTTTACAGCTCCCCACCCCCGTAAGGCCTGACCAGAGCATCAGAGAATGTGTCCCCACATCCCACCACCGTGGTAAGAAGCCACGAATAAGATGATTAGTGGACAGCAGTTGCTCTGAAGCGCAGCATGGAAGGGGGACCCAAGGCAAAGAGAGAGAAAATGCAAAGTGTCTCTGGTCTCTAGAGGATGGGAAGTCCCCAGTGGAGCAAGGTAACCATAGCAACAACAAACTTCAAACCCAGCCGGGTTCCTGACTAGGTCAGCACAGGCCCTCACCCTAGGCGCCCAGAAGGAAAAAATTCCACAAATAGTGAAACAAAATCAGCAAGTCTAACATGGCTGTACTTGGATTTGTAGATGGAGAAGAGAGAATGGGACAAAAAGAATATTTGAAAGAATGATCACTGCGAATTTACCAAAATTAGTGACAACAAATCACAAACCTAAGAAACTAAAGAACACCAAGAAGGATGAACAATGACAGCACCAAAAACAACACCGAGACACACCACATTCAAACTGCTGAAAACCAGACAGAACGAAAATCCTGAACACAACCAGAAAGGGGGTGAACGGGAAGCATGCCCCATGGAGAAACAGGGATAAAAGTTATGGAATACTTCTCATAGAAATTATGCAAGCTTTTTTTCATATGTTTGTTGGCCGCGTGTACGTCTTCTTGTGAAGTATATGTTCACGTCCTTGGCCCACTTTTTAATGGGGTTATTTGGTTTATTCTGGTAAATGTGTTTAAGTTCCTTGCAGACTCTGAATATTAGACCTTTGTCAGATGGATAGACTGCAAACATTTTCTCCCATTCTGTCAGTTGCCTGTTCACTCTGATGATAGTTTCTTTTGCTGTGCAGAAGCCCTTTCGTTTAATTAGATCCCATTTGTCAGTTTTTGCTTTTGCTGCAATTGCTTTTGGCATTTTTGTCATGAAGTCTTTGCCCGTGCCTATGTCCTAAATGGTACTGCCTAGATTTTCTTCTAGGGATTTTATAGTTTCGGGTTTTACATTTAAGTCTTTAAAACTCAACATCACTGATCATTAGAGAAACGCAGATCAAAGCCACAATGAGAAACCATCTCACACCAGTCAGAATGACTATTATTAAAAAGTCAATAAACAACAGATGCTGGCGAGGTTGCAGAGAAGAAGGAACACTTTCACGCAGTCGGTGGGAGTGAAAATTAGTTCAGCCATTGTAGAAGACAGTGTGGCGATCCCTCAAAGACCTCGAGGCACAAATGCCATTTGACCCAGCAATCTCATTACTGGGTATGCACCTAAAGGAATATAAATCATTCTATTTTAAAGATATGTGCATGTGTATGTTCACCACGGCACTATTCACAATAGCAAAGACATGAAATCAATCTAAACGCCCATCAGTGATAGACTAGATAAAGAAAACGTGGTACATATACACTATGGAACACCATGCAGTCATAAAAAGGAATGAGATCATGTCCTTTGCAGGGACATGGATGGAGTTGGAAGCCATTATCCTCAGCAAACTAATGTAGGAACAGAAAACCAACTGCTGCATGTTTTCACTTGTAAGTGGGAGCTGAATGATGAGAACACATGGACACCTGAGGGGAACAACACACACTGGGCCTGTTGGAGAAGGGGTGAAGCGGGAGGGAGAGCATCCAGAAGAATAGCTGATGCATGCTGGGCTTAATATCCAGATGATGGGACGATCTGTGCAGTAAACCACCATGGCACACGTTTACCAATGTAACAAAACTGCACATCCTGCACATGTTTGGGGAAACTGAAAAGTTGAAGAAAAAAAAAGAAGTTATGCAAGCAAAAAGACAAGTAACATCTTTAAAGTGCTAAAAGACTAAAAAGCTCTCAGAATTCTACATCTATTGAAAGTATCCTTCAAAAATGAAGGAGAAAGACAGACTCTCCCAGGTAAACAAAACTGAGGGCATGCACTCAGCAGACCTGCCCTATGAGAAATGGTGAAAGAAGTTCTCCAAGCAAAGGGAGTATGACATAGGTCAGAAACATGGAGTGAAAAAGGTATAAATATCGTGAGAATGGAATAAACGAAGATAACATATCTATTTTTTCTATTTTTAATTGCTCTGAAAGATCAATGACTAAGCAATACTAGTGCTATGGTTGGAATGTTGGTGTCCCCTGTACAACTCATTTTTTGAAATCCTAACCCCTGAAGTGGTGTCATTAGGAGGTGGGGTCTTCGGCAGGTGATGAGGTCATGAGGGTAGAGGAGCCTTCATGAATGGGATTAGTGCCCTCATAAAAGGTACCCCAGAGAGCTGCCTTCCCCTTCCACCATTGAGGATGCAGTGAGAAGCTGCTGTTGGTAAGCCAGGAGGTGGGCTCTTACCAGATGCCAAACCTGCCCATGCCTTGATCTGAGACTTCCCAGCCTCCAAAACTGCAAGAAATAAGTGTTTGTGTTTAGAAGCCACCAAGCTGATGGTATTTTGTTAGAGCAGCCCAAACAGACTAAGACAAATAGTACCAATGAATTGTGTGTACAACATGGAAAACGGAAATGCATGGGAACGACAGTGGCATGGGGATGGCAGAGCGGGGTGGGGATATTCTACCATAAGGTCCGCACGATGGCAGAGGGGTTGGGGACATCCCGCTACCAGGTCTGCACGGTGGCAGAGGGGTTGGGGACATCCCGCTACCAGGTCCGCACGGTGGCAGAGGGCTTGGGGACATCCCGCTACCAGGTCCGCATGCTTCCAGTGAAGCAATAGTATATTACTTGGAGGTGGACTCAGATTATTTAAAAAATGAATATTACAAACCACAATTCACAACCAAATGTTTTCAAACAGGTTCTACATAATATCAGCTGAGAAGATGAAATGGAATAATAACAAATGTACCATTAAACTCAGGCAAGGCAGAAAGAAAGGGAAAAAACAGAACAAATGGAAAAACACAAGACAACTGACAAGATGGTAGTTATTACTCTCGTTCCATCAATAATCCTTTTAAATGTGGGTGGTCAAAGCCACCAGTTACCATGCAGAGAATGCCAGACTGGACAGAAAGAGGCAAGCATCAAATACAGGCTGTTTACAAGAAACCCATTTTAAACATGAAAACATACATCCGCCAGGAGTAAACCAAGGAGAAGGAATACTATGCTAACACCACCTGAAAGAAAGCTGGAGTGAAACATTGATTTCAGGCCAAGTGGACTTCAGAACAAGGAGATTCTACGCTGACAAACAGGTACACGTGCCAGGAAGTCAGGACGATCCTAAATATCCACTGCCTAACAACAGAACTTCAAATTACATGAGGCAAAAACTGCCAGGACTGAAAGGGAAAATTGACAAATTCACAATTAGAGGAGGACTCCTCTATTCTGCACTCTCGGAAATTGATAAAACAAGTAGGCAGAAAATCAGTAAGGCTATTGATGACCTGAGCAGCATTATCAACCAACCACCTTGACTTCACGGACACTCCAGGACACTGCAGTTGGTAACTGCAGAATGAGCATCGTTCTCCAGTGCACAGAGGCACTCGCAAAATCAGGCCATCCAATGAAAACATGTAACTCATGAAAGTACGTTCTTGAGGCATAATAGAATTCAAGTGGAAATCAATCACAGCAAGATATCTGGAAAATCCCCAAATATTTGGAAATTGAACAACACATGTCTAAATAATCTAAAATCAAAGACGAAGTCGCAAAAAAATTAAGCATATAAATATACATAACAAGCGAATATATAAATAAAAACATAAAACATGAAAATATGTGAGTTGCGTTTAAAGCAGTACTGGACTTTTAGACCATCACAAGCACAGAGTAAAAAGAAGAAACTGTACCATTATTCACCAAGGCTGCAAACTTAACTACCTTCTCAGCTTCACTGTACCTCGAAGGAAGATGCCGCAGTCATTTATTCTCCCGAAGCAGAACCTCAGAATCACTTCGTCTTCTAAGGTAGACCCTCGAGAGAGCACACAGTCCTCTTTTCAATGGTAACCTGCCGTCCTCAACAAAGCAAACCCCATCCGATGTGCCCACAGGTAGAGTCTGGGTTTGGACAGTTAGTACATTTTCTTCTCTGAATGACTTACTATAGAATTGATTTTTTTTTTTGGTAAATAAACAAGGATGTGATTCCTAAGCAGCCAGCACCCCTCCCGCTAGAGCATGGGGTGGGACTGATCTGTCCCAGCTGGACTCTGGCTGTGGAAGGACACCCTTAGATTTTCTGGCTTTGCTGGCCTTCCCCAGCAAATGGTTGTCACTGCATAGAACATTCCGGGGCCACTTGTGGTGCCTCAGACACACAAACCCAAGAAAGGCTAGTAATTAAAACTCCCCAACAATAGGGCTGAAACACACTCTTCGTCTTTAAGGAGGAATAACCTGTCTTGGAAGGACAGTTGTCAGTTCCTTCTGTCAAGAAATAAAGCATCTGTTTCCACCCGAAGAAAGAAGATGCCTTCAGTCCAGAAACTTCGCTCTAGCAGAGACTGCACAGTGGTGGCCACGGACATCTTGTAGTGTCCGAAGTATTTTTAGGGTCTGAACAGTCTGTTGTAAAATCTCTTTGAAATTGCACCAACTTTTAAGAATCAGATTTCAGGTCAAAACCTGGATTTCTGGCTTTGCTTGAAAATTCAGAAACCCGACAGCGCCGAGCCTGCAAGGAGCGGAACGAACCCAGCAGCGGCGGCCGCTGTCCTCGGTCAGGTGGGCTGCGGGTTTGCATGCCCCCAGCACATACCGCCATGGCCTCCCTGGCCCTGTGGGCCTGCTGGCCGCTGACCGGGGCTACAGCGTCTCTCCTCCTCCACACACCCGGGGGATCTGGCTCCTCAAGCCCCGCTGAGCCGTGAATTCCGGACACCGTGCAGCTGGGCTCTGGCTGGACCTGCCCCTCCACCAGCTCCCCTGCTGCACTGGCCAGGACCATGCTGACCAGCACAGCTCCTGTAGCTGCTGCCTGGCAGGGTGGCAGCTCAGCCCCAGAGCTTTTGAGTGACTGGAAAAGGCGTCCGTCCTTCTGATGGATGCAGCCCTTGGGCCCCTCTAGGGCTGGGGAGTGAAATTCGAGGGACACATGAAGGCCACCCCCACCCCATGCCCAGTCTCAGGCTTCCGGTGAGCAAGACAGAGTCTCCAGGGTGGGAACCGCTTCCAGACTTTTCTTTTTGAGACAGGGTATCACTGTCTTGTCCAGTCTGGAGTGCAGTGGTGCAATCTCAGCTCACTACAGCCTCCACCTCCTGGGCTCAAGCCATCCTCCCACCTCAGCCTCCCAAGTAGCTGGGACCACAGGTGCATACCATGATGCCTGGCTAATTTTTGTGTTTTTTGTAGAGATGGGGTCTCATCATGTTGCTAGGCTGATCTCAAACTCCCAAGTTCAAGCCATCCACCTGCCTCAACCTCCCAAAGTGCTGGGATTACAGGTGTGAGCCACCACGCCCAGCCTGCCTTCAAATTTTAAATCTCCCTGGTGACGCCCTCTGCACACGAGCCCCACAACTGTTGTCCCAGGGTTGATGGATATTAACACAGCGTGACCGGGGGCTCTGGGAGTGAGAGCCCCCATTACCCTGGAAGTAATGTCTCCACAGGAATGACAACAGGGGCTCTAGAAAGGCTGGGAGACACAGGGGTACTGGGTTCTTGGCGCCGGGCCCCACGCCGTGTGGGTGGTGAAGGAGCCAGGCAGAGCCACCTCAGAACCCCAGCTGTCACTGACCACGGTCACAAGTAAAAGCCAGATGACCAGGGCAACGTCTGAGACAGGGACCTATTCTGCCCAGGTCCTGTGGTTCTAGAAGGTTTAAGTCAGCAGGGAGAAAGGGAGAACAAGGAACAGCAGACTTGAATACAACTTCCCCTTCCCACCCTCTGTCACAGAACATCCCTTAAACCCCCTCCCAACTGACCATGCTTCAGCAGGAGCTTGATGACCAAGGGGCCTGGAGT
Organism: Mandrillus leucophaeus; assembly: GCF_000951045.1. Taxonomy (NCBI): domain Eukaryota; kingdom Metazoa; phylum Chordata; class Mammalia; order Primates; family Cercopithecidae; genus Mandrillus; species Mandrillus leucophaeus. The sequence goes on from NW_012102388.1 coordinate 2,685,811, forward strand.
CTGTTCTGAAGACATTTCGTTCCTGCATTTTGGTGGACAAGATGAATGGTCCTCCCAGACCTCCAGGAAGCACGAGGACCTCTCACTGAAGCCTCTGACACTCTTTAAAGGGCTGGGTTGGTAAAGCGATGGCAGGTGATCCTCACACAGCCCCCGGGAGGCGCTGCAGCCCCTGAACCGGCGGAGCTCAACCGCATAGCCCCAAAGGCATCTCCTCCCCGCAGCTGACAGCGATTCACTGAAAGAAAAATCACTCACACCTGTAATCCCAGAACTTTAAGACGGTGAAGCAGGAGGATAGTTTGAGGCCTGGAGTTCGAGACCAGTCTGGGCAACACGGCAGGACTCTGTCTCTATAAAAAATACAAAAATTAGCCAGGTGGGATGGCACACGCCTGTGGTCCCAGCTACTTGGGAGGCTGAGGTGGGAGGACCACCTAAGCCCAGGAACGCAAGGCTGCAGTGAGCTGTGATGGCACCACTGCACTCCAGCCTGGGTGACAGAGCAAGACCCTGACTCTAAAAAATAATACTTTAAAAATTTTAAAAAGAAAAATCAGCCTTGCTCAGAGCTCTTTGTAGGTGCCACTGATGGAAGCTCAAATTCCATAATCCTTTCCCTTTGCAACAGTCACTGCCTCGCAGGCAGATCTCGCCTCAGAGCAGGTGTGCGCCTTGCCCTGGACGTGCGCACTCCACCCATTTGGGTCATGACCACGTCCAGCTAATCAGAAACGCCTCTGGCGGAGGAAGCTGTCCTTGTTTGTGGCTCCCCCAGAGAGTGGCTCAGCCCCTGAGGGTGTGGCCAGGCCCTGACTGACGTGTAAGAAGGAACCTGGGCTGAGAGATGGCTGCAGCCAGGACCCCGCCCCGCTGGTGACCTCAGTGCTGTTCAGGGTCCCCTCCCATACAGCCCACTGCTGCCTGTGGACCCTCAGAACACAGGGCTCCAAGCAGGAGACAGGGCGTGGAAGGGAGCCCAGTCAATGAGGCCAGGACAGTGGGGGTCATGTGCACACAGCTGGCACCACCCCGACCTGCCCACATCCCGAACAGCAGCAATGATGGCCTCTCATTCTCTGTCCCCCTGCTAACTCCTCAGCCCAGAAGATGCCAATGAGCCAGACGTGGCCCCTCGTGTGTCTCAGTAGAACTTCAGGGAAGAGGGAGTAAACCCAGTCTCCAAGCGCCTGCCCCTGCTTCGCGCCTCATCAACCACCAGGGCCCATGGCCTCGGTCAGCGCCACCAGCTGGGAGCAGAGGCAGACGAGCTTTCCTGTTAGAGCTGGGAAAGGAGCAGGGGAGGCAGGAGAGGCAGGGCTGCTTTTATGACGGTTATGAGATACACACGTGGAGGCGGCGTCTCAGTCCATTTGGGCTGAACGAAATCCCTCAGACTGAGTCACTGGAAACAACAGAGACGTGTGGCTCACAGTGCTGGAGGCCGGGACGGCCAAGGTCAAGGGGCCAGAGGCCTCCCTGTCTGGTGAGGGCTCTCGGGCGCACCCTGTCACTGCATCCTCACAGGGAGAAGGGACAGGCAGCTTCAGCAGGTCTTGTATTAGGCCGTTCTCACGCTGCTGTAAGGAAACACCTGAGATTGGGTAATTTATAAAGAAAAGAGGTTTAACTGGCTCATGGTTCCACAGACTGTACAGGAAGCATAGTGGCTTCTAATTGGGTTCTGGGGAGGCCTCAGGAAACTCACAATCGTGGCGGAAGGCGAAGGGGAAGCCGGCATATCACACCAATGGAACACCGAGGGATGGGAGGTGCCACACATTTTTAAACAACCAGATCTCATGAGAACTCTGTCACGACAGCAGCAGCAAAGGGCCGGTGCTAAACCACTCATGAACAATCCACGCCATGATCCAATCACCTCCCACCAGGCCCCACCTCCAATACAATTCGACGTGAGATTCGGGAAGGGACATGGATCCAAACCAAATCAGGCCTCTTTTCGAAGGCCACAGATCCCATTCAGAGGGCAAATCCCCACGACCTCATCCCCTCCTGAAAGCATCACTCTTCAGAAGCAGCAGCTCAAAGGGCGAGAACTTCAGAAATCCCAACTGTGCTGTGCCTCAGTCTAGGCCACAAACACAGGCTGGGGTCCTGCCCTATGGCCCACGACTTTGTGACTTTGGTGATCTGTTCACCCACTGGCAGGGACACATCAAAGGCAGCTTTTCCTGTGGACCAGTGTCTAGCTCCCGGTACAGCCACTCTGGCCCTGATGCAGGGTTGCTGTGGGAGGTTTTGGTTGCGGGCACAGCCCAGAGACGCCCCTCGCCCTGACACGGCCCCAGGCCAACCTCAGCTCTGCCATGACTGGAGGGGCCGGGATGATCAGCATTTTTCATGTATCCGTCAGCCCGTATGTATATACTATTATTATTTGTCAATTAAAAATAAAATATTTTGGTTTGGGTGGGAGTTGAAAGAAAAAACATTAATTTGAAAATCAGAGAAGAAATGGGGTCAGGAACACAAGACCCACGATAAGGACGTCGGGACTGGCAAGGCGCCCCCCTCACTGTCCCTGGGGGTCCTCCGCAGGCCACAGGCAGGGCAAGGGAGCCTGTCAGGCCTTCTCCGCACCCTGCGGCCTCGCTCTGGGAGTCCAAGGTCCTCAGAGGCACGGATGTGGAACCACAGAGCAGACAGGGCGGACTCTGCTGCTGGCACCTCTTCTCTGCACAGCGACCACCCCCCACTTTTCTGTGGTTGGATGCTGACCTCACAAGGGGGTCATGTGATGCAGGTCTGACCAATCAAGCAACTCCATCCCATTCCCAGTGATTGGTTCTGGGACAAACATGTGACCCACTGTGGCCAATCAGAACCAGCCTGGGACTTGCACAGGGAGTGCTGGGAAAGAGCCTCCGTCTCTATCCAGGACCCTCAGAGCTGCAAGGGGCCACCAGTCGCCCTCAGGTGTCCGTGTTGGGAGAGACCTGGGGTGGATCAGGGCCCAGATGGGGGCTGGGCAGCGGGTCAGAGCCAGGACAGGAGGTGCCACAAAGTGGGGGTATGGGGTCACAAGACCAAGCCAATGCAGAAGATCAGCCGAGGCTGAGCAGAAACACCTGCTACCTCCACTGAGCCTGGAGCCCGCCGCCCCTGATCCCCCACCCTCTCGGAACTTAAGTCCATTTTACTTATGGGAGTTGAAGCTGATCTGCTATTCTTCAAAAGCTTCCTCTCTGTAACTGTGTCATTTGAAGAATATTACACAAATGGAGGCATTCAGCCTGCAGCATTTTGAGACCAGCCTTTTGCACTATTCTCTTGCAATCTGTCCAAGTCATTATGTCATCAGATGGGAACCGTCCTGGTGCTCACAGTCAGGCGAAGCTGTTCTCCTGGTGAACCCACACTTTACGGAACACCTGAATCACACAGAGCCATCTGTGACATGATGAAGCAAGATAAAAACAAGAACAACTGTGATCATATCAGATTACAGACAAAACACGAGCATGTTCCAAACCACAGAACAATCAACGTTCCCTCTATCTTGGCCAGTGTGAGAGACTGCAGCCTCAGCACCAAGCACAGCCGCAGCCTTGCTCTTAGCTTCTATCTAAAAATTGTTAAGATGCCTGTCTTCATCCATTTTCTGTTGCTATAACAGAATACCACAGATTGGGACCAGGCACAGTGGCTCGCACCTGTAATCTCAGCACATTGGAAGGTGAGGCGGGCAGATCACTTGAGGTCAGGAGTTCAAGACCAGCCTGGCCAACATGGCAAAACCCTGTCTCTACTCAAAAAAAAAAAAAAAAAAAATAGCCAAGCATAATGACGGGTGCCTATAATCCCAGCTACTAGGGAGGCTGAGGTGGGAGAATAGCTTGAACCCAGGAGGTGGAGGTTGCAGTGAGCTGAGATTATGCCACTGCACTCCAGCCTGAGTGACAGAGTGAGACTCCGTCTCAATAACAACAACAACAAAAAAGGAATACCACAAACTGGGAAATTTATAATAAACAGAAGCATATTGGCTCACAGTTCTAGAGTCTAGGAAGTCCAATATCAAGGTGCTGGCATCTGGTGAGGACTTTCTTGCTGTATCATAACAAGGCAGAGAGACAGAGAGGAGGTAAACCATCATAATAGCATGAATCCATTCATGAGCTGAACACCTCTCAACAGTCCCACTTCCCAACGCTCTCACGTGAGTTTTGAAGGGGGCAAACATTCAAACCATAGCAATGCTTAATCACAGAAATACCCCCCACTTCCTAACAGCATCTAATTCGAGAAACTCCACTTCGCAAGTCACTTAACACAGGTCCCAGTCCTACGCTAAGTCCTTTTGATGCTCTCTTACTGAGAAGTCCACACTTCCCCAAGGTATGTGTTCTCCCTCACCACAATACATCAATAAACTGAGTTTATTAAAATACACACCAAGGGGCTCTCCCACACTCACATCCTGCCTCCATCTCTCTTGGGAGCACCAGGTAAGGATCCAGGGAAGACAGCCCCACTAGCATGTGACCCCTCTGTGTCTCTGACCCCTGGGGTTCTGCATCCTCATCCAGGCTCTCAGCGATCCGAGCAGCATTTGAGAATAATTCTCCTCATTGGCTTTTAGGGCATCTGGCACCCCCAGGCCCCCCGGAAAGTACATGCTCACATCATGCCTTTCCTTGGAAACACCTGTCTTTCCTTAGGGAGGCGGGGGTGATATTGCTCCCAGTCTTTCCATCCTCTGAAGAACTCTCCTTAAATCTCAAGTTACCATTCTCTGAAGTTAAAATTCATGGGTAGAGCAGGTTTCACTGGCTCTGGATGTGTGTTTATTGAACCTTCTGGACTCACGTTTTCCAAAATCCCCCACCTAGAATAAGAGGCAGTTCATGACTGGAATCTCAGAGGCCAAACCCACATTCAGCCCCAGCGCATCTGACTTGTCTCCCTCACACCCGACCACACTCAGACGTCCTCCCTCCATCTTCTACCTGTGAGCTGCCATCTGCCTCCCCCAGACACAAAGAAGGACTGCAGAGGAGGGTTGTTTCTCCTCTATCCTTTGTGAGTCTGTTGTCCCCAGGAGTTTGCACCCTGGGTTGGTGAGTTTATAGAGCAGCCATTACCAATGTTAAGTGTGATCAACACCAGATGTGTTGTTATTTGCGTAATGAATATTAGAAGTGGGTATCTACGGGTGAAGTTGCTAACTTATTACAAATCATTACAGGTCTTAGAAAAGCACTTCTGTTAGCGATGAGGGGACTTTCTAATATATTTTGGGATATGTCCCCAACCCTGAATGTACAGGTAGAGGAAACACAGGCCTGCTGGCCTGTGCCTACGGTCCCCACATGGCCCTGTTCAGCCTGTGGATCAGAGGATGGCTGAGCATGGTGCTGCCCCAGGACTTCCCTTCTCCTTCCTCTAGTAAACCCTTCCGGCAGGGTGACGCTGGGGCAGGTTTAAAGCAGGAGATCAGGATCTTCCTGGGCTTACAGAAGAGTCTGATATGGGCCATTCTGTGTTTGCCTCCTAATGAATGTCCGTGTATACGTGGCGGAATTGGTCCAGAGTTGCCTTATCATAGATTTGTATGCGAACACATAACCGTCACCACTTCAAATTCTCTGGATGTAACTACCATCCGCCAGAAATAATCTAATAGTTGTCCAAGGACAGATTTATTCAGGCCCTTTAACAACTGTCTCCACTCCAGGAGGGCTTCCTGCGAGGCCGTGGCCAGCGATTCAGCCCCATCAAACATGCCGGGACGAAACTGCATGTGGAGATGGGATTTTGTGCCTCCAGTGAGGGGAGCTTCTCAGATACTCTGAAAGAGGTTTCTGGAACTGGGGGAGGATGGATGGCAGATTTAGTTTGAAGTGAAATTAACCAGCAAGAGTTGATGGGATGTGACTCCCGGAACTCAGGCAAGAACGCCAGCTCCTTACAATTTCATTTCCAGAGCATCAGAACTGCCAAGAGCCTGGGGTTCCCTAAGGACATCTCATCTCCCTGGATCTGGGAATAGCTTGCGGATGCCTGGGCTGTGGACAGGTGTGTGGTGCAGTCCTCACTAGCCCACGAGGTGGTGTCTCCACGGGGCTGCCTCAGTTTATTCCCCCAGTGACCCCTCACTGAGCAGTGGACCTGTCCATGTCACTTCAACCCCAGGTGCTGCATCATCTCACCTCATCCCCTGCTGCCCCCGAAGTGGGCGCTGTGACCACTCCATCCTGCAGATGAGGAAGCTGAGGCCCAGAAAGCTCAAGTGGCTGCCAGGAGCACTCATGGGCACGGCTGCCTCTCTGCCCGCATTCCTCCCATGACACCTCCCAGACCGGGAGTCACTAAGTGCCTCCAAACAGATGACAGCACCTGTAAGGCACCCAGAGCAGGAGAGAAGAAACCTCTCATCTGAGGATGCACCGTTGAAAAGGAAAATGCACCGCAAGTCTGAACGGTACCTCTGCAGAGGCGCGATTCAAACCAGGCTCTCTGGAGAGTGGGATGCTTCTGCAATGAGAGAGATTGTGCTTTCCAGCATTTCATGCAGAATTTTAAGTCAACGAGGGGCTTCTGATGGATACTCTGTCCTGTTCAGAAACCCAGTAAGCTTCCTGAACCCGGCTGGTGCTGCCTGGCTTTCAGGCTGAGTGTGGGGAAAGGCTTATATTAGAGTCAGACCCTGGGACTCAGGACTGTGGGTGAGCCCAGCATCCCCACGCTCCAGATGGGATAAAAGGGAACAAATGCTGTCGAGCTGTGTTTGAGGAGAACATTCTTCTTGTAATTAGTCCCTCAACTTCTAACAGCATCCAGAATGAAAAGAACAGGCCAGAACAGTGGTCTGCGTAACACGCTTGTTTCAGTGCGCACTCAGACACTGCCTTCTGTAAATGCTTCGCCTTCAGGCAAGCTGCACCAATGCAGAAAGACTAGATTTCTCCCGGTGTCATTATTCAGCTGAAACATCGTCTCATCCTGAAGCTGTGAAAATGCCCAACTTCCTTTCTCGTCTCCAGCACTCTCAATGGGTCCTTTCGCGTTTCCACTCAATGGTTCCTCAGCTTGGCTGAAACCAGCAGCAGCTTCCTAAACACACTGGAGCTAAAGCTTTTTTTTAATTTTCCATAAAGGAAGGGAAGTAATCTTTCAAGAGCTTGAACACCTGACCTGGCCCTACCCCCACCATCTCATTCCCTTCCTGATTCAACTATGGCCCTATCAGCTGCAGTTTCAAAATGGCAGCACAGACCTCAGACCCCATAGATTCCCTTCCCTTCTAACCAAGTAACAGTAACCACCTGCCTGGTGCACAAGAGACCGTATCATGTGTGCATTCATATAGTCACACGACTGTGATTTACTGGGCAGCTTTTTTTGTACTAGGCACTGTGCTGACTGCCCAAAAAAGGACTACAGAGTCATGATATTGGGCTCCATGTGTGACTACATCTGTTTCTGGGAAGAGGAGAGCTGGAGTAGTTTCTCAACCCTTCTAGTCCTTATTGTCCAGGGCCTGGGAAAAACCAACCTTATGCGCCACCCCCACTCCCACACGGGAACAAGGCACTGGACCCAGGTCATGAACATTCAGACCCTGATGTGATCTTACCCGTGGAAGTCACAGCCATCGGGGGGTGGGGGTGATCAGAAAACTCCTGCTTCCTTATCTAAGTGCCTCTCTGTAGCAGATGACATTGAAATGATATAGACTGAAAGATGAGAATCTGTAAAAAAACAGAACAGAAAATTATGTTGGTTTGTTTCAAGTTGCCTTTCAATCATTCTCCTTTTTTCTCATTCTGTGTTGAGAATGAACTTAACACTTGATAGATATAGACACTAAGAGCTAATACACTATGTGCACAGAGCAAATGTGAAATAAGATACCGCTCTCCAAAGAGCTTAGAATCTAATCAGATAGATAAGACAGACACAGCCCCACACAACACAAGGGATAATGTGCATGACAACGAACGACCTGGGCCAGGTGTGGCCCTGCAGTGATGGAGGAGGGAGACCAGCTGGTCTAAAGACATGAGGAGGAGGTTGGAGAAGACAAGATTATCTGGAACTTGAAAAACAATGAGCGTCTGTTGGTGTGGCTGGAACCGCACGCAGTCCCCCTTCTCCTGCAACTGAGCCTCATTTTCCTTGGTGAGCCACCCATCTCATCATTCTATGTGTTTAGCAGGGCTGATCATTTTCCTGGATCTAAGATGCTCATGTGACTCACACCTGGCTAACTGCATCATCAAAATCCTTACCAGAGACAGACTCAGGGACAGACATGTAGGCTTGGGTGGACCAGTGAGACTCTGTCCTGAATTTCATTGAAACTATCAAAAAAGAAGAATTCTGGGCTTTCTAGGAAGATGCAAATACAGTTGGCCTTCTGGGTCTGCAAGAGTCTGCATCTGTGGATTCAACCAACCACAGGCAGAAAATTTTCAAAAAAGAAAAAAAAAATACAACAATAAAAATCACAAATTTTTAAACTATAGTGTAATAACTATTGACGTAGCATTTACATTGTATTAGGTACTATACATAATCTGGAGATGATTTAAAGTATACAGGAGGATGTGTGTGTATTCTATGCAGATCCTATGCCAGGAGGATGTGTGTGCATTCTATGCAGATACTATGCCATTTGTATAAGGGACGTGAACATCCATGGATTCTGGCATCCTTGGGGGCTCCTGGAACCAATCCCCTGAGGATACTGAGGGACAGCTGTATTAGTGAGACTCAGATCCAGGCAGCTATCTTGGTATCACTGGGGACAGCCAAGGCACAAATGAGAAATCAGATCTGCGAGATGGAACAAGACAACATCTCAATACCGTCACTTGAGCCCCTAGATCTAGCCATCCCTGAGGCCATCTCTTCAGATATTTTTGTTATATGAGCCAATAAATTATAGTTTTTGCAAAAGCTGCTTTGTGTTTTGTTTCTGCCACTTCAGATTGAATTAAAACCAAATAAATCTGCCTGATACTTTGCAATGCCATGTAAGAGTATGTTTGAGGATTGAGAGTTGGAAGAAAGCTCTAGTATTAAGAATAAAGTTTTCCAAACTTGATCTGGATCACCCCCAAGAAAAGGCTCCACATTTAAAAACAGCCCTGGGAACTCTGGCCTAACCACGGGGGCCACTTTCTCCGCCAGAGAACACCGTGTAGCTTGTTTATGGGCTGATGTGTCTCATGACTCTCAAACAAGGGCGTAGGAAGGTGGCGTTTCCCACCATGGTGCTGGGGGAGCTTGATCTGGCACACACATGAAAACACAGCCCTGCCCGCTTCCCCACACCATTATGAACTTTGAGGCCGACCCCTCATGAATCTGATTCTAAATCTGAAAACACACTCCTGGCTGCTTTGGAAGTGGGGCATCGTCCACAAGGTCTGTGTGTGGTGCTGCCGCCCTGAGCCTCTGCTCTCTGCTCCTCCCGTCAAGGAAGGCCAGGAGTGAGGTGGGGAGATGGCAAAGGACCAGCTCCTTTCTCTAACCACAGAGCCTCTCCCCCAGGAGGATGCTCCAGAAAAGCAGCTCCCAATGAGGAAACTGCACATGTTGGATTCCTGGATTAAGGAGGGGAGCCGAAGAAACCAACTGAGCACGGCCAGGCCGTGCAGCTCTGGTTGCCACCCCTGACCAAGGGTCCTGCCAACCCAAGGGCACTCACCCTGGCAGAAGCCTCAGCCTGGCCCCTCCAGGCGGCAGGAGGAAAGTGAGGAGACAGGAAGGTTGCTCCTGGCTCCAGGGCCTGGAGGCCTCAAAGCTGGAGTTCTCCAGGGGCTTCTGGTGGCAGAGTCAGCTTCAGGCGACCTCTTGAGTATCAGATTTAATTACCTGGAAAGGAAGCTGCCTGGAGCTTTCCTGGCCTGAAAACTGTGCTTGCTTTAATTGTTGAAGTCTAGGGAACAACTACATTACAGAAAGTCTAGGGAACAGAGGGGAAATGGTGCCCAAATACCAGCAGCATAACACAATAAAATGTCATCTTGCTTACTGCCTTCCAGGGTACAAGTGTGTTATGATTGCCGTCCTGTTTTTCAAAAATGTGGCAACTTTTCTAACTGCTTGACATGAAACCATTTTCAATTTTATTGCTTTAACAGCAGCATGATTAATGAGTGCCTGTCAGTTCAATGAGCTGGTGTCACCCTATCTCAGGAAATCATTGGTAAATAACTTGATAAATAACTTCTCCAACTTGATGGCCAGTGGAAGGCTCACGAGTCCCAGCACAGGGCCTGGAGTGGACCTACAGCTGCAGCCATGGTGCAGTGTGAGGAAACTGGTTTCAGGTGCAGAGCAGGTACCTGGGCAGGTACAAAGAGCTGAGCCCACAAGTTTGCCTCATCAGGAGGAAACTGATGCCCCTGAGGCCCTGTTCTTGGATAACCCGGCCCCTGAAGTCCATTGTGAACACACTCCAGGATTTCACACATGCAGCCTGGCACCAGTGACAGGCTCTGGAAATACTGCAAATAACCCGAGAGCACAGAGGTCTCCCTCTGCAGAGCAAAGCAGACCGTGAGAATCGGCCAGCACCCGTTCTTGACGAGTACAGACATTAAGCCTTCACTTAACGAGGGACTCTAATGGGTTCGAGTCCTGCAGAGTCTCTAAGCTTGACCCTCTCTGGAGATTGAGTATGGGACCTCCAGACCATCAGGGCACAGAAGACAGGCATGGACCAGGACCACATGCTCGCCGACTACAGCTGCAGGTCTCACCACTGCGAACATGAGAATGATGATAGAGACCACCCTGAGCTGCTCACATGTGGCTTATTTTTTTGTCTCCATCTGTTCCAGGAATTTATTCTGTTCTCTCTGTCTAAAACACCATCCATCCTGTGTAGCAAGGAAAATTTTAGGCCCTCTCAAGTCCTACCTTGATTTAAAATATGGACTTGTAATAAAGAGGAAAATGAAATGCAGAGATTCCTGGCAAGATGCTAAAATGTCTGGAGCTAAAACCTGAGTTGTCTGCGTAATAAGCCAACTTAGTGCCAGATCAGAAAATGTGTGCAGCCCATACACATTTCCCAAGCTCTAGCCACAGAGATTAAAGGTAAAGATGGAAAAGAACATTCTTTCATACCAGGATTTCATGACCATGAATTTTCCCCACTATCTTCCTAATCGGGGTCTGCAGACCCACTGAAAGATAATCTTTGTAAGGATGAATGGCCAGGCCAGAATGTTAGTGGCCTGTGTGTTTGGGAGGCAGTGACATGATCCCATTTTCCCAGACTGTGAGGCAAGACTCCCTTGTTCAAATCCAGGCTCGACCACTCCATAGCTGGGTGATGCTGGGATGAGTGAGTTCACCTCTCTGAGATTTAGCTGCCTCATTTATAAAATGGAATGACAACAGTCCTTACTGCAAATGATTATTGAGGAAAC
>NW_012102388.1:2698694-2700070 GCF_000951045.1 Mandrillus leucophaeus
ATGCTGATGGTGGTGGTGATGTCAGTGATGATTATCATGATAGTGAGGATGATGATAGTGGTGGTGACAATGGTGATGATGATGGTGATAATGGTGATGATAGTGGTGATGATGATGGTGATGATCTAATGATGATAATGGTGATGATGATAGTGGTGATGTTGGTGGTAGTGATGATGACGGTGATGGTGATGATATGGCTGAGGAGGATGACAGATAAGAATGAGGAGAATCCAATAGATACATCTAAAATAAGTAACTACCTGTGTGACCCTGCTAATCACAGGTGGATTTAGATAAATTTGTCCATATTTATCAAGAACTCACTAAGGACCAGGTGCTCTGCTAGGAATTTTTTCATCAGAGAGGCTTCCACATGTGCACAATAACTCAGGTATAAAAGTATTCTCTGTGGCCTTGATGGTAGCAGCAAAATAGCAGAACTGTCCAAATGCCCATCACTAGGCAAGTGATGAAGACTCGGAGGCTCTTCTGCATTCATAGCTGCCACATTCCATCAGATCCCAAAGGCAACACCAGAAGCTCCTCTGACATTTCTTCCCCTGCATCTCCCCCTGTGTCCAGTGAGGCTGGGCCACAGGCGGGGACCAGAGGGTCTGCCTAAGAACAAGGTGGGCCCCACTGTCTGCTTTCTCTGAAGAAAGCTACAGGAGCCACAAAGTCTGGGTGAGTGAGTGTGTGGGGGTTTTTAAGATGAAAAAGTTCCCAGGGAAGAGGATGAGGGGAGGGGTACCAGGAGGCAGAAGACAGCAAGTGGGAAGAGCCTGGGCTTTGGGGTCAGATGACACCCAGTTCTATTCCTGGGGCCACCCGGGCCAGCTGTGCAGTCTCAGAACATGGCTGAACCTCTCTGGGCATCCATGGTCTCACTGTGGAAAAACAATGAGTGCCTTCCTCATGAGGATGGATGGGTGGCCAGGTATATGTAAACTAAGACGTTTGATGTATGACGCTATTTCATATCATAACATTTTCTGATGTTACCCAACTCAAATCCACACCCACTTTTCTCTACTACCAGTGTCTGAACTGTGAGATGCCTAACAAGGTTGGGTATAAAATATGGGGATCCTGGTCCCATTTTACTGAAAATATGCTTCTTGGAGTTTAAACTTTCTCCCTCCATTAAATATAGAAACTTTTCAGAGGGATCAGCCTGTGCTTTCTTCACTGGGGTTTTCATATAATGAGTGGAGCTTCCTTGTATTAGTCCATTTTCACACTGTTGATAAAGATATACCTGAGACTGGGTAATTTCTGAAGAAAAAGAGGTTTAATGAACTCACAGCACCAGATGGCTGGGGAGGCCTCACAATCATGGCAGAAGGTGAGAGGCACATCTTACATGGTGGCAG
>NW_012102388.1:2701268-2706236 GCF_000951045.1 Mandrillus leucophaeus
TTAAAACTGAAGGTTGAGGGAGCCCAGCTGCCTGCAGACTACCTGACTTTGGCTCATAGCCAGTTCCAACCCAGTTGGAGTGAAAGATGCAGTTCCTGGGCTCCTGATAAAATTAATTAAGAGAAAGCTGACAGAGAGATAGATGGAGGTTGCAGGACTCACAGAACCAGCCAGAGATCCATTTGTAGGGAGCTTGTGTTGGGGACCACAAACTCAGTCTCCTACCAGGGCTGCTTTGGTGACATGAAGTCCTCAGACCTAGCCAAGGGCTGTCAAGAAGGAATAGAGCCCAGGGTGCCGAGCTGCTCACCTGGAGAAATCACATGGTGTTGACATCTGGTCCAGGTTCTTCCTAAACAGGCCAAATTCAGCAGGTCCAGGCTGGACTGGGATGACAGGTCACTGCCTTGTGATCCTGTCTGACAAGCTACAAGAAACCGGTGCGCCTGACCAGAGAGACCAGGATGAGGTGAGCTCCATGGAGGCTCCCAGCTCACTCAGCTGAATTCACTGCTGCTTGTGAATTGTGTGATGTATGTGCATATATGCGTGCATCTGTGTGTTTCTGTGTGCATGTGCACACCTGTGTGTGCATGTGTGTGCATCCGTGTGTATGTATGCACCCATGTGTGCACGTGTGCATATGTGTGCATCTGCATGTGCAGCTGTGTGCATCTGTGTGTGCATGTATGTGTATCTGTGTGTATGTATGCATCTGTGTGCACATGTGTGCACGTGTGTGCATCTGTGTGCACGTGTGTGCATCTCTGTGTGCATGTGTGCTCTATATCTCAAAGGGGGGCCAGAGGATGCCACACAGAAGGCCCCGTGCAGAGCTGGTCATGGAGGAAGGAACATCAGGCCCGATCCCTCTGCATCCCTGCAGCGTTTTTTTCTGGGAATTCTAACACAAACTGAAACCCTTCAGCCTCACTGCATTAATCTACTTGCCCCAGGAAGCTCCAGCTCCAGCCATGCACCACCCACGCCCCTCCAGAGCTCAGCAGCCACACAGCCCCACCCCATTTTCCATGCACCTAAGCTGCCCAGGGCTGTGCTACAGTCAGCCCCAATAACGGTGATCAATGGGCCTGGCGGGGGAGGTGCCAGGGTACCAGCGGGCAGGGGAATGGGAGGAAGCCTATGAGGTGGGACCCTTTCCTAGAAGAACCACTGCTTTCCCAGGCCTTGTTTAGAGGGACCCCCTTTTCGGGACTTTCCACCAAGAAAACGATCACCTGGATTTAACCAATGCCCTAAGAGGCTGCTGTTCCCATCACCTTCGTGAGTGCCACAGTTCACGAAATGTCTCCTTTATGCACGGGTATTTAAGCTGTGGGGTTTGGAAACCGGAGCATCACTGACAGAAGCAGGTCTGGTCAGCAACCCGCTGGGGGCTGGGTCCAGCTCTCAAACAGCTTTGCCTGCACGCAGTAGTGCCTCAATCCTTTTTTATGTCCATGCTTTCAGGTAGGTCAAGCATTGCCCTCACTCCCCCTGTGCCCCCTCCTGTACCCAGCCACTTCACAGCTCTGTGTTCCCTGTCTGGTCTCAGAGGGCAGGTGGGTTTGAAACCCCTGACCAGGAGTCGGTCCTGGTCCCAGCATTCCTTGGAGAGACTACATTTCCCAGCATTCCTTGCAGCTAGGTCTGGTCCAGTGCTGGGTTTGGGCTAAGGAAGCAACAACAAAATGATGTAAGCAAATTCCAGCCCACAGATCTGTAAGGAAGCTCCTTCCTTGCTCACTCTCTCTTCCCCAACCCTCTGAGCACATGGTGCACATGGTGCAGGGAAGCAACTTCAGACAGCTGATGAGAACAGACTGGGGCATGGCAGAGACTTCAGTCTATGACACAATTCTCCCATCCCTCTCCCTCTCCTCAGACCTTGCTATTCCCTGTGACACAACAGTATCGAAATTAGGCCAATTAATAACCCTACAATGGCCTCTAAGTGTTCAAGTGAAAGGAACGGTCGCACATCTCTCACCTTAAATCAAAAGCTAGACATGATTAAGCTGAGGGAGGAAGGCATGTGGATAGTCGAGATAAGCCAAAAGCCAGGCCTCTCACACCAAACAGCCAGCCAAGTTGTGAATGCAAAGGAAAAGTTCTTGAAGGAAATTAAAAGTGCTTCTCCAGTAAAACATGAATAAGAAAGCAAAAAGGCTTTTCTTTTTGCTGATACGGAGAAGGGTTTAGTGGTCTGAATAGAAGATCAAACCAGCCACAGCATTCCTTTAAGCCAAAGCCCAATCCAGAGCAAGGCCCTAACTCTCTTCAATTCTGTGAAGGTTGAGAGAGGTGAGGGAGCTGCAGAAGAAAAGCTGGAAACTAACAGAGGTTGGTTTATGAGGTTTTAAGGAAAGACACCATCTTCATAAGATAAAAGTGCAAGGTGAAGCAATGAGTGCTGATAGAGAAGCTGCAGTAAGTTATCCAGAAGATCTAGTTAAGGCCATTGATGGTGGCGGCACTAAACAACAGATTTTCAGTGTAGACAAAACAGTCTTCTAACAGGCATTAGAAGAAGATGCCATCTAGGACTTTCACAGCTGGGGATCAGAAGTCAATGCCTGGCTTCAAAGCATCAAAGGACAGGCTAACCCAGCTAGTGACTTTAAGTTGAAGCCAGTGGCCATTTACCATTCCCCAAATCCCAGGGCCCTGAAGAATGACGCTAAGTCTACTCTTCCTGTGCTCTGTAAATGGAACAACAAAGCCTGGATGACAGCACACCTGTTTACGGCATGGTTTATCCAATATTTTAAGCCCACTGTTGAGGTCTACTGCTCAGAAGAAAAGATTTTTCTCAAAATACTACTGCTCATTGACAGTGCACCTTGTCCTCCCAAGAGCTCTGATGGAGACATACAAGAAGATTCATGCCTGTAAACACAACATCCGTTTTGCAGCCCATGAATCAAGGAGTAATTTTTTTACTTTCAAGTCTTATTTAAGAAATACACCAGCCTGGGCAACACAGGAAGACCCCCATCTCTATAAAAAAATTAAAAATTAGCCAGGCATGAGAAAGACACCAGGCCTCGCTATTCACAGGCATGTTCTTGTCGTCCCTGCTACTTGGGAGGCTGAGGTGAGAGCATGGTTTGAGCCTAGGAGGTCGAGGCTGCAGTGAACCATGATTACACACCACTGCACTCCCACCTGGGCAATAGAATTAGACCCTATCTCAAAAACAAAAAAAAAAAGGAAATACATTTTGTAAGACTATAGCTGCCATAGACATCAATAGTGATTCCTCTGAAGAACCTGGACAAAGTACATTGAACACCTCTGGAAAGCATTCACCACCCCACGTGCCATTAAGAACATTCACGTTTCATGGGAGGAGGTCAAAACAGCAACATTAACAGGAGTGTGGAAAAAGTTGATTCCAACCCTCATGGATGACTTTGAGGGACTCAAGACTTTAGTGGAGAAAGTCACCGCAGATGTAGCTGAAATAGCAAGAAAACTAGAACTAGAAGTGGAGCCTGAAAAGGGGACTGAATCACTGCAGTCTCATGAGAAAACATGAACAGATCAGGAGTTGTTTCTTATGAATGAGCAAAGAAACTGGTCTCTCGAGATGAAATCTACTCCTGGTGAAGATGCTGTGAGCATTGTTAAAATGACAATAAAGGATTTAGAATATTTCATAGACTCAGTTGTTAAGCAGTGGCACGCTTTGAGTGGATTGACTCTAATTTTGCAAGAAGTTCTACTGTGGGTAAAATGCTATCAAACAGCATCACTTGCTACAGAGAAATCTTTCTTGAAAGGAAGAGTCAAGCAATGTGGAAAACTTCATTGTTGTCTTATTTTAAGACATTGCCACAGCCAGCCTAACCCTGAGCAATCAGCTCTCTGATCAGTCAGCAGACATTCACACTGAGGCAAGACCCTCCACCAGCAAAAAGATTAGGACTCGTAAAAGGTTCAGATGAACCTTAGCATTTTCTAGGAATAAAGTATTTTTAATTAAGGTATGTGCATTTTTTTTAGACATAATGCTATTGCACACTTAATAGTCTACAGTATCTTGTAAACGTAATTTTCATATGCACTGAGAAAACAAAATATTCATGTGACTTGCTTTATTGCCGTATTCGCTTTACTGTAGTGGTCTGGAACTAAACCCACAATATCCCTGAGGTATATTGGCCTCAGTTTCTTGAAAATATTCTTTGGGGTCACTAAAGTGTGTTTTGTTTGCTCATTAAAAGCAGATATCAAATATGCACAGCTCATCTGTTGGCCTAGCACCCCCTGGCCCTGTATCTTTTAGGACAAGATAACCCTTTCCTTTGGGAAGCAGGCTCTCCTCACCCCAGAGGCTCTGGTGAGAACCAACCATCACTATCATCCTTTCTCTTTTGCCACAGAGGTTTACCCTAAGGCACACCACTCAAACAGCGCCAGTCAGAGCCTTGCCCAGGATTTAGACACAGAAGTCTGGGAGAACAGGACCAATGAGAGCCCTTCCCTGGGATTTAGATACAGAAGTCTGAGAGAATGGGACCAATCAGAGCCTTTTCCTGGGATTTAGATACAGGGCTCTAGGAGAACAGGACCAATCACAGTTCTTCCCTGGGATTTAGACACAGAGGTCTGGAAGAACAGGACCAATGAGAGCCCTTCTCTGGGATGTAGACACAGGGCTCTGGAAGAACAGGACCAATGAGAGCCCTTCTCTGGGATTTAGGCACAGGGTTCTGGAAGAACAGGACCAATCAGAGCCCTTCCCTGGGATTTAGACACAGAAGTCTGGGAGAATGGGACCAATCAGAGCCTTTCCCTGGGATTTAGACACAGGGCTCTAGGAGAACAGGACCAATCAGAGCCCTTCCCTGGGATTTAGACACAGAGGTCTGGAAGAACAGGACCAATCAGAGCCCTTCCCTGGGATGTAGACACAGGGCTCTGGAAGAACAGGACCAATCAGAGCCCTTCCCTGGGATGTAG
>NW_012102388.1:2707076-2708986 GCF_000951045.1 Mandrillus leucophaeus
CTTCCTCTCCTGGACACACCCAGGAACTGTCCATCATGGCAACCCTGCCTGCAGCCAAGTGGTGGGCGTGTGACTCAGGCTGGCCACTCCCCCCTGGAATGTGATGCCAGAGCGGAGGGACCCCAGACTGAGGAGCGTGGAGGTCAATAATTCCAGGGATCTCTGTTCAGAAGTGTTTGGCCTCCAGTATTTCATTACCTTTTCTTATTAATAGAGACAGGGTCTCACTGTGTCACCCAGGCTGGAGTGCAGTAGTATAATCACAGCTCACTGCAGCCTCAACCTCCTGGACTCAAGTGACCCTCCCACCTCAGCCTCCTGAGTAGCTGGGACTACAGACACACACCACCATGCCTGGCTAATTTTTATTATTATTATTTTTTTGTAGAGATGGGGTCTTGCTGTGTTGCCCAGGCTGGTCTCAAACTCCTGGCCTCAAGCAATCCTCCTGCCTCAGTCTCCCAAAGTGTTGAGATCACAGGCATGAGCCACCACGTCCTTTTTTTAATGGCCGGATAATATTTCATTGTATGCATATACAATCTTCCCCCTTCATCTGCAGGGGATAAGTTCCAAGACCCCCCAGTGGAAGCCTGAAACCATGGATAGTACTGAACCTTATATACACTGCTTTTTTCCTATACATACATAGCTATGATAAAGTTTAATTTATAAATTAGATGAGGTAAGAGATTAACAACAATAACCACTAATAGGACAATTATAACAATGTACTGTTCACAATGTCACGGAAAGAAGATTCATTCTTACTGTAGATCCTGGCAACCTCATTATGTGATTGTTTTTCTTTCCTCATTAAGTACAGAACTTTCACATTTTACTTAAAGGAAGCACTTTATGGCTTTCTTGGACATGTGCAAATTGCCGGCACCACTAGCCTTGCGCTTCTGGCTGTTCATTAAGTAAAATCAGGTTTCCTTAAACACAAGCACTGAAGACACAGTCCAGTGACGCCAAGGCAGTAAATCTGATGACCAATGCAGCTACTAAGTGACCAGTGGGCAGACAGAGCATACAGCATGGGTACGCTGGGCAGAGAGGTGATTCACATCCTGCATGGCATGGTAAGCGTTAGTCACGCTACTCATAATGGTGTGATGACTTATTTCTGAAATTTTCTATTTAATATTTTTGGACTGTGATTGACCATGAGTAACCAAAACCTCAGAAAGCAAAACCTCAGATAAGGAGGGGCTCCTGTGCTACATTTTGTTAAACCATTTGTTATTTGATGGACGTGTGGGTTGTTCCCAGCTTTTGACTGTTATGAATAAAGCTGCCCTGAAGGTTGGTGTACAAGTTTTTCTGTGCACATTATGTTTCGCTTCTTCTTGGGTACGTAACTAGGAGTGGAGTTGCTATGTGGTGTGGTGACTCTATGTTTAACCATTTGAGGAACTGCCAAACTGTTCTCCAACGTGGCTGCACCATCTTCCACCCCCACCAGTGGTGATGAGGATTCAGAGATTTCTCCACATCCTCGGAAACATTATTATCTGATTTTTTATCATAGGCATTTTAGTGTGTGTAAAGTGGCATGTTACTGTGGTTTTGATGTGCATTTCCCTGATGACTAACTGTGCTAATTTTTCTTCATGTGCTTATTGTGTATTTAATGTGTCACTGTATATATTTTCCTTGGAGAAATGACTATGCATATCCTTTCCATTTTGTAACTGGATTATTTGACTTATTGAGTCAAAAGAGTTCTATGGTAGGATTTGCAAATATATATATATACACACATATACACACACACATATATACACATTATATATACACATATATACATATATATACACATATATATAATTTTTTTTCTAAATATAGAGACAGGGTCTTGCCATGTTGTCCAGGCTGGTCTTGAACTCCTGGCCTCAAGCAATCCT
>NW_012102388.1:2711116-2712178 GCF_000951045.1 Mandrillus leucophaeus
TCCCTGGGATGTAGACACAGGGCTCTGGAAGAACAGGACCAATCAGAGCCCTTCCCTGGGATGTAGACACAGGGCTCTGGAAGAACAGGACCAATGAGAGCCCTTC
Source organism: Mandrillus leucophaeus (assembly GCF_000951045.1). NCBI lineage: Eukaryota > Metazoa > Chordata > Mammalia > Primates > Cercopithecidae > Mandrillus > Mandrillus leucophaeus. Next base: position 2,711,223 of record NW_012102388.1, read on the forward strand.
CCTGGGATTTAGACACAGGGTTCTGGAGGAAAGATGCTCTCCCAGTCCTCTGGGGCCACCAGCTGGGGTTATGGACACCCAGATATGCTACAGACCTGCCTCCCCTCCTGCTGCCAGCACACAGTAGGACCTCGCTCCCCATTGTGGGCTTGGACAGGCAGCATCAGCATCACCGGGATGACTGACAGAAGTATAGCACTCTGAGCTCCACTCAGAGCTCCTGAATCAAAATCTGCACTGTCAGGAATCCTCATGGGAGGTGCCACACCGGAGCCTGAGAAGTGCCCAGAGGAGAACATGAGGCTGGTGCACGCCCTGTCCATTCCACAGCGCATCCCGGAACTTCTCAGATGCTCCCTTGAGTCCGAGGTGGGGTGCCCTGTGAGGGAGGCTGGCCCTCCTCTGCTAACTGTGGCCCCAGATGCCCTGGAGTTCAGCCAACACACTGGGATTCTCACACATAATCCCATTCACAAGGCCGTGAGGGCGAGTGCACAGCTTGAGAAGTCGCCCTTCATTTATTTGTCTTTGGAATGAACTCCTGAGCCCCTTTCTGGAAGGGATCCCAACTGGCGTCTCACTCTTTTGTCTCTTGCAGGGCAAGGGCTGAATCAGCCAGCAGTCGGCCTCTCTGGAAGTTCCCCAGACCTTTTTCATTGAAGGATTTCTGTAAGGGGCTCCGGCCCTGGCCCTCTGCTCCTTTTGCTCTCTCCCGTCCACTCCGCCTGACTTTGCTTTGGGAGAAGTGAGCTTCCTCTCCTGGACACACCCAGGAACTGTCCATCATGGCAACCCTGCCTGCAGCCAAGTGGTGGGCGTGTGACTCAGGCTGGCCACTCCCCCCTGGAATGTGATGCCAGAGCGGAGGGACCCCAGACTGAGGAGCGTGGAGGTCAATAATTCCAGGGATCTCTGTTCAGAAGTGTTTGGCCTCCAGTATTTCATTACCTTTTCTT
>NW_012102388.1:2715853-2735882 GCF_000951045.1 Mandrillus leucophaeus
TAATGGCCTAATGGTAAAGATCTTGCTTGACTCAAAGCATTCTCTGGGTTAGAAACACTTCTCTTCACTGTGTAATTCCCATGCAAATAGAACAAGGCTGTTTATATGGACAGCATCAATAACCACTTATGTGGCTAATGTCAATCAACTGCTAAAATTTCAACTGCCGGTGTTACAGGAAAGGGGTCCCGATCCAGACCCCAAGAGAGGGTTCTTGGATCTCACACAAGAAAGAATTCAGGGTGAGTCTGCAGTGCAGAGCAAAAGCAAGTTTATTAAGAAAGTAAAGTAGTGAAAGCACAGCTACTCCGTAGACAGAGTCGGGCATTTCTAAAAATAAGAGAAGGAAGGCGACCGCCCTAGGTACGGTGCTTGTATATACGGGGAGATGGGCTCTGCTACAAGGGTCTGTGGTAAAGGATTAATTTTCTTAATTACTATATTTTGCAAGGATCGATATTAGTATCTGTAAAACAAAATCAGGAATGCCTTTGTTCTCCAGATTTCAGAATATCTGCACACTCCCAAGTCTGGGTCTGTTTAGTAAACATTAATTTGTTCCCCTAACTGCAAATATCTAGAAGCCAGGAATGCCTAACTTTCTGGAAACGGATCCCAGTAAGTCCTAGCCTCATTTTCCAGCCCTCACACAAGATGGAGTCGCTCTGGTTCGAACGCCTCTGACACTGGGGTAGAACAGACTGCCTCGTGAGACAAAACACATGCTTACAGGGTCAAGGTGATTACACATAATGAATCATGCGAGTTGGACAGAGAAAAAAGGGTGATGCTACCAGACAGAACAAAGTGACCACAGGGAGTGGTGGAGACTGCAGTAAGTCGGAGGGCACGTGTCCTTTCCAGAGTGCGGCACTGCCCCTGAGCTCCAGCCCATCATCCTGAAAGTCGGAGGGCACGTGTCCTCTCCAGAGTGCGGCACTGCCCCTCAGCTCCAGCCCATCATCCTGATGTGGCCCAGGGGCGACTTACTGCCCCGTTATTCAAATGAACCTATAAATCTAGCTTTGCAGTGAAATCTCTCAAATGTTAATGTTAGCAATGAATAAAATCTGGGTAGGCCGAATAACAAAGAGTCATGGATTAGATGTAGCCTGTGGGTCAGTGTGACTCCCCTTGCATTTTCAGCCAGAGGGCTCAGTCCCCATCTCTTATACACATCTAGATGTGTTGGGTCAGTGTGACTCCCCTTGCATTTTCAGCCAGAGGGCTCAGTCCCCATGAGGAGAGCTTCTTGGAACTGCCCAGTGGGTTCTTCCAGTTTGGGGGAAGGGGTGGGCGTGGCTTTGGGGCAACGTGTGCTTGCTGCCTATTGGCTGGGGGTGTAACCACAGGAGCATGGGAAATGATCGTCCTGCTGACTGAGTCGCTTCCAGGCAAGGCCACAGGAGCAGCTGGCAGGATCAGATGGAGCCATCAGTCATCGGGTATGCAAAAAACCTTTCAGGTTTTTTGAAACCTGATATAGGCTTTTTGCACACCCGATAAAGGTTTTTTGCACACCCGATAAAGGCTTTTTGCATACCCGATATAGAATGTAAGGCCGATCTTACCTTCTACAATAGTAATGTTATCTGCGGGAGTAACTGGGGAGTTCCGTGTCTTATGACCTCTGGAATAATGGCTGGCAATGGTTTCTGTCCACACCTTAGAACAATCCAGCCTGCTCTATCCTCCCAGCCAGGTGGTCTCTCATTAGCTTTACAAAGGCAGTTGAGTTTGGGGGAAAGGCTTATTATCATTTAAACTATTAACTAAATGTTTCCCAAAATTCGCTTGGCTTAAGCGCAGGAATAATTGAAGGCTAAAGGCAAGAGGGGTTTGACTAGATCAGATCCCCCGCACTGCCACAATTTTCTCACTGATATAATTTTTGCAAAGCGATTTCATTCTTATCCCCCCAGGGGACTCGCTGCCTCAGTGCAATCAGAGTGAGTCTGGGGCAGACAGAATATTCCTCTATGGAGCCATTCTTCAAGAAAAAGATTACATGGTCAAGGCGTAGACCTGGAATCCCAAAACTCCAACCTCACTTTGTGAGAAGCCAAGAGGAACAACCACATGTCACCCATTGTGTTACCAGAAAGGGGTCCCAATCTAGACCCCAAGAGAGGTTCTGGATCTCTTGCAAGAAAGGATTCGAGGTAAACCCGTAAAGTGAGAGCAAGTTTATGAAGAAAGTAAAGGAATAGAAAGAATGGCTACTCCATAGGCAGAGTGGCCCTGAGGGCTGCTGGTTGACTATTTTTAGGGTTATTTCTTGATTATATGCTAAACAAGGGGTGAATTACTCCTGAGCTTTCTGGGAAAGGGGTGGGCAATTCCTGAAAGGTTCCTCCGCCTTTTCAGACGATACAGGGTAACCTCCTGATGTTGCCATGGCATTTGCAAACTGTCAGGGCACTGGTGGGAGTGTCTTTTAGTAGCAAATGCATTATAATTAGTGTATAACAAGCAGTGAGGACAACCAGAGGTCACTTTGGTCGCCATCTTGGATTTGGCAGGTTTTGACTGGCTTCTTTACTGCAACCTGTTTTATTAGCAAGGTCTTTGGGACCCGTAACTTGTGCCGACCTTCTATCCCATCCGTGACTTAGAATGCCTAACCTCCTGGGAATGCAGCCCAGCAGGACTCAGCCCTATTTCACCCAGCCCCTGCTCAAGATGGAGTCACTCTGGTTCAAACACCTCTGACAATTGGTTCCACAGATAAGACTGCACCAGTGCCCTCTGGCTGGCAGGAGGTGCCCAGCCTGACCCTGTCCAAGCAAAGGGCTTTGAGGTACAAGTGTGTGAAGCAGAGAGTTAAGTGAATCTCCCAGGAATGACAGAGCCATTCTCCAGCAGAACCCAGCCCCGTGAGCCTTGATGAGAATCCTGAACTAAACAGAGCGGGAACCTAGTTTATCAGCTCCTCAGGTTTTCTAGGAATTCCTAAGCCCAAACACGGCCAGGGCTGGGAGGGAGATCTGGTGACAAATGAGGCTAAAATTCTGCTCTGTCCACCTGCAGCTGAACCTGGGGAGGACCGGAGGCCTGGCTGTGGGGAGACTCCGCCTCTGGCTGTACTTGTAGCCCCCTCCAAATCCTCACCTCGGGTCCAGGGGGAAGGCAGAAGGGAGGCAGGGCCATGCAGAAGGTTCTGCACAGCCATGTTCCCATGTTCCGCCCGCCTTCCCTGTCCTCCTCTCCCCTCCCCTCAGCAATCAGGGAGGGTCTGTCAGCTTGGGGCTGCCCCTCCTCCATTTGACGTTGGCATTTCAGTGGTCGGTTTTGCTCTTTTTCGCTTCCTGTTTACAGAAGTTCTTCCCACCTACCTCTTCTGTCAGCAACATGGAGCCTTCCGGGAAATCTCCAAGAGGCCACTGTGAAAACATCTCACTTGAACGTTCACGTTTTTCTCCCTCCCAGATGTGCATCTGTATCATCCTGAAGGCTTCTCTTGCTACATCTGGGGAGGGGGAGGGGCAGTGGCACCACCGGGGCCCAGGGCCCGTCAGGGAGGTGACACCAGGGTGGACAGGCCCGAGAGCCTGCAGGGTGGCCACGGCCCTGATGGGCAGGAGTGCCCTGGTGTCCATACAGGCTGGAACAGGCCATAGCCAGGGCTGTGACCACTGCGGTCCCTGTACTCAGCTGTAGGACTGTCACCACCCTCCAGGGTGTCCCAGATAGCAGGGACAGCTGTACCCAGCCCACACTCCCTGCCCATCAAACACAGCGCCCAGCACAGGGTGGACATTCCGTGAGTCTCTCTTAAGTGAATGAATCTACAGCATTAATGAATAACTGTTCTGCTTTGTACTATTTCAAAGGGATGCCAACTCAGCGGGCTGAACTGAGATGAAGTCACTGTAGGTGGTGACAGACGCCACAGCAGGGACAAGACAGCAGTGGCCTCAGGCTGGAGATGACACCCCCCACCAGCTCCACCCACTATGGTGGCTGTCGGCTCCAAAGCACAGGGTTGGTCTCTCAAGTTCAGACCTCTAGACCTCTGTGTCTGACCCTGGGCTCCAGGAGCCCAGAGCTCCCCAGGCAAGGTCCCCAGAGCACCCACTCCTGAAGCGTGGTCAGACACAGGCCAACGCTCGGTCAACATGTAGTATTCTCGCTTATTTTTAGCAGCTGTTCCTACAGCAAAAAACCCAGACCTGCTGATCCTCAGGTCTACAACAACAGTGCCCACATCATGCACCAAAACTCAGCCTCGGCCAGAGCTCCGGTGCAGCGGTTCTCGGAGTGTGGCATCAACCAGCAGCGTCAGCGTCACCCGGGAACCTGCTGCCTCACACTGCTGGGTCAGCGGTTCCCAACCCTGCTGCAGGTTAGACTCGCCTGGGAAGAGTTTTAAATCCCCGCGGCGCAGGCCCCATCTGATACCAGGTATAGCCCACGTCTGTGTGGGAAGCAGATGTCAGTAATTGGAAAAGGCCCCGGGGTGGTCAGGGCAGTCTGGGAGCTACTGATCGTGGCACAGAAGCCCTGCAGGTGATTCTGATGCCACTGCTGTGTGGGCAGCACCACCTGTGCCTTCAGCCACAGGCCTCCCACCTGCAGATGGCAGCTCAGCCCTCGCTTACCAAGGCGTGGGCAGATGATGAGTGTGCCAGGCTGCGGGCAAGCAGAGAGGGAGCCCAGCCAACTCCTGCAGGAGCCGAGTGAGGCCAGCCAAGGCAGCCGTTCTGCAGCCAGCAGCGCTGCACTCAAGGACTGGATAGCTTGGAGGGTTTTTCTCAGCCTCTGTGATTCACAGCCGACTGAATCACTCCTGGGGTTACAGGAATCGCACTCCCTCTGTGGGAAGGACAATCCCTGGCTGTCTGAGGTTGGGGTAGGGGGAGGCCTAGACTCCGCAGCCTGCACCTCCCCTTTTAGTGGGAGCTCATTTTCCCCCGCAGGCCCTGGCATCCTCCCTGGGACCCAGCGCATGCAGGAGGCAGGGCCTCAGCCTGACCCGGGGGGCTGCGGCATCGTCCTGGCCCCCATCAAGAGTGGGACAGCTGTTGCCGGATACCTGCGGCAGCGCCCCTGGAGGGGCTCTGCGTGCTCTCAGGCTCAGAGACAAAGCAGAGGGGCCGAGGCCAGGCGGAGCTGCCTGTGTGGAACGCTGGCTCAGGCCTTGGCAGTGAGTTCAGATTTCCTTAGGGCTGGACTTCCCTCTCCACGGGCACCGTGGCTGTCACGGGAAAGGTGGGCACTATGTGGCCACGACAGGGAGACAGAAGTGTCCCCTTCCAGGTTCATGAACTCCCCAGGAGAGGGGAGAGGGCAGTCACAGGGGAGCCCGCCAGCATCCCTGAGGATGTGGGAGGACTTTGAGGACACTGGGCCCCTGGCCCCTCGGGAGAACAGCCACAGTCTCTGGTTCTCTTTCCTGGCTTTTGTCAAACCATCTCAGCTTGGGTCCTGAAGTGAACCCATGAGGTGGGCATCGTGTACGGCCAAGAGGACCTTGAAGACCTGGATTTCCCACAAGCAGGAGTATCCGAGGCTCCTTCCTGTAGCCTGGTGATTCCTGCACAGCAGTCTCAATGGCACTAGGCAGGTTGCGAGCGGGCCCAACAGGAACCCGCCCCAGGACGCCTGGTCCTCCACCTGCTGTGCTTTACCACGGCTGACCCGCCCACAGAGCAGAGCTGGCAGTGACAATCTAGGAGATGCTGCTGGACCTCGTGACCTCGAGTCAGTGCCAGCAGCTACAGGGCAGTTTCACAGTTAACCACAGCCTTTCCCCAGGTGGGCAGGGGCAAAGCCAGGGACCTTAGAGCCCTGGGGTTGAGAGGAGCAAGCCCCATAAATAGCTCCATCAAAGGACATAAGATGGGTCGTCTCTGACCCCATCTGGTTCGATTTTCCAGAACCTTCTGAGGAATCGGCAAAGCTAGCAATGGTGGCCACATTACATTGTCCGTCTGGTGGGTGCATCATGCCCTGCCCTGCTTGACAGTAAGGTCAGAGATTGACGTGCGATGAATGAGGCAAACACAGGAGTCGGGGGGTGGGGGCACCGTGGGCTCCTTCTGCTCATGCAGAGGGCAACTGGAAATTAAGAGCAGGAAGGTCACATTTTCCCACAGGGAGCCGCGCAGATCACAATGCCCTAATCAGTCAGGGGAACAGAGCCCTGGGTGGCCTCATCTCAGCATGGGGGTGAGAACCCCTCAAGGGAGCCAGAGGAAACTAGCAGGTGGCTCCTCGGCTCCTGCACAGATAAGTCTACCCTGGATATCAGGCCGGTAAGTGACCATGACAACACGCCAACCTCGAGATCCAGCAATCTGTGTCTACACAGAGAAAGGATCCCACATGTGCAGGAGGAGGGGCACAGCGTGATTCCTGAGCGCAGCTGGAGACAGGACAGGTGGAGATACCAGCATGTGTGCCAGGAGGGGTTTGATCAGGACACCTGATGCACCTGGCTGCATCCAGATGACCTCGTGTCAGGGAAAAACAAGCTGCAGGGCTTAGAGGAAAGATTAATAAAGACCCCAACATGCTCAAGGTTGTGCATGAATTTGAAATGTACATAAATGGACAAGAAAGTCACACAGCACTCACCACGGTCACTGCCTCTTAGAGCAGAGAGGCCACGGGGTTTCCGGCATCCTCTACAATGTCTTACTTGTTGCAATTTTTAATGTGAACATAAATATTAATAATTTGAAATTATGAACAATAGGTGCATGCTTTTGCTGTAACATCTCTTTCAGTTTCTCTATTAAAATGCCTTTAAAAAGAGAACTCAACATGCTACTTTGCTTTTACCAAAACCAACCTGTGCTTTTCATCCATAAATTGTTTCTCCAAAGTTGGATGGCTAGTTCAAAAAGAATTTGCTCCCAAATCTTCCAAGTTTACAAATAAGTAAATAAAAACAGATCTGTAGCCCACTGAGTTAATCAGGGCAATCCCAACAAAGCCCCAGGGTCACTTACCCATTTTGCAAATGGCCAGATGGATGCCTTCCTAAAGGTCACAGCCGGGTGGAACGTTTCTGTGGACATAATAGAGCATGTGCCGGGCACTGCAGGGCTCAGCTCTGTGTTCCCCAGGCTTCGTGGGACAGAGATGAAGCAGGCTGGGGCCCCCACCACAGCACCCCCAGTCAGCATCTTGCAATCTCCTGGGCCTCTGGGGACAGGGGAGTAGAAAGGCCCTCTCTGATGGGGGCAGCACTAGCAGGGGAGGTACAGCCCGGGTGGATGCTGCTCTGAAACAGCAGGAGGGGGAAGCTGGGGGAGTGAGTCCAGGCACAGGAGGATGCCCAGGTGCTGGGGAGCTCTAACCACACACACGGTGATGGGCTGTCAGGCGGGGTGTGAACTGGAGGCCCCAGATGTGTTGTTTGCCTGTGTGGTGCTGTAAATGTTAAGAAATTTCATGTAAAACTCACAAGATCTACAACACTGGGCCTGTATCCGCATGGACCAAGCCCAGGGAAAGGCGGGTGTGGGCAGGGCTGGAGCTGAGCAGCCGCTGAGGGTCCAACAGCCTCCCCATCCCTCCACCCCCTGGTCTCTCCTGCTCACTGACAGCACCCTCCCTGGCCCCAGGGGAGCTGTTTTCAACCCCGCTCAGACCGTGAGAGCCATGCACAGCGCGGTCACGTCCAGAAGGACCTTCTCCTGACCCACTCTAGCCCCGACTGTCCTGGAGGCATGTGTAGGTACAACACAGTCACCCAGGAGGCATCAGGGTCAAAGACACCATGAGCCTCCTGGAAATTCAGGTTTTCTCTGTCTGTTCATCGTCGATCTGGGATGCCGGTCTGGTGGCAGACCCACCCTCCAGTGTGATCTGAACTCTAAACTGTGTCCCTCCTCCAAGGTCCCCAAGTCCCTGTCTCCTCTGTGAAACCTCAGGAGTCCCGTTTGAGAAGAAAGGGGCTCGCAGACACCTGATTCTCATGCTCGGTTTATGCGCAGGTGCCAGCCTGCAAGCCGGAGAGGCACACAGAGAGGAAACTGCGTTGCTGTTTCAAAACACAAAGGAAAGAAAGAACTCTGAAATTGCGTGGGGATCTGGAGTTAGGGCAACTTGCCTCGAAACTGAACAGAAAGTGTTTTCGCATCACCCCCTCGCCCCAGGTAGCACCCAGTCAAGAGGCGCTCAGTGGAAAGCTCGGCACACGAAGCCAGGCCGGGACCCACAGCCCAGGTTCTGCATTTGGCATTTAGGACCTGCAGTGTCTCCGAGAACCCTGCAGAGACGGAGCCCACAGAGGAGGGTAGAGTGTGGACCAGAAGCCACCAGAAGCCGGACGAGGCGGCTGAGTTCAGCGCTGTCAGCCAGAGGCTGGGGAGGGAGCACCCTGATGCCCGCATCCCCGGTGAGCCCTGAACCCGACATCTGAGCCTCCACCCTCTCCTTCCTAAACAAGCAGGACCTGCCAGTGCACATACAAGTTGCCTTCTATGGAACAGCAACGCTGAGGTCACTGGTGCTGAGGCCATGGGGCTCGTGGAGGTGTTCTGTCCGTGGGGGAGAAGCCCTGAGCGTCTGGGAGCCACAAGGAGGAATCTCCAGAGACAAACGTGAGACTTAACCACAGAGGCCCCGCCCCATTATCATAACTCTGCTACTCACCAGACCCCGCCCCACTTAACGGCCCCTCCCCACTCACATGACCCCACCCCACTTACAGGACCCCACCTGCACATGGCTCCTCATCTACATGGCCCTACTCCACTCACATGGCCCCGCCCCACTCACACGGCCCCACTTCTCTCGAGTGGCTCCACACCCTCTTACATGGCCCTGCCCCTGATGGTGAGACCCACAGCCCCTTCTCAGGCCCATAACCCCAGGACTTTTCTCCACCATCGTGGATGGTGGACTCACCCTTGATTCTCCAGGACATCCCCTGCAAAGGCTCCACGGCCATATGGGCAAGTCACGAGACGCCAGCCGACCTATAAGAATGCTGCCTGTGGTCACATGTGCTCCATACTCCAATCAGCTAACGCTGTGGGCGGGGCCAGGAAGGTTCTGCCCAGGATAGTGCTGTGGGTGGAGCCTTGTGGTGACGGACACGCCCTCGTCTCCCTGGCAACCAGCTTTCCTAGCACCTCCGCTCACTGCGCACCTGGCTCTCCTCTCACCTGGATGATGCAGCAGCTTCCACCCCTGTCCCCCGCACCGAGTCCCCGCAGAGCAGCAGGTCAACTTCTAAAGCGTGGCTCAGACCGCCTCTCCCTGCAGAAAGCCCAGGGGCTCCCAGCCTCCGAGTCCAAACCAAACTCCTACCCACCGGCAAAGCCTGCACCCCCTCTTCCTCCTGAGCTGCGGACACACGACCCCCCCCCCCATTTCAGAAAAGAAAAACGGCGTCGCTGCCCTTCGTCTCTGTCTGTATAAACGGACTCAGCACCAGGGGGTATTCGCGGGGGCTGCGGAGCTGCCTGGAGACCCCTGCCCAGCCACAGAAGGCTCTGGAAGGAGGCGGTCTCTGCTGTGAGCCTGGTTTTGCGGTCACCCCCTAGAATGCTGGAGTCTCGCCTCCTACGGGTCGCGAGCCTGTGGTCATCCCACTCGGATGTGACAGGTCCCCCAACGCTAAGCAGAGACGTGGCCCAAAAGGGCTCCAAGGACGCAGGGGGTGCCCAGGGAGGCTCTTCCCAGAGGGCGCATTTTGTCTCTGGGACAGGATGTTCATGCTCAGAACAGACCTGCACACGAACAGGCCTTTGCTTGTGGCTTCATCTCTGTGGGAATAGAAACCTCCACATCGGATCGTCGTGGATGAGTGACGCTCTGAATTGTCTGCAAATCTGTACACAGCAGGAGGTCCATGATTGCCCTGCATAAGAATTCCAGCAATTAAACTGCAAAGGCAACCTTCATGCATTAATATGTGTGGTAAAAATTCACAATAACAGTTTAGAAAGCATTTGGCAACTGTCAACCCACTTAAAATATTTTCACATTATTGCCTTTGCAGGGCACAATGCTGAGTACAAAATGTGATACTAGAAGCACTTCTGGGATAGCAGAGTAAAGGCTTCCAAAGTTCTCTCCCTCCATAAAAGCAATCAGAATACTGGAATAAATGTCAAAAGGCCTGTTTCAGAGCTTCGAAAACTAGCTAAAGGCTTGCAATAATCTGAACAGCATGTATTCAAAATAATAATAATGGCCAGGCCTGGTGGCTCATGCATGTAATCCTAGAACTTTGGGAGGCCAAGGGGAGAGGATCACTTGAGTACAGGAGTTCTAGACCAGCATGAGCAACATAGCAAGACCCCATCTCTACCAAAATAAATAAATACATGTTTTTAATTAGCCAGGCATGGTGGCGCACACCTGTGGTCCCACCTACTTGGGAGGCTGAGGTAGGAGGATTGCTTGAGCCCAGGAGGTCGAGGCTGCAGTGAGCTGTGATTGTGCTATGACATTCCAGCCTGGGCAATAGGGTGAATGCGTTTCTCAAAATAATAACAATGGCTGAATCTTGGTAAGAAAAGCAAATTGTGTGGCATTTTAATTTGCCCAATTTCAGTCCTCTTCTTTCAGCCCCACAGTAGTCCTAAAAAACAAGGAGTGGCTATAAAAAACCAGCAGGCTGGCAGCCCCTGGAGGAACAGAGAGGACTGGAACTCTCCACAAGGCCCATTTCCAGTGAATCGCAATCATCCGACCATGCTGACAGCTCCCCGAAGAGCTGCGCTCCCACTGAAGAACTGCTTTCTCCTCGCTACTTGACCTCATCAGAGCTTATTCTGTGCACCAGCCCTACCTATCCTAGCATATTTGTCCTAATAAATCAGTGGGGATTGTTTATTACCGTAGTTGCCTGAAGCAGCAATACAAGTTGAAGCTGAGAAGAGGCTGGCCCAAAAAAATTAAAAGGAAGTACTGTGGAATGACATGTTCTTATAAAGCTTTGAAAAGCTCTGATATATTCCTGAGAACTTAGAAGGCCAGGTGCACATGCAGGGAGGGCTGTGTGTCTGCTGGGAGAGAACTAAGAGGGCCCCTGCTCACCTGGGCTGACTGGGAAGCTCCCTGCCAGCGTGGGCACTAGCTAAGGCAGAGCTGTAAGCCATCTGCCAGGATGGTGAAGGCATTCCCCAACACACACCCACACAGCCCTCAGCAATGTCTGAGAAAATCCTCATTTCAAGGAATTTGAGGAAATCTCTGTTCAGTCATTATCTGACCACTAAGCTAACCAGGTACATTTCCGTGTCTTCACACAAGAAAGACACTAAGCTCACCAGGTACATTTCCGTGTCTTCACACAAAAAAAGAAAGCAGACTGTACAGACTTAGTCCAGGGAAGTCTAAAGCAAGAAAACAATGACAGCAATAAACAGCTCAAGAAACAAACACTGGCGGGGTGGGAACTGGTGTCCAGAAAAAGATTGTATTAATTACATATATAATTTATTTTTTGAAGCAAAGTCTCTCTCACTCTGTCACCCAGGCTGGAGTGCAGTGTCAGGATCTTGGCCCACTGCAACCTCCGCCTCCCAGGTTCAAGCGATTCTCCTGCCTCAGCCTCCTCAGTAGCTGCGATTACAGGCATGCACCACCATGCCCAGCTAATTTTTGCATTTGTAATAGAGACAGGGTTTCACCATGTTGGCCAGGCTGCTCTTGAACTCCTGACCTCAAGTAATCTGCCCGCCTCAGCCTCCCAAAGTGCTGGGACTACAGGCGTGAGCCACTGTGCCCAGCCTTGTAATTTATATAATTTTAAATGTCCAATTTTGAAGAAAACAAAATGAGACATGCAAAGGAAATATGGCATGTACACACACATGCATGCAAACACACACACACACAAAACAGTCAATAGAAATTGTCCTATGGAAGCTCAGGTGAAGTTTTTTTGACAGAGTCTCTCTCTCTCTCTGTCTCTCTCTCTGTTGCCCAGGCTGGAGTGCAGTGGTGCGCTCTCGCCTCACTGCAACCTCCACCTTCCAGGTTCAAGCAATTATCCTGCCTCAGCCTCCCATGTAGCTGGGATTACAGGCGCCCACCACCACGCCTGGCTAATTTTTGTATTTTTAGTAGAGATAGGGTTTCACCATGTTGGCCAGGCTGGTCTGGAACTCCTGACCTCAGGCGATCCACCCACCTCGGGATCCCAAAGTGCTGGGATTACAGGCGTGAGGCACCGCACCCGGCCAAAAAATCTTGGTAAGCATGAACAAAGACGGAGGACTCACACTTCCCTTTGTGGAAACTAACTACACAGTTGCAGTAATAAAACCGTGTGCTACTGCCGTAAGGACAGACATACAGATCTGTGGACTAGAACTGAGAGACCAAAAACAAACCCTAGTATCTATGGTCAGTCGGTTTGCAACAAGAGTACCAATACAATTAAATGGAGAAAGAATTGTCTCTTCAAAAAGTCATATTGAAACAACTAGACATCTAGATGCAGAAAAACGAATTTGGATGCCTACCTCCCATTATACATAACAATATAGCTCAAAATTCATTAGACCTCAATGTAACAGCTAAAACTATAAAAGTGTTAGAAGAAAACACAGGAGGAATCCTTGTGATACAAATTCTGGATTGTGATTCTGGTGGTCACAGGATCTACACATGTGATTAAAATGCACAGAAATGAGTGCATATAAAGCCAGAAATCTGAAGAAGGTGGTGGACTCCATCAGTGTAAACCTCCTGGCTGTGATGTACTGCAGTCATATATGATGTTACCCTTGGAGGAAACGGCGAAGTGTATTGGGGATCTCGCTGTATTATATCTGACAACTGCGTGTGAATATTCAATTATCTTAAAATAAGTCTCAATTCACACATAATATATCACACCAATATATAATGTAATTCTTAATATCATCTTTCTTTGTCTAATTTTCATGCCTTCACTTTGATACATTGTACTCCCCTTATCCTTCCAATAAACTACCTTTGTGCTCAGGAGAACCGGAGTCAGCATCTGTTGCTGACATCCAGACATCTCTAGCACCCCCTCACAGGCTGCTAGAAACCTCCAGTGAGATCATGTGTGTGAGCCCCTTGATGGTTCCTAATGATGGCAATAGTTAACCTTTTCCAAGCACCTGTCCTGCGCCTGGTCCTGCTGTTTTACATAAGTGAAGTCATTCAATTGCTCAGCCTTTGCCAGCTGCGCACACTCTTGCCCCACTTTACAAATGAAGCCACGAAGCCACATGGTGGTTGGAGGACTCGCGGCAAGTGACGGAGCTGGGAAGCGGCCAATTCAGGACTCAGGTCAAGACCTCCTGGTTCCAGAGCCCCACCCTGACCCACCATGTCACTCAGCACAGGTGAGTTACACCTGATCTTTATCTGTCTCTTCATGCCCTGGGGATGGAATTTTCCCAGAATGGCCGCTGGCTCCCCCGGCCTGGTACATCATGGACTTGTAGTGCATGGCCCGGCCTTCAGATGCCTGTGACGTCAGAGATGGAGGATGGGCCTGCTGGGTCCCCCGGCTCTGTCGGCTCCAGGAGCCTTGGGGTGGGGGGTGCGATCCACAGGAACCCACGTGCCTCCCAGAACATGGAAGGCCATGGCCCCAGAGCATCCAAATTCCATCTAACGGCATTTTTCAGGAGTAAAGAAAGAGGCAGAACAGAAAATCTATACAGCTGCTGTGCCCAGAATGAACACGTTTTCATCGCAAGAGCAATCTCTCCTAATCTCAGGGCTGAAGTCAGGCAACAAAATCAATATCTGAAAACACCTACAAAAGTGTTAGAGCTTTTCAATTTGGCTCCTGGGCCATTGCTAGCTGAAATTTCATCCAGCACATACAGTTTGAGAGCTCTTTTCCCCTTTGTTCTTTTTGTCATTAAATTAGCCAAAGCGTTAAGTCCATAGGACCCAATCTATCAGTGTTTATTTTCTTTACTTAGCCAAAACTGACCTCTACTCAATTTACATTTACAAGATATACAAAGAAATTAATAAGATGGGAAAGAACCCATTGCTAATGCGAGAATGTCTCTGCACGTAAACAGAAGCACATTCCCCTGCGGCTTCCAGCCGGAGGGTTTAAGGAGTAAAGTATTAGACGGCTAACGGCTGCCTTTCTCTAAGCCATGTCAACAAGAGGCGGCCTCCAGAGACACGCGTGCTACAGAAGTGTCTGTCAATAGCAATCAGATAACAAATCTTGGCCTAAATATTTACCCAACAGCCTCAGCCACATGGTCCTTCTTCACACTGGAAAAGTCACATCACCAATACCGAGAGTGGCCAAGCCCATCCTACCACAAGCCTTCCCTCCCCGCCCCGTCTGGTGGGTAAGATGAACATTCTGTCATTCCTAGTAGAATATCTGAGATTCTGGTCTGTCTAATGTTGGGCCAGAGGCAGAGAAAAAAACCCAAATGCCCGGAGTTGACCGTTCAAGCCCCACGCATGAGACACAAGCAGGCGTCATCAAACCCAGCAACACGGTTTTCCGGAACAGAGCGGCTGCGGTGTGCAGTCACTCAGCCCTACTCGGCCCCAGTGCCTGTCCAGGGCTCCACCTCTGTGGGAGACTGAAAGCAGCGCCGGGTCCTGGTACTGTAACGGGCTCCCCTGTGTGTCACCCTCACGTGGCCAGAGATGCAGACGCTCGGCACTGGGTGTACCGAGGTGGCCAAGCCGTGGCTACTGTCTGGAGAGCTTTGTCACGTGGGAGAGTTGGCAAATGGAGTTACTGATCTTTAGACATGATACAAACAGCCTGGGAGAATGAGCTTACTCGTCAGCCGTAACGGGCTCAGAGGGGAAGAACCTTGGGAACAGCAAAGGGGCAGCCAGGGACACGAAGGTCATGACAGCCAGGAAGCTCCGTGAGCCTCTGTGAGGCGGGTGGGGAGGCTGGGCACCAGGCATCCCTGTGCACACTGTGCACACTGGCCTGGCCCCCAGCTGACTGCTGTTCCTGGTTCTCCTATTAAAGGACCAAGCTCCTGGACGTGATCCTGAGTCGCTGCTCTTTGCACGGGGAGAGGGGATCCTGAAGGGCAGCCTCATTGGTGCCTATCCTAGCAGCATCAAAGGACTCCCAACTGAAGGAGCCATGGCGCCGCGGGTGGGACGTGGGACAGTGGTTTGTTACACGCATGCCCCCTGCCCTCCCCGTGGGCTCTCCGAGGGCTCCCACGGAAATGGGACCTGTAGCCCCACCCCCAGGAGGGTGTCTGGTGGATATCAGACCTTCAACACTATTGAGCAAGATTTGTGGATAAAGAATAAACAAAATGTAGATGGTCAGTAAATGCTTATTGAAAATTACACTACTTTCTTACACAAATGGACACCATGGTATATGTTTTATCCACTCTTTGTGTCTGTCTTCTCTTCTTTCTTAAACATTTTATTTAGAAGCAATTATCTTTTTTGTTCCTCTCTTTCTCCATTACTGCCTTCTTTTGTATTCAATGGTTTTTTGTTTGTTTAGTGTACCATTTTCATTCTGCTGTCTATTTTACCATGTTTTTGCGACCTGCTTACTGGTTGTCCCTGGAGCTTCCCAGGTGAGATGTGTGAGTGTCCCAACAAGGGAAGGTTTCCACCTGTGTTATCAAACCACCTGGGGCAGGAACTGAGGGTCTGTGGGGACATCCACTTACAGCCATATTTGGAAACATGAGAGACAAACCTCTCCCTCATTTACTGATAAAAACAAACACACACTCAGTCTCTCACACACACTAACAGCCGAGGAATCACACCTTTAAACACGGCTGGCCTCCTCCTCCACCCTGACCCCCTCACTCCCATCGCAGACTCCAGCCTGGTCTCAAAAGGGACCCAGAGCCTGAGATCTGTACAAGGGAAGCTTCCCAACCCAGGACAGATCCACATCAAGAAACACAGTGACAGGCAAGGGCCCGTCTCTGACACCTCCTCCCACAGGACAGGGGTGACCACCTCTGGCTCCAGAGGGAGCTGGGCTCTGGCACCGCACACCAGCCTCGGTCAGCGGCCGCGGCACACGGAGCCAAGAGTCCACATGGAGCACGTCTGAACGGCCCCGCCCCAAAGCTGCCCCTGCGGCCCTCCTGACAGCTGCCTGTCAACTGTGGATGACGAATGACAAGTCTGTTACTGCAGCACCTGAGCCTTCTCCATGACTGTTTTTCAGACAAGGTTCACTCCGGTTCAGAAATCAAACCAGGCACGAGCAACACCAACAGGTATGCTTTCTCTCCGATCAGTCACGTCCCAAGCCATGCTGTCACGCTGTTTTCTCTCACCTCTACTGAGCCACCCACCTGGTGCAGAAAAAAATCAAAACCCCGACACCACTGTCTAACCGTAAAGCAGATCGCAGGACAGCATCTGTCCTGCCCTGAACCCGAGGAAAATCTGTCGAGAAAGGACTTCTGAGAGTGGACAAGCGGGTGGACGAGGCTGGGAGAACAGAGATGACTGCCAGTCTAGACCTTCTGTCCTGCCCCGCAGGCCTGCCCACCGCGCACCAGCTGGAGATGAGAAGGAGGAACGCTCAGGCCACTGTACTTACAAGGGCCAGCTGAACACTCGAGGACTAACTGGTTCTCCGAGAAAACCATCTCTCCTTTTGTTTCTAATGTAAGAGACAAATGCAAGAAACATTAGGATTTTCTTCATTCATTCAAGCACCACCAATCTCTTTTCTACAGAAAACTAGAGGGTCCTTGTGTTTTGACTGTCTCTCCCCATTAGAAGATGGATTTTTTTAAGGGTGAGGTCCGTTACACTACTGACGCACCATGAGCCGGGCAGCAAGTCTCCTCCATTCTCAGACAGAAAGCCATGCTTCCTTTTCCTGCATCCACAGATGACGTCATCACCAGGCAGTCTACGCACGAGGTGTGGCCGCAGATGCACTCAAGGCACAGGTAGCATTTGATACCTGTAACCAGGGTCCAACTGAGTCCCCAGGAAACCATCTCTAACAAGAGTACAGTTGGCAAATAAAAGACACTGGCAGCCTAAAGGGGGTACACTGAGCACTCCATGTAATGTCGTCAAGTGATACTCAGTTTATTTTTTATTTTATTGTTATTTTAATTTGGGATTCAATGTCTTTAGCAGGTCATGCACATGCCCTTGCCACCCTCCCTCTTGTGCTCACCTGTCTCTCTTTCCCCTAATTTATGTTTCCTCCCTGGCCCCTGGAGACATCTGAATCTTCACCCGTTTTAGATATGCACAAACAGATACATATACGTAAAGAACTGGAAAAGACTCAGAACTGGCAAAGGCTCAGGAAGTCCAACTCAGAAAGCACAATCAGGAGAAAAAAAAATAGAACTGAAGGCCCATGTACGAGCTTGATAACTACCCTCTATCCATTTCTCCATCTACCGGTCATCCATCCATCACCTATCCACCTGTTTGTCCATCCACCCACTCATCTATCCACCTGTCCATCCATCCATCCATCCATCCATCCATCCACCCACCCATCCATTTATTCATCCACTCATGCATCCACCCACCCATCTATCCATCTGTCCATCCATCTATCCATCCACCCATCCATTCATCCATTCATCCATCCACCCATCCATCCACCCACCTACTCATCCAAACATCCATCTATCCATTCATCCATCTATCCATCCACCTATCCATCCTCCATTAATCTATTAATTCATCCATCCATTCATCCACCATCTATCCATTAATCTACCCATTCATCTACCCATCCATTCACCCATCCACCCACCCATTCATGCATCCACCCATCCATCCACCCATCCATCCATCCATCCATCCACCCACCCATCCAACCATCCATTCATCCATCCATCTACCCATCCATCCATCCATCTACCCATCCATCCATCCATCCACCCACCCATCCATCCATCCATCCATCTGTCCATTCTTCAGTTACTGAGTCACTGCTATGTCCCAGCAGCATTCCAAACCCTGGTGATGCACCAGAAACAAGAGAGACAAACATCCACCCTCCTAGACATATTCTTCTCATAGGAAGGCAGCCCCTGTGGAATTATGAAAATGACAGGTCAGTCAGACCTAGGAGGCAGGTTCCAGCTCAGCAGTGCATTAGCTCTGTGACCCTGGACTGAAGCTCAACGTCTCTGAACTTGATTTGCTGGTGTGGAAACAACAGGACCCACTTTGTAGGGTTGTGTTAAAATAAAATTATCTCATCTGACTGTGGAGTGGATGATGCCACCTCAGCATATTAACTCAACTTCCTGCCCTTGCCTGCCCAAGGCTGTGTCCCTTCCTCCTCCAAGCCAGGTTCAGTATTCCTCCCACCCAGGTTCAGTATTGCCACTGGAGGAAATGCAGCTGGCTGTGTCCCACCTCTGCCATTATACTGGGACTTTATTCTCTTGAACTGGATTCTGTGCACATAGAGCTGACCACCAAGTAAGTGAAGGGGCAGCAGGTAACAGATTGCTATTGATTCCAAAAGGACCCGTGTCTAAAGTTCTCAAGAGGCCAGGCTGGATGTGGCATGGGCCCTCCTCCCCCTCCTCAGGACATAATCCCACCCCAGGTCACTGGAGGAGGCAGCCCCAGGGGATTTTGGGGGCCGTGGGTGCCACACTGAGAGACTGGGGCTCCTGACCATGGGTCCTGACGTTTCGAACCTCTTTATAATTACACCACTGACCTGCAGGATTTGGTCTGAGGCCTGCAATAGTTGGGGCTGAGGGAAGAACATCACAACACGGACAGCTCCGAGCTGTTTCATGAGGTTGAGTCTCACAGGGGTATCCAGGTCCCAACAGCAAATGTTCCGTTACAGGATGGAAATGTTCCATAAAAGGCACTCTAGGAGGAGGGGACTTCAAGGCTCCGTCCACTCTACCCAGGTAACATGGGTGGATGGACTGAGTCTGCAAGAGCCCAGAAGACACATCCCATGAGCTCGGCCCAAGGGAAGAGCAGAAGAATGGTTGAGATGGGCCCTGAGCATCCAGGGCATGAGCAGGCAGCAAGATCATTAGTGATTTTATATCCCACATCCCAAAGTTGTCCACCAAAGGAAGCAGCAGCAGCTCTTCATAAAAGCAATTAGCAGGAAGAGGGGAGCAGACCTAGATGGGAGGAACCTCAAGATCCTTGCCAGAGGGTGATGAGGCTGGCCATGGAATAAGAACTAAACTCCAGCATTTCTGCCCTAGTGCTTGTGGGAACCGCCGACCCCATGAGCTCTGATTGACAAGCAGCACGTCCAGGGTCGACCTCACTGGTGAGCACACTGCGCTCAGCTGTGCGGGGGGCATGGTTCATATCCCTTCTGCCTAGGAGGTGCCCATGGCAGACAGGTGTAAGGATTCCAGAGGCCAGCCCGTCTTCCCATTCCTTGGTGTGTCTACCTCCTGAGGGACAGGTGGGTAAGATGGAAGAGGGGCCAAAAAGGAGACATCTGCTGTTCTCCAGGCAGGGGTGGGGGTCTGAGCTTGGAGCTGGTGGAGCAGGTGGGAGAGACAGATGCACTCTTGTTCTAATATTCGATCTTGGCACCGTGTCCATCTGGACTTTGTGGCCACCTGAGCCCTCCCCTCCACCCTGTCCATCTTGGAGGTCAGTTCCCTTCCAAGATCTCTGTGATCCAAAAGTATTCCTCAATCCGCTAGACCGCTCAGATGCATCCCATCCACGTCTACACGCCTCAGACAGAAGTCTTCGCACAGGTTAGTGGTTGAGAAACAGACGCGGTGCAGGTCTGCAGACTCTGGCTGTCCTGGATCGAGCATGGCCAGCTCTGCAGTGAGCTCAACTCAGGTTACTCACACCCTGTTACCAAAGCATCATCTCTCCTCATTTCATCCCACACCTCGGTCAGACAGCACGGGTAATCCAGCTTCCATCAGTGTTCTTCTCCCTCCCTGGCATCCCGACCCTCGCCGTGCAGGGACTGTCCACGCACAGGAGCCCACATAGGGTTGAGTTGTGACCAGTTCCCCACCCAGGACAGTCTGGCTGGACCCCTCTCCTCCTGGAGCCACAGCTGCATCCATGCCCCGCTTGCTTCCTGAGGCGCATGCTTTGATTTTATTAGGAAACAAGTATCCCAGGTGCAACCTGG
>NW_012102388.1:2735932-2740726 GCF_000951045.1 Mandrillus leucophaeus
CTTCCTGCCCTTGCCTGCCCAAGGCTGTGTCCCTTCCTCCTCCAAGCCAGGTTCAGTATTCCTCCCACCCAGGTTCAGTATTGCCACTGGAGGAAATGCAGCTGGCTGTGTCCCACGTCTGCCATTATACTGGGACTTTATTCTCTTGAGCTGGATTCTGTTTGTGCACACAGAGCTGACCACCAAGTAAGTAAGTGAAGGGGCAGCAGGTAACAGATTGCTATTGATTCCAAGAGGACCCGTGTCTAAAGTTCTCAAGAGGCCAGGCTGGATGTGGCATGGGCCCCCCTCCCCCTCCTCAGGACATAATCCCACCCCAGGTCACTGGAGGAGGCAGCCCCAGGGCATTTTGGGGGCCGTGGGTGCCACACTGAGAGGCTGGGGCTCCTGACCATGGGTCCTGACATTTCGAACCTCTTTATAATTACACCACTGACCTGCAGGATTTGGTCTGAGGCCTGCAATAGTTGGGGCTGAGGGAAGAACATCATGACATGGACAGCTCCGAGCTGTTTCATGAGGTTGAGTCTCACAGGGGTATCCAGGTCCCAACAGCAAATGTTCCGTTACAGGATGGAAATGTTCCATAAAAGGCACTCTAGGAGGAGGGGACTTCAAGGCTCCGTCCACTCTACCCAGGTAACATGGGTGGATGGACTGAGTCTCCAAGAGCCCAGAAGACACATCCCATGAGCTCAGCCCAAGGGTCAAGCAGAAGAATGGTTGAGATGGGCCCTGAGCATCCAGGGCATGAGCAGGCAGCAAGATCGTTAGTGATTTTATATCCCACATCCCAAAGCTGTCCACCAAAGGAAGCAGCAGCAGCTCTTCATAAAAGCAATTAGCAGGAAGAAGGGAGCAGACCTAGATGGGAGGAACCTCAAGATCCTTGCCAGAGGGTGATGAGGTTGGCCATGGAATGAGAACTAAACTCCAGCATTTCTGCCCTAGTGCTTGTGGGAACCGCCGACCCCATGAGCTCTGATTGACAAGCAGCACGTCCAGGGTCGACCTCACTGGTAAGCACACTGCGCTCAGCTGTGCGGGGGGCATGGTTCATATCCCTTCTGCCTAGGAGGTGCCCATGGTAGACAGGTGTAAGGATTCCAGAGGCCAGCCCGTCTTCCCATTCCTTGGTGTGTCTACCTCCTGAGGGACAGGTGGGTAAGATGGAAGAGAGGTCAAAAAGGAGACATCTGCTGTTCTCCAGGCAGGGGTGGGGGTCTGAGCTCGGAGCTGGTGGAGCAGGTGGGAGAGACGGATGTACTCTTGTTCTAATATTCGATCTTGGCACCGTGTCCATCTGGACTTAGTGGCCACCTGAGCCCTCCCCTCCACCCTGTCCATCTCGGAGGTCAGTCCCCTTCCAAGATCTCTGTGATCCAAAAGTATTCCTCAATCCGCTAGACCGCTCAGATGCATCCCATCCACGTCTACACGCCTCAGAAAGAAGTCTTCGCACAGGTTAGTGGTTGAGAAACAGACGCGGTGCAGGTCTGCAGACTCTGGCTGTCCTGGATCGAGCACGGCCAGCTCTGCAGTGAGCTCCTCAACTCAGGTTACTCACACCTTGTTACCAAAGCATCATCTCTCCTCATTTCATCCCACACCTCGGTGAGACGGCACGGGTAATCCAGCTTCCATCAGTGTTCTTCTCCCTCCCTGGCCTCCCGACCCTCGCCGTGCAGGGACTGTCCACGCACAGGAGCCCACATAGGGTTGAGTTGTGACCAGTTCCCCACCCAGGACAGTCTGGCTGGGCCCCTCTCCTCCTGGAGCCACAGCTGCATCCATGCCCCGCTTGCTTCCTGAGGCGCATGCTTTGATTTTATTAGGAAACAAGTATCCCAGGTGCAACCTGGGTGGGAGCCCAGAAGGCAGTCGCTCCAGCCAGCGTCATCCGGGGCCCCCACGGCCCTGGGTCAGAGTCTCGCCTCCACCCATTCAGAAGCCTCATTGGCTGCCACCCTCGGGCCTTCTCTAAACTCTTCTCTCCCAGGGCCTCCTGCCCCTAGAACAGGTGGGTTACAAATAATTTAGGCTGGGCACGGTGGCTCACGCCTGTAATCCCGGCACTTTGGGAGGCCGAGGTGGGTGGATCATGAGGTCAGGAGATCGAGACCAGCCTGGCCAACATGGTGAAACCCCATCTCTACTAAAAATACAAAAATTAGCTGGGCGTGGTGGCGGGCGCCTGTAGTCCCAGCTACTCGGGAGGCTGAGGCAGGAGAATCATTGGAACCGGAGAGGCAGAGGTTGTAGTGAGCCGAGATTGCGCCACTGCACTCCAGCCTGGTGACAGAGCCAGACTCCGTCTCAAAAAATAAATAAATAAAAAATAATAATCATTTGGTCTGAATTCCTCCAGAGCCTTCTGCAGACTACACTCTCATGCTATTCACACTCCATGTGAGAAGAAAGGAGCTGAGAGAGGCGGCTTCAGAAAGACCCTCCCGGCCTTCCTATGTGGACTCCTCCCCGCACCAGGACTCCTGGGGGCTGGCTCTGGGCACCAGCCTCGATGAGGACGTTCTTACAGCAGTGAAGGGACGGGCAGTGGCCCCGGCACCAACCTTCCCAATTGGTCCTCATTCCCAAGGCCATTTCTCAGGAGACGCAGCTTTCTACAGCCAGAAAAAAAAATCTTCCTTCTAGTTTATTAAACTGCTTTATAGGCTCTAACCCATGACCAACGGAGTTTATGATCAATACAGGTAAATTACGAATCTGCCTCTCTCTCTTTTTCTTTCTCCCAATCTTCTTCTGTCTTTCTCTTAAATGGCCTTCAAATGGGAAAAATATTGTTTTAATAACACAAAGTCCACAACAGGCCTCCCTAATACATCTCCTTGGAGAGAGGATTAGTAGGTAATCATACTCTCAACTAGAGGTACAGCCCCCGTGGGGGCAATACCAGCACCTCCCAGGGGGCATCGTCGTCTTACTTCTGCAATGTTTCCACTCCTATCAGAAGGCTGACAGGTTTCAGCTGCTGTGAAATGCTGATCCACATCCCTGCCTGGCTCTAGGGCTGTCCAGGGTAAGATACACCTGTGGGATTCTCACACTTCCCAGAGCTCATGCCCCATGGAAGAGAGTCAGTTCCACCCGGGGTGGGGAGCAGGATTCTAGGAGCTGCCCACTCACGGCCAGAGCTGCCTGGGGACGTGACAGCACGTCCCATCCCTGGCTTCCTTTGTTCCAGATCTGCCCCTTCCAGGTTCCATGTGAGTTCATAGATGGAATAGTTGAGCCCAAACTCCCCAGGCCCTGATCTCAGAAAGATGCTTTTCTTACACCCACTGAACACACAAACACCTTCCCCTCCATTTCCCCTTTCTCTTTAAGGGGGACGTTTTAAATGTAACCCCCAAACCATAAGACCCTGTGGGCCCCAAGATCAGACAAACGTCTCTAGGACCCGGAACGGAGAGGCAGAGGGAAGCCTCCTGGCCGGGACTCTGGTCCGGACAGGACCCGGAATGGAGAGGCAGAGGGAAGCCTCCTGGCCAGGACTCTGGTCCGGACAGGCTGGGGGCTCCTCTGGGGAGTTGGCCCCTGAGGGTCATGAGACCTGTGGGCAGCTTCCAGAGTTGGCCCCCAAGGGCTACAGGAGCGCCGCCAGCCTGGGGCGAGCTGAGAACACGGAAGACCCTCAACGCCACCTACAGCCATGAAAATGCTAAGTGAACCTTCACAGGACACTATGTCCCACCAAAATTTAAAATCTGATGCGGTGCTGTGATGCAGAGTGACCCTGACCCCTCACGCCGCTGGTATGGGTGTGGCCACTCTGGAGAATGACATGGCAGACACCAGCCATCCTGATGCATGGTCCTGTCTCCGGCCACGTGCCCAGGCGGGCACCCCGGAAACTCACGTGTACACTGAGACACACCGGCGGGATTACGGCAGCTTTGTTTATAGTAGCAAAAATAAAAATGAAGTGTTTGAAACTAGCCAAATACCTACCAGGAAGAAAACTACTAAATTAATGTAGAAAATACATATAATTAAACACTGCCCCTTTGAGGGAAATTTGTTTTTGAGACTTACCCATGTGAGTGTGTGAAGCTATACTTTATTCATTTTAGCTGTTGTTATTGAGAGTTAAAGCCAAAAAAGCAATTCTCTGTATGGTTTATAGACACACTCATGTACGGCAGAAGCGTAAGAATTTGCAAAGGAAAGACAGACACCAAATTCAAGGTAGGAGTTACATCTGGTTGAAAAAACTGAAGCAGAAGCAGAGAAGGCTTCAACTCTACCTGAACACTGCATCTCCTCAGAACACACCTCTGACACTGTCACGCTGTCACTGCTGACGGCTTCATCAGGGTACGCAAGTGTCTAAACACATCGAACTGCAGACGTTAAAAACAGGCAGGTTTATGTCTATCAACCATACCTCAAGAATGCTGTTAAAACTGTATCTGAAGGAAATGTGGCCAGATGTAAATGTGTGCTGGGGAAGGTAGTTGGTACGAGGCATCTATTAGGATTCTCCCTGCTCCCTCCCAGAGGCCCCGCCCTGAAAGAGCTCAGGAGACCACAGCATCTCATCAGTCATGCCCATAAAGCAGGGAACGGGTCTGCATGGTGGACGGCCACTGTCTGGCTGCTCAGCATCTCTGCACCCGGAGATTCCTCTCCCACTCCCCCCGGCTCCCCACTGAGCAGATTCCCCATCACTGGGTCTGAGCCAGTCGAGCCGCTCCCCTCCAGCCCCCGTGATGGTCGGGCAGTGGCATCATCAGGGTAGGTGAGATGCAGTGAGGCTCAGGCTGAGGAAGC
>NW_012102388.1:2740776-2743385 GCF_000951045.1 Mandrillus leucophaeus
CTTTGTTCCAGATCTGCCCCTTCCAGGTTCCATGTGAGTTCATAGATGGAATAGTTGAGCCCAAACTCCCCAGGCCCTGATCTCAGAAAGATGCTTTTCTTACACCCACTGAACACACAAACACCTTCCCCTCCATTTCCCCTTTCTCTTTAAGGGGGACGTTTTAAATGTAACCCCCAAACCATAAGACCCTGTGGGCCCCAAGATCAGACAAACGTCTCTAGGACCCGGAACGGAGAGGCAGAGGGAAGCCTCCTGGCCGGGACTCTGGTCCGGACAGGACCCGGAATGGAGAGGCAGAGGGAAGCCTCCTGGCCAGGACTCTGGTCCGGACAGGCTGGGGGCTCCTCTGGGGAGTTGGCCCCTGAGGGTCATGAGACCTGTGGGCAGCTTCCGGAGTTGGCCCCCAAGGGCTACAGGAGCGCCGCCAGCCTGGGGCGAGCTGAGAACACGGAAGACCCTCAACGCCACCTACAGCCATGAAAATGCTAAGTGAACCTTCACAGGACACTATGTCCCACCAAAATTTAAAATCTGATGCGGTGCTGTGATGCAGAGTGACCCTGACCCCTCACGCCGCTGGTATGGGTGTGGCCACTCTGGAGAATGACATGGCAGACACCAGCCATCCTGATGCATGGTCCTGTCTCCGGCCACGTGCCCAGGCGGGCACCCCGGAAACTCACGTGTACACTGAGACACACCGGCGGGATTACGGCAGCTTTGTTTATAGTAGCAAAAATAAAAATGAAGTGTTTGAAACTAGCCAAATACCTACCAGGAAGAAAACTACTAAATTAATGTAGAAAATACATATAATTAAACACTGCCCCTTTGAGGGAAATTTGTTTTTGAGACTTACCCATGTGAGTGTGTGAAGCTATACTTTATTCATTTTAGCTGTTGTTATTGAGAGTTAAAGCCAAAAAAGCAATTCTCTGTATGGTTTATAGACACACTCATGTACGGCAGAAGCGTAAGAATTTGCAAAGGAAAGACAGACACCAAATTCAAGGTAGGAGTTACATCTGGTTGAAAAAACTGAAGCAGAAGCAGAGAAGGCTTCAACTCTACCTGAACACTGCATCTCCTCAGAACACACCTCTGACACTGTCACGCTGTCACTGCTGACGGCTTCATCAGGGTACGCAAGTGTCTAAACACATCGAACTGCAGACGTTAAAAATAGGCAGGTTTATGTCTATCAACCATACCTCAAGAATGCTGTTAAAACTGTATCTGAAGGAAATGTGGCCAGATGTAAATGTGTGCTGGGGAAGGTAGTTGGTACGAGGCATCTATTAGGATTCTCCCTGCTCCCTCCCAGAGGCCCCGCCCTGAAAGAGCTCAGGAGACCACAGTATCTCATCAGTCATGCCCATAAAGCAGGGAACGGGTCTGCATGGTGGACGGCCACTGTCTGGCTGCTCAGCATCTCTGCACCCGGAGATTCCTCTCCCACTCCCCCCGGCTCCCCACTGAGCAGATTCCCCATCACTGGGTCTGAGCCAGTCGAGCCGCTCCCCTCCAGCCCCCGTGATGGTCGGGCAGTGGCATCATCAGGGTAGGTGAGATGCAGTGAGGCTCAGGCTGAGGAAGCATGACAGGATCTTGTACCTCCTGCTCAGGACAAGGAAAGGGTGGCCGGGGTCCGCGGGGGCCACCTTGTTCTGACAGCGGGCGCACTGCAGTGGATCCGAGCCAAGAGGGGGCTTCCAGACGCGCCACGTCAGCCCTGACCAACCCATGCCTGCTGGGTTAGAGAACCCGTGAATCGCCTTTGTGTATCATGAAGCTTGGGTCAGATTTGCTGTCACTTGCCATCAATACTGTCCTGACTGATGCACACAGAAAGAGGAGAAAGCAGGGAGGAAATGGACTGGACGCCAACACCCTCACCAGGATCCCAAGGAAGAGAAGCCCGTGCCAGCCCTGGCAGAGGCAGGCGCCTGGTTGCCGACCTCCAGGAGAGCCCTGGAAGCTGCATTTAACTCCTCCGCGAAGGAAGCGAGAGCCCTCAGGGAGAACAGAGCTCTTGCCCCAGTTGGCAGCTGTGCCAGTTACAGAAGAAGAGCTCGCTTTGGGGACCAAGTTCAGGAACAGATGAGAAGACACAAGAAGGAACGGCAATGTGGCCACAAGGTCAGGGTGAAATAGCAGGAAGCCGGCAGGCCCCCACCCACACCAGCCTCAGGACAGGGCCCTGAACGGGGCGGGACTTGGTACAGGGGGTCTCAGAGCACCTCCCTGCCACTGCAGCCCTGCTCCACCCCTCAGACATCGGAGCCCATCTGGATCCTGAACCAGCAGCCGTAAAGGAGGCTGGTGCTGCCAGAGGTGGAAAGTAAGCCCGTCTGGGGGGCAGCTCACAGGGCCCAGTGTTCCTGGCCAGAGCTCTTTCCGATGTGCGGTGCACCAGCAACCCCCGCTCAGCTCTGCTCCTGCGAGCCCCTTCTCTCCAGGTCATCTGTCTCTCCTGGTCTGACAAAGGAGGGTCCTGTGCAGAGCCCGGGAGCTGGAAGTTTTCAGATCAGAGCTCGTCCTGCACGGTTATGAAAGACGTGATTTCTGAAGCACCAGGAGGAGGAGATCTCAACATAAACCATTTC
>NW_012102388.1:2743435-2749997 GCF_000951045.1 Mandrillus leucophaeus
CAGGGGGTCTCAGAGCACCTCCCTGCCACTGCAGCCCTGCTCCACCCCTCAGACATCGGAGCCCATCTGGATCCTGAACCAGCAGCCGTAAAGGAGGCTGGTGCTGCCAGAGGTGGAAAGTAAGCCCGTCTGGGGGGCAGCTCACAGGGCCCAGTGTTCCTGGCCAGAGCTCTTTCCGATGTGCGGTGCACCAGCAACCCCCGCTCAGCTCTGCTCCTGCGAGCCCCTTCTCTCCAGGTCATCTGTCTCTCCTGGTCTGACAAAGGAGGGTCCTGTGCAGAGCCCGGGAGCTGGAAGTTTTCAGATCAGAGCTCGTCCTGCACGGTTATGAAAGACGTGATTTCTGAAGCACCAGGAGGAGGAGATCTCAACATAAACCATTTCATCCGAAAACTGAGAGGAATAAAAGAGCTTAGAAGGATCCTGTCTTAAAACAAGTTTGGGTTCTTGTAAATCCGAGCCTCAATTGTCCCCAAAAAGAAAATGTCCATTCCTCCTCCGAACAGTCACCTATTAGCTGAAAAATAGTAAGAGAACTCCAGGAAATCCGAAACCCACAGCTGTTACCAACACTGCCTGACCTGTTTACACGATGATTTTCAACGGAAGTGGTCTGTTTAAACATAACTGCCCAAATCATATTCCAAACTGAATAACGTAAGAAAAAAAACGAAGTCTACGGTGTCTGGAGTTGACAGCAAACAAGGGGCACTGGGTGGATCCGGACACTGTTCGGAAGGCCCAGCGCAGCCTGGCCCTGCTGGGGCACCGACCTGAGGGACCTGAGCACACCCAGGCTGTTCCTATTTACAGTTGGGGACTTTGGTCATGTAGTGGGTCACCAAAGGCCACAGGCGTGGGGAGCACTGTCCAGCAGGAACAGACAGTGGTTCCTGCACAAACTCAGAGCATCGGCAGCCAACGGGTGATGTGAACACTTGGACAAGTAGGGCACCCCACTTTTCAGAGGGACAGGACAGACCTAGGGGCAGAGAAGCACCTCCCTGGGTCACGCCTGGGGCAGCAGTAGCCTCAAGTGACCAGACTCGAGTCCCGCTTCTCCAGGCTCTCGGCTCTGGGCTGAGCCCCGCGCTCACACCTCCCATGCTGTCCCCAACCTGGAGCAGGCATTGTCCACACTGACCCCAACACCCAGAGGGTTTCAGCCTACGCAGGTGGGGCACAGTGACTATGGTGTTCACAGACATAATCCAAGCAGACAAGCTCAGTGCCCATAGATACCAGGAGATAAACAAACGGTCAGACAGATGGCAGGGCAGGAATACCAGCTCTGAGATGCAGGGCAATAGAGTAAACCCCAGCAATAAAAAGTGTGGGTTATAAAAGACCGAAGGTTGGGAGGCAAAGAGGATCCTAACACGCGGCTTCCCCCTGCCACCTGTCACCTGCCACCTGCCCTGGGCTCAGCGCACACAGGCCCCCTGCTGCTGTGAAGACGCTGGTCTAAGTGGACAGGGGAAGTCCAGGGCTTCCATGCTGCTGCTTCATTTGAACCCCTCCACAGAGGCCTCATGACCGTCCTCATGTCTCAACAGCTGGAGCAAAATGCACAGAGGAAAGGGGTCAAACCCCAAAACAACGCACAGAGTTTTCTCGCCTCCTCCTCACTGTCAACTCCTCACCAGCCCAGCCCTCCCATGCTGGCTCCTCACCTTCTGTGCTGTCCCCATGGGGGTGAGGTCTCCTACGGATCTGGAAAGAGACATGGACATTTGCTGTCGGTGGGCTGTAGAATGTGGGCGCTATCGAATTTGGTGCCTCGTTTGTAATTTCCAGTTTCTTATCCTCATAGTTTTATTTTGAGGGATGGCAGAACAGTGCCGTGTCACTTTAGAGGGGCTCCTGGGCTCTGCACCAAGACCCACTGCAAGGAGAGAGGCCCGGTGCGGTGAGTAAGACCCAGTCCAGTGAGTAAAGACCTGCTGCCGTTAATGAGTGAGACCCACTGCAGTGAGTGAGACCCGGGGCAGCAACACCCAGAGCAATGCAGTAAGACCCAACTCAGTGAGTAAGACGCAGTTTCCTGTGTGAGGCTACAGGGGCGAGCCCTGCTGCCCCAAACCTCTCCAGGAGCCAACCTCAAGGGGCCAGAAAGGGCCTGGCTCATACTGCACCACGTCAAATGACATGGATTTAAATCACAAACATGTTTTTACTAATAAGAAAAAATAAGGAGGTGGGGGACCTTCTTAGTGATAAGATATAATTCGCAGTGGCTGTAGCATGCATGAATCTCTCAGCAATAACCCTGCATTTCATAATTGTACAGAAATAACTGTGAGGATAAAAACCATATCTACAATATAATTACTCTTCCATAAAATGTCCGTACGCTTGTAACTAAGCGGTCCAGCGTCTAGAAAGCTGTGTGCTTCTCCTTGCTTCTCTTGTGAATGACACTGATCTTGTACAACTGCTCTCAGTGGACAGTCACTGTCGGGGGCCTCTGCAGTGAATCCACCCTCCAGTGTCTTAAAACAAGGAACTCCGCCAGCTGATTGAGAGTGCCTGTGTTCAGGAGGGTGGGGACTGAGGACGGGGAGCAGGTGGGGTCCAGGGACATGTCGGAGGTAATGTGACCAGGCTGGTGAGGCATGGACCTTGAAGGCAGTAAAGGAAAGGGGCCTGAAGGATGGAGCCTCTGGATCCACGCAAGTCGGGGGACTGTGGGCCCCTCATTAGGGAGGACACAGGAAGGTCTAGATGGAGACCCGCTGTTTACTCCTGGCCTTGCTGAATTTGCGCTGCCCGTGAACCATCCACAGAGGCTTCGAGTAGCCACTGAATTCAGAGTCTAGAGCTAAATTAGAGGGGAACATTCTAGAGATACTATCTGCGCTTCACCAGGATATGGACAGCACTGAAAGCCCAGGGAATGGATGAGATAAGTTAGCAAAATAAATATGGTGACACGAGAAAGTGACCCAGGAAAAGCCTTTGGGAGCACCCAACACCCAGGCAGAGGACATGTCATCTGGAAAGAAAACCGAGACAGAAGAGCCTGAGCCATAGAAAACAGCCAGGGAGTGGGCAGACACCGAAACCAAGAGAAGAGGGTGCTGAAAGAGGAGGGGTCACCACTAGCACCTGACGCTGTGAGAGGCCGTGGCACACCCCGGAGGCGGCCCTGGAGATGAGCGCGTCACTGGCGGCCGAGCAAGAAGAGCGCGTGGGCTGAGAGTGAGGGAGGGGCCGCACGGTGGGCTGAGGGCTGAGTGTGGGAGGGGCCGCACGGCGGGCTGAGGGCTGAGAGTGAGGGAGGGGGCCGCACGGTGGGCTGAGCACGTGGGCTGAGGGTGAAGGAGGGGCCGCACGGCGGGCTCAGGGGTGAGAGTGAGGGAGGGGCCGCACGGTGGGCTGAGCACGTGGGCTGAGGGTGAGGGAGGGGCCGCATGGTGGGCTGAGGGCTGAGGGTGAGGGAGGGGCCGCACGGCGGGCTCAGGGGTGAGAGTGAGGGAGGGGGCTGCACAGTGGTCTGAGCACGTGGGCTGAGGGTGTGGGAGGGGCCGCACAGTGGCCTGAGGGCTGAGAGTGTGGGAGGCGCCGCACGGCGGGCTGAGGATTAGGGAGCTCTAGGATAGAGCAGTTGACAGTGAGGAGGAGGTGAGGAAACAAAGACGACCTCCGACAGGTCAGCTATGCAAGGAAAGAAGGGGACAGTGGCTGGAAGGCGGGAGACTGGGGAATGTTTTCTTACAGGACTGCTGCAGTTGCCTGGGGGTGGTGGAATGCACTGGAAAGGGAGGGGCAACTGCTGTCAAGGATGAGGATTCGGACTCCAGCAAGGAGGGCACCCCAGAAGCCTGCGGGGCCAGGAGAGTGTCCCCTCAGCTGCAACCTGCTCTTACCGTGCAAACGCAAGCCCGGTGTTGACAAATCCGTTGATTTTTCAAGAATAACTAAGACTCCTGCATTTTTGTTTGATTAGGACTAGAAAGACAGGCCTGCTAGAAAGCACCTGCCATGACAGTTCTGACGAAGAGGAAGGGGGCGGACGCGAGATTCTGAGTGGACCGAATGAGGCAATACCACAAGGTACAAGGTGCAGGTGCAGTCACCAGCAGCTCTCGGCCCTGCTGTCACGGGATCAGGGTGCTGTCAGCTGCAAGGGCCACCACCCGGCTCCACATTCCCGCCCCTCTCCTGCAAGCGTCTTCCCAAAGAGAACTGAATATTGTGTCTCTGAATCATTGAAAATAGTTATTAAATGTCTTCATCGGCCAAAGAGCCCTTGTTAACAGTAAGCGGACGCATCACTCACCTGCACTAGCTGGTCCAGGCAGCAGCACTTCTGCCTCTGGGCCTCGGGGAGCCTCCCTGGCAGAAAACCCAGAGGCCTCCGACTCTAACCTGCCCACCAGGACACACCCTCTTCCTGCCACAGGGAATGTCTCCTTCTTGACACTAATGGCCTCCTGGAAAACTGGAGAACAAGATGATCGTAGATCAGAAATGAATCAAGAGCTATCCGATACGCGCTTTAGCGGACGACCTCCTCCCTGAGGGCACAAGGTCAAGCACAGATCAGAAATGAATCAAGAGCTATCAGACACGTGTTTTAGCGGATGGTCTCCCCGGGGAGGGCACAAGGTCGAGCACAACGCCTGCTTCAACTCTGCAGAGCAAGTCCGGGTCCGTTCACAGACTCAGCCTCGTGTGTTGTACAGAGTACAGACAGTGAAGGGAAGCACAGCCCCGCAGTCTGGCGCTGAGGCGTAAATGTGCTCCGCTCCTCTCAGGCAGATGCAAGTGGGTTTGGGTTCGAGAGCCTGGGCTCACTGATCTGCGCTGAGTCAGATGGTCTGAAGTGAATAAAATGAAGGAAGACACAACTTTGGCTCCTCTGGCCTCTCTCTCCAGCCGTGGCCGCCGGCGTGCGCTGTGTGGGCTCCCTTTCTGTCTGCACGCACTTCTGAGGCTGCTGTGGGCCTGGGTGCATGTGCGGCACTGGTGCGTGAATTCTTCTGCTTTGGTGAAGACAGGGAGAAAGACACGCTCTCCGTGGTTTTTAGAAAAGAAAATAAGAAGCCTCTCGTCCGTTGAGCCTGGTTTCTGGGTCCCAGGGGCATGTGAGATCACCTGCTTTGTCCCTGGCCCTCCTTCAGTTGAAACTCTAAGACACCACGTTATTTGGCTTTCCATGCTTTTTTTCTTCAGTTCCATGAGCTTCCAATACCTGACTCCAATCAGCTGAGCCTGTTTCTGTTGCCTTCAAACAAAGGATGCTGATGGGTCTGGCACTGACCTAAATTTTTTAAACTGAAAAAGTCTCACTACTTCTCTAATGAAGTTCCCTGCTCCTGGAGGGTGAGAATTGAGTAAAGAGGCCAGCAGAGAAGTCCAACAAACAATCGCTTCTAACCCTAAATGCACTACTGTGCCTGCCACTACTGTTTAAAAAAAAAGAAAACTATAATAGAATTATTCTTGTCTAATACGTAAGTACATCACTCAAAAGCAAGGGGAGAACAAGTTCTTCTGAAGTGACACGGCACTGTTCTGCCATCCCTCAAAATAAAACTCTGAGGATAATAAACTGAAAATTCCAAATTCGATAGCCCCCACATTCTACAGCCCACCAACAGCAAACGTCCATGTTTCTTTCCAGATCCGTAGGAGACCTCACCCCCATGGGGACAGCACGGAAGGTGAGGAGCCAGCATGGGAGGGCTGGGCTGGTGCGGAGGTGGTCTCTGGAGAGAGTTTCTCGAGAGTTCCACCAACATCACCAGAGGGAATGGAGGAGATGGAGCAGCATGTGAGCAGTGCCCTGGAAGGTGCATCTGCGGAGATGCAGAAAGAGAGTGGATTCCAGGGAAATTCTAGAGGTAAAATTACAGGACAGTGAGAAGTTACTAAGGGACTTCATCAAAATGAAAAACTTTTGCTCTGCAAACACCCACATGGAGAAGAGGAAAAGGTAAGGCACAGACTGGAATAGCAGCTTTACAAACCACATATGTAACAAAGGCCTGGCATCCAGAATATACGCTGCAACCTCTCAAATCTCAATTGTTAAAAGTACAAACGATCCAAGGAGAAAACAGACACGAGCAGACATCTCACCGAAGACGGCAAGCAGATGTCGAGGAAGCCCACACAAAGGTATTCAGCATCACCAGCCATCGGGAACATGCACATTAAAACCACCGTGAGGCACGACCCTGCAGCAATCAGAAAGGCTAAAATAACAAACGGAAACAATCCCAAATGCTGGTGAGAATACGGAGGAGCTAGACCACGCACACTGTTGATGGGAGGCTGAAATGCTGTAGCCGCCCCGGAAAACAGGCTGCCAGTTTCTTATAAAACTAAACATAAGACAATCATATGGTCCAGCAACTGCCCTTTTAGACATCTGTCCCGGAAAAAAAAAAAACACCTCACACACACACACACACACAAAAACACTTACACAAAACATGAATGAATGCTGTCAGCAGCTTTAATGGCACTGCACTTTTGCAAAATATTATCTGAGGGGAAACTGGGTGGTATGCGTGTGCTGTCTCTGTACTGTGTCCGTACTGTGCCTGTCTCT
>NW_012102388.1:2755522-2758259 GCF_000951045.1 Mandrillus leucophaeus
GCTTTTTCAGTAAGTGCAACAATAGTCACACGATTTCTGTGAGTATAATTACTCCCTCAATCAAGCGGGAAGAAACTTTTAAATTTTTATTTATTTATTTATATTTAGAGACAGGGTCTCACTCTGTCACCCAGGCTAGAGTGTGGTGGTGTCACCACAGCTCACTGCAGCCTCAAACTCCTAGACTCAAGTGGCCCTCCTGCCTCAGCCTCCCAAATAGCTGGGACTACAGGTGAGCACCACCACACTTGGCTAATTTCATCTTTAGTATAGATGGGGTCTCACTATGCTGCCCAGGCTGGTTTTGAACTCCTGGACTCAAGCAGTCCTCCTGCCTCAGCCTCCCAAAGTGCTGGGATTACAGGTGTGAGCCACCCTGCCCATCCAGCCCAGAAGGAAACTATTCTAAAGTGAGTAGGTCGTGCACATCCACATTACCAGTAACGTGGTCGTTCTCATTCATGGAAAAATAAAAATTCAACGTGGAAAAGAAGTGGAGTTACGATGCAGCAGAGCAAACCTAAGCTCTCACACGTGTTTCTCTAGGGAAAAGGCGTTGGTTCACTCACCATCCGTGATTACACAAAAAAACTGAGAATTAAACTATTTACCCCCCACTTCCCAAAAAAGCCTCTCTCCTCTAACCACACGCTTTCTATTCAGAGGAACACTCCCAGTTGCTGCACAAACCATATGAAAGCTTCAGTCTGGCTTCAGATGCTTTTTACTGAATGCCAATACCCTGAGACCAGCCCTTATCACCAATTGCGGGGCTTCTGTGCCACAGATCGAGAAGATGAAAGACCTCCTGGGGGAGAAGAACAACAGTTCAGGCCAGCAGCACCACCATCAAAAATTCTTTCTAAGATCACATGGAAAACCAGCTCAAAGAGAAACTCACCTACGTGTGCGTGAGATGGCTGGTGATAAGGGAAGCACCTCATAAATTCTGGAAGAGCTGGTTGGTGGTGATTCCTTCAGGGAAATACGGTAACTGGTTGCAAGCACTACATAGCCGCTCCAATTCACTGCCTCAGCAATCCTTGGAAATAAAAGGGAAATTATTACAAAATGGCAAAGGAGGGCACTCAGCTAGAAACTGGGTTTGGAATTTAATATTAAAGTTCAAATTATTGAGAGAGTGATCTCTTCTGGGTGAAACGTTCAGTGCTGTTATTGAATACCTACTCCACTTAAGCCTCTATTCTGGCACCTGTAGGGGATACCAAGAGGCTGAATTATAATACTTGACCACAAATAACAGACACTCTAAGTTGAGGCCCAGCAGGAAGGCACAGGCAGCTGTCAGGGAACAGAAAGGGTCAAAGCAATGGGGAACAGAATCTAAGCAAAGGAGCAGGCTTCCAGGAAGCACACAGGGACACCCCACGGAGAGAGCACTGGAGCCCCTGGCCACTGGTTCACTGGGGGACTGGACTCAGCCAGGACAGTAGCAGAGTCCAGAGCCCCTGAACAGGCAAAGCCCCTCATCCAGCCCACAGCCAGGCTGTTTAG
The DNA here is from genome assembly GCF_000951045.1 of Mandrillus leucophaeus. Classification (NCBI taxonomy): domain Eukaryota; kingdom Metazoa; phylum Chordata; class Mammalia; order Primates; family Cercopithecidae; genus Mandrillus; species Mandrillus leucophaeus. Next base: position 2,757,038 of record NW_012102388.1, read on the forward strand.
CAAACACTCTTAATGATTAAATATTGTAAAACCATCCTTTGGAGTAACCCAAGCCAATATAAAGCAAGCTAATGAGTTGTCTGGATTCAGGAAGGTGTCCTTACCCTCCACCCCCAGGGCAGATTCACATGCTTAAAATGTACATTCCCAGGCCCTCACATTCCCCTTCTGTAGGTCCAGAAGGGGGCTGGACGCTGCACTATTTTCGCAGGTGCTTCTGATGACAGCATACTGAGGACACACTTTGAGAAATGCTAGCCCAGAGCCACCCCTGCAGGAATAGGTAGGACAACCTGTCGTCACATCTGCAGGCATCAACTGGTTCCTGAGGGCTGGAAAGTGAGCACTGCGGTGTCACAGTGGGTGTGTCACAGGGAGGACCCTGGAGGAGGGGATGAGAGAGGCAAGACTGGCCTCGCCTGGGGAGATGAGCTGCCGCCAAAACCAGTTCAGGTGAAGCAAGCCAGCTTATGTTCCCCGATGGGCTCCTGCAGGAGATGTGAGCACTGACACTTGCTATATAAACTTAGAACAGAAGGGCCGTGGAGTACCAGATTGTCTCACGATACCTTGGAAAAGCAGGTTTAGACCAAGTCGACCCCAGCTGACCCTAGGAACCCGATTCTGCCCCACTGATTCCAGAGACACTTGAAGGAGCTGCTGCTTCTCAATTCCTACCCTGGTAGTCACACAACATGAACTTGGCTCCCAAGTTCCCAGGAAATGTTTACCGGATCCTGAGTACACACCATGACCAAACATACCTGCCGTGATTCTAACCAATGCCTTTTCTCCAAAATGTGGCTTTGCATGAAGAATCCATTACGAAAATGGAGAGACTGATCTCAGCCAATGATGTGTGAGGCGCCTGTGTCAGGGTTGGGGTAAGGAACTCTGACCAATAGCCATTTTTTCTCAGTTAATCTCCTCCCCTCTCTCTACCTGCCCCTGCCCCCTGCACACCTGGGGCTCAGAGGATGCTGAAGACAGTTCCTCCCTGCTGGGAGGAGGAACCCTGCACAATCATCTTGGGCTCACTGCAGGTTGCTGCCTGGAGACACACACATGACCGTGTTGACCACTTCAGTCAAGCCCAGCACAACAGGACTGCCCTGAATAACAACTACAAAAGACTGAAAATCACACTTGCTTCAGAATCACAACAGCTGGATGCACTGAATGCATGAAAATAAATTTAAAGGTTTCGTCCACATCCCGCTGA
>NW_012102388.1:2758309-2762070 GCF_000951045.1 Mandrillus leucophaeus
TGTACTGTGTCTGTCTCTGTACTGTGCCTGTCTCTGTACTGTGTCTGTCTCTGCACTGTGTCTGTCTCTGCACTGTGTCTTACAGCAGCATGTGAATCTCCGACCATTACAGTAATATGTTAGAAATAGGCACTCTTCATTTTGCATGATTCTGATATACACTAGTGTCAGTGCCAGGGTTGAGTTAATTAACACCTGTCCCCCAACCACGTGGCTGAAACTTAATTTACCACGGCACATTAAATGTAATTAAGTGCACAGAATACAGAGTGTGCTGCTGGGTTTAGCCCACACATCGCTACGTAAAGAACTGACGCAATGATGACGGGTGACGAATCCCATCACTTCATCCGACGTCCCTCAGTGGAGGCTCTCTGCACCTGCTACTTGGTTCACACCCACGAGGCCAAGCGTGTACGTCAGCTGCCCTCTTATCTCTTACTGAAACGAAGCAGAAAAAGATCAAAATAAGCCCAAGACAAAAGGAAAGAAGAGCAAAAAACCAATGAAATTGTAAACAGAAAAACAACAGAGAAAATCAATGAAACGGAAAGTTTGTTCTTTCCCCCCAGCTCTATTGAGATACAATTAACAAATAAAAATTGTATGTATTTATGGTTTGTAACATAGTGTTTTGACATAACTTGATATGAATGTATTTAATTTGTGAGAAAAAAAGTTGATTCTTTGACAAGATCAGTGAATCTGACAAATTCTAGAAAGACTGAAAAAAACAGTGAAGAAACAAATTGCCACTATCAGGAATAAAGCAGGGAATATCACTAAGGACCCTGCACACATCAAAAGGGTAATCAAAGGATGCTCATAAACAACTCTCCACACAAATTTTACAACTACATGAAACGGGCCAGTTTCCTGAAAAGCACAAATTACCATAATTCGACCCAACATGAACGAGATCATTGATTATTTCTATACCTATTAAAGAAGTTGAATTTGTAATTAAAAATTGTTGAAAAAGAAATTTACAGGGAAGATTATTCCACTGGAGTCTCCTACCAAAGGTTTACATAGGAATTAACACCAATTTAAGACAATGTTTCCAGGAAAGAGAAGGTAAAGAAACACTTTCCAAATCATTTCAGGAGGCTGGTATGACCAGACACTAGGTAACAGACAAAGACAATATGAGAAATAAAACAAAGGCCAACAACCTTCAGGAACATAGAGACAAAGTATTAGCAAATAGAATTCATCAATACCGGGGCACGGTGATGGGGGAGGGAGAGTATTTAAGGGATGTAAGAGCAGCTCTGTGTTTGAAAATCAATCAGTGTAACCCATCACACTGTTAGAGAAGCGACACCATTTCAGTTCAGCTCCATCTGGAGACTAACAAGGCAGCTCCTCACCCGTCACGGTCCATGGTCCTAAGATGCTTGCAGCTGAGGAAACCACCTAAAAATACCTCCAAGGACACACTCCTCCAACAGTGAAGGGTCCAGACCTCCCGGTACCCATAACAACATGCGCTTTCCAGATAATAACAGTTAGCTTTGATGTACTCACACGCTAAAATGTCAAGGGTAGTTTCTTTAAATCAATAGAATAATAAATGTGGTTGCGCAGTCTGCTCACCATCACGTAGCCACAGCTTACTCTTTACAAAGACAAGACCCCATATAAGAAAAACTCAAAAGAAAGACGGTGTGTTCCTCTGCTTGCTTTCTGAGGGTGTCCTCCTCTACAATGAAGGAGTTTCTAAGAAGCCTGCTCCTTTCACTTCTTTCACTGGCCTGGAATTCCTTCCTGCACAAGATCCGGAGCCCTCTCTTTGGGTCTGCCCTTTTCGGGTAACAGCACTAGTAGATTAAAGAATGAGGATATGATGATACCAACTGATTCAGAAAAAGACCCAGGAGTGGTGTTAGGAACTGTGTCCTCTCAAACTTCGTATGTTGAAACCTAACCCCCAAGGTGATGGTTTTAGGAGGTGGTGCCTTTGGAGGTGAATATGATGGCAGCAGTGACCTTCTGGAACAGGAGCACCTGTGGGAGCAACAGTGGTGGTGGTGGGACCCCTGTGTCCTGTGTCCTCTGAGCACCATTCCCACCCTTGCACGGCCAGGCAGGACCTGCCCCCAGGCCCAGCGCCTCCACTGCTCCGGACCCTGGCCCTGCCTCACCACTCTCGCCCACCCTACTATGAGGAGGAGGCCTATAGTCCCCAGAGTCCACCCCTGGGAGCACCCCAGAGCCTACTACCCTGGGGACCACTGCAATGGGGACCAGGCCAAGTCACCCTCCTACAGGCAAGCAGCACGGTCAGGCACTAAGGGGCCAGCAGAGAGGGTCCCCAAGGCAAAGCTGGGCTCAGAGTGGTGCTGCGCGTGCACACACAGCGTGCCGGGGGCTGGGCCCAGGGCGTGAGCTGGGGCTGCACTTTGGGGGTCTGGAGTGGGAAGTGGGAGCGGCACCCATGTCAGGGACCCAGCCAGTGGCGTGGCCACAATGTTCACCCCGCCAAAGGTGCTGGATTCCTGCATCTTGGGAGGCAGCTCTGTGCGGGCCACCCAGGGCTGTTTCCCAGGGGTCCAACCCACATCAGGGGGGCTGCCAAGCCGGATGCCCCCAAAAGGCTGGGCCCGGGGTCCATGATCCACTCCTGAAGACGCCCCTTCCCAGGCAGAACCACAAGTCACGCAATGGGGAGCCCCTGGCCACCCCTGAACACTGGGGCCATGGGAAGAGCTCACACCCACATGCTCCTGCCCTGAACCAGAGAGAACCTGGAGCTACCACCTCAGGCCTCAAGGGAGCACAGTCGGGGCTGCACGCTCCACAGAGCCAGGAGAGCCGGGGACAAACGAGGAGCCCCTGGGTGCAGCTGCAGCTGTCCTGCCACCACCACAGACCAGGCATTTCTGCACTCGCAGGGGCCTAGGTAGGTCCCCTGCCCCACTGTGGGATGGAGGTCACCTGCTTCAGCTGCTTGATTTCTCCTCACTGTCAGCACCTGCTCCAATCTCAGAGCAAGGTCGGGGCTGAGCTGGGCACTGTCACAGCCGAGCTAGGTGTGCACATGCTAGGGGAAGCACTGACACACCAGCCCCTGTTGCCCTGGACCCCTCCAAACTTTGGGTGCCAACAAGAGCAGCAGGGAAGCCAAGTCGGGGGCTGCTCGACCCTGGCTTGCACATGCTCCTTGACGCCAGCAGCCTGGGTACCACGGACAGCGACCGGAGGCAGAAGACTCCTGGGAGGAAGGGGCCCCTGGTGAGGGCCTGAAGGCTGGGGGCTGGGCTGCCAGTCCCATGGACCCAAGCGGGAACTTGTGGTGCCTCTTCCAGGCCAGCCCATGGCTGCCCATGGACCAACTGGTACACGCTCGCTCCTCTCTCTGAGGCCCATAAAAGCCCCAGGCTCAGCCAGAGCAGAGCAGGCAAAGGGACGACCAGCTGCAGACAGGAGCTGCCTCCCTGCTGACAGCTGAACACTCATGGGGACACCCCGGCTGTGGAAAGGAGCTGCCCCTGTGGGTCTCTTCTAAGCTGTTCTATTGCTCATTAAACCTCCTCTTTGTCTCGCTCACCCTCCACCTGTCTGCATACCTCATTCTTCCTGGTCACAGAACAAGAACTCAGGACCCGCTGAAAGGCGAGGCTAAAAGAGCTGTAACACACACAACTAAAACATGCCCCTTGCTTGCCACGTTGCGGGCAAAGAGGAGAGAAAACCTGCAGCCCTCAGGGACCCCAACCTGGGAGCTCCCCACATCAGGGCTATGACGCCCTCTTTGG
>NW_012102388.1:2762120-2764275 GCF_000951045.1 Mandrillus leucophaeus
CCAGGCATTTCTGCACTCGCAGGGGCCTAGGTAGGTCCCCTGCCCCACTGTGGGATGGAGGTCACCTGCTTCAGCTGCTTGATTTCTCCTCACTGTCAGCACCTGCTCCAATCTCAGAGCAAGGTCGGGGCTGAGCTGGGCACTGTCACAGCCGAGCTAGGTGTGCACATGCTAGGGGAAGCACTGACACACCAGCCCCTGTTGCCCTGGACCCCTCCAAACTTTGGGTGCCAACAAGAGCAGCAGGGAAGCCAAGTCGGGGGCTGCTCGACCCTGGCTTGCACATGCTCCTTGACGCCAGCAGCCTGGGTACCACGGACAGTGACTGGAGGCAGAAGACTCCTGGGAGGAAGGGGCCCCTGGTGAGGGCCTGAAGGCTGGGGGCTGGGCTGCCAGTCCCATGGACCCAAGCGGGAACTTGTGGTGCCTCTTCCAGGCCAGCCCATGGCTGCCCATGGACCAACTGGTACACGCTCGCTCCTCTCTCTGAGGCCCATAAAAGCCCCAGGCTCAGCCAGAGCAGAGCAGGCAAAGGGACGACCAGCTGCAGACAGGAGCTACCTCCCTGCTGACAGCTGAACACTCATGGGGACACCCCGGCTGTGGAAAGGAGCTGCCCCTGTGGGTCTCTTCTAAGCTGTTCTATTGCTCATTAAACCTCCTCTTTGTCTCGCTCACCCTCCACCTGTCTGCATACCTCATTCTTCCTGGTCACAGAACAAGAACTCAGGACCCGCTGAAAGGCGAGGCTAAAAGAGCTGTAACACACACAACTAAAACATGCCCCTTGCTTGCCACGTTGCGGGCAAAGAGGAGAGAAAACCTGCAGCCCTCAGGGACCCCAACCTGGGAGCTCCCCACATCAGGGCTATGACGCCCTCTTTGGGGCCCTGTGGTTCTTGGTGTCTCCAAGCTGCCAGTCACCACCACATTCCCCCGTGCCAGCCAGGGAAGCTGCTTGTGGTGTGCCTGGTCCAGCCGCAGCTTCACAGAGAGCCAGCCCCCATGCCAGCACCTGAAGCTGCCTGCCCCGCAGCAGCAGCCGACATGTCTGACTGCACAGTAGCCAGACCCCACACTCACTCACACACCCCTCACCGCTCCATGCCTGACTCGAAGTCTCCCTTGGAGGCCTGGGATCCAGGCCGGGAGTGTGAGCCAAGTGCCGTCTGCCAGGCTGAGTGGGTGGAACGAGCCCAGCAGGCCCCAAAACAACTCAGGCAAAGGCACTACCAGCCACAGGTTTCTGGCCAGAAAAGTGACACCCCAAAGATCTCATGACAATTAGATCATGAGCACTGAGCCCTCATGATGGAGAAGCTAGTGTCATGAAAGAAGCATCGTAAAGCTCCTCGTCCCTTCCTCCTCGGGAGGACATAGCGAGATGGCACCGTCTATGACCCGGGAAGGGTGGGCCCTCACCAGATACCAAAGCCCTTCATCTTGGACTCTCCAGCCTCTAGAACAGTGAAAAATAAGTGCTTGGTATTTAAGTCATCCAGGCTATGGTATTTTTGTTATATTAGCCCAAACTGACAAAATGAATACAATGGAATGGAACGGAACAGGACGGGACGGGACAGGACAGGACGGGACGGGACGGGACGGAATGGGACGGGACAGAACGGTACGGAACAGAATGGAATGGAAACGACCCTTGCAGCATACTTCTGTAATATCACTTCTATCCATGGCATAGGTTGGGATTCTCTTTAACAACTATCTCGGTAAGATCACAACCTTAAAGTCAACAAGCATTTCGTGAACATGCTTGGCTCTGTGAGTTGCTTTTTCAATAAGTGCAACAATAGTCACACGATTTCTGTGAGTATAATTACTCCCTCAATCAAGCGGGAAGAAACTTTTAAATTTTTATTTATTTATTTATTTTTAGAGACAGGGTCTCACTCTGTCACCCAGGCTAGAGTGTGGTGGTGTCACCACAGCTCACTGCAGCCTCAAACTCCTAGACTCAAGTGGCCCTCCTGCCTCAGCCTCCCAAATAGCTGGGACTACAGGTGAGCACCACCACACTTGGCTAATTTCATCTTTAGTATAGATGGGGTCTCACTATGCTGCCCAGGCTGGTTTTGAACTCCTGGACTCAAGCAGTCCTCCTGCCTCAGCCTCCCAAAGTGCTGGGATTACAGGTGTG
>NW_012102388.1:2765410-2806922 GCF_000951045.1 Mandrillus leucophaeus
GCCCCTGGCCACTGGTTCACTGGGGGACTGGACTCAGCCAGGACAGTAGCAGAGTCCAGAGCCCCTGAACAGGCAAAGCCCCTCATCCAGCCCACAGCCAGGCTGTTTAGCAAACACTCCTAATGATTAAATATTGTAAAACCATCCTTTGGAGTAACCCAAGCCAATATAAAGCAAGCTAATGAGTTGTCTGGATTCAGGAAGGTGTCCTTACCCTCCACCCCCAGGGCAGATTCACATGCTTAAAATGTACATTCCCAGGCCCTCACATTCCCCTTCTGTAGGTCCAGAAGGGGGCTGGACGCTGCACTATTTTCGCAGGTGCTTCTGATGACAGCATACTGAGGACACACTTTGAGAAATGCTAGCCCAGAGCCACCCCTGCAGGAATAGGTAGGACAACCTGTCATCACATCTGCAGGCATCAACTGGTTCCTGAGGGCTGGAAAGTGAGCACTGCGGTGTCACAGTGGGTGTGTCACAGGGAGGACCCTGGAGGAGGGGATGAGAGAGGCAAGACTGGCCTCGCCTGGGGAGATGAGCTGCCGCCAAAACCAGTTCAGGTGAAGCAAGCCAGCTTATGTTCCCCGATGGGCTCCTGCAGGAGATGTGAGCACTGACACTTGCTATATAAACTTAGAACAGAAGGGCCGTGGAGTACCAGATTGTCTCACGATACCTTGGAAAAGCAGGTTTAGACCAAGTCGACCCCAGCTGACCCTAGGAACCCGATTCTGCCCCACTGATTCCAGAGACACTTGAAGGAGCTGCTGCTTCTCAATTCCTACCCTGGTAGTCACACAACATGAACTTGGCTCCCAAGTTCCCAGGAAATGTTTACCGGATCCTGAGTACACACCATGACCAAACATACCTGCCGTGATTCTAACCAATGCCTTTTCTCCAAAATGTGGCTTTGCATGAAGAATCCATTACGAAAATGGAGAGACTGATCTCAGCCAATGATGTGTGAGGCGCCTGTGTCAGGGTTGGGGTAAGGAACTCTGACCAATAGCCATTTTTTCTCAGTTAATCTCCTCCCCTTTCTCTACCTGCCCCTGCCCCCTGCACACCTGGGGCTCAGAGGATGCTGAAGACAGTTCCTCCCTGCTGGGAGGAGGAACCCTGCACAATCATCTTGGGCTCACTGCAGGTTGCTGCCTGGAGACACACACATGACCGTGTTGACCACTTCAGTCAAGCCCAGCACAACAGGACTGCCCTGAATAACAACTACAAAAGACTGAAAATCACACTTGCTTCAGAATCACAACAGCTGGATGCACTGAATGCATGAAAATAAATTTAAAGGTTTCGTCCACATCCCGCTGAAGCAAACAAAAAGAATGAACAGCAGCATTTATTATGCGTGTGGTGTTTACTGCGGGTCAGGCTCTGCGCTCCCAACGACCAGATGACGCGGGGGATGTCTGCACCACTTTCTCAGGTCAGGAGGGGACCACAGAGGAGTCACACAGCCCAGTTACCAGGACCATGCGGCTCCACGGCCTCTACACTTGGGTACTGGGGACCGAAGGGTTCAATCAGGACCTGATCCCAGCTCCAGTCCAACCTTGGAAGCCAAGTGTTGGGAAGGAGGCATCAGAGGAAAGACGGAGCCAGGGCCCCTGGGTCACTGCAGGAGGACACCCCGCTGAGGGGCCGGTCTATTTTCTCCTGCAGCAGCCCGGGGGCCGGAGCTGCCAACACCAGGGAGAAGCGTTTTCTGCACTGACTCCTCTGCTCCCACGTGGACATCCCTAGCATTTCTGTCTCCACCCGCTTCGCACACACCCCGCCCCCGCCAGACACCCCCAAACCCACACAGGGTCCAGGGGCACCGCCCTGGCCTTGGCTGTGGCTGTTGCACTCGCCTGTCCGGCCTTGGCCCCGAGTCCTGCCAGCTCGGCTCTGTCCCCGCCCCACTCCCGGGCTCTGCCAGCCCTGCCTCTCCCACCACACACAGCTCAGGGGCCTGCGGCTTGCACAGCGATACCTTCTAGGACGCAGACTTCCGGAAGATTCTTTCCCAGCCAACACTTCCCCACCCTTCCGGTGGGAGCCCCCAAGTGTGCAGATAGGAGAGGAGCTTCCTTATAATTGGCTGAGCCATCCAGCCAATCCCACTCCCCTTGGTTAGTGATTGGTCCAGGGATGGTCATATGACTCAGCTAAGCCCAATGAGATGCGAGGGGCTATCTGCAAGGGGAACCATGAGAACTATTTACCCTGGTAAGGAGGAAGGCCCGGCCCACCGCTCTTTCTTCTGCTGGCCATTGTGGGTGGGGGCAGGTGCTGGGGGGCAGGTGCTGGGGGCCTGCAGCTGGGTGGAAACGGTGTGGCTTTACCTGGGACTGAGACAGTTCCCCCAGGTGGTACTTCCAGTGCTAAAACCGTAATTCCAGACAGACCTGCAAATGGGCCCCGGGCAGGAGGCAGAGGCTGGTAGCAAGCCAGACCCTGCCCCACCCCCGAGGACTGGATTCAGGCCTCCCTGGAGTCACCTGCCTCTGGGCTTCTTGTCAGGCAGGGTGAGCAAATGACCTAAGCCTGTTTTAAGCATATTGTCCCGTTACTTGCAGCCAGAAGCATCTAAGACCTTATGACTTATGATCTAACGATCCCCTTGTCACAGGTGTTAAAACAGGTTTGCAGAGGTAAATAACTTGGCCGAGGATACAGACCTGGGAGTGATGGAGCTGGGAGTTAAACCCAAGGCTTTCTGACTCCAGAACCACTGGACTCCCGCAGCTCCATGCACGGCCCTTTGCAGCACTTCTCAGTGTCCTGCCTTTGCCCTCAACCCTGAACTTCTTGAGCCTCTTCAAAGCAGGAAGTGGTGCTTGGTCGTCCTGAACCCCCAGAACCTAGCACGTTCTATGTCTAAATGAGTGAATGAAACCTGAGCAGTCTAACTAGCTTCCCTGGCCTCGTGGAGGGAGGTTTATGAGTGCCTCTCACCACTCTGGGCCTATTGAACGCATGGTTCGTCATGTGTTTCTTTGGATCCATCTTCAGCAAGCAAAACAGGAGAGAAAACCCTTAAAAAGTGTTCATTTGTGTGGCAGACACTGATCTATGCCTTTTACACTTAGGGACCCATTTGATCATCACAATAGGCAGATGACATTCGGGATTGGAATGCATCTAGACTGGGCTAGGAAAGGTGCAGGGAATATGCTCCCCTGGGGATGTCAGTGTTAACAGAACTCTCTCCTGAGTCCCCCAATAATCGAACATCACCTTCACCAAGTGCATGGACTGAACTGCGTGCATGATTGAGTAGCAGAAGCTTCCTGAAATGCTGCATTGCAGAGAGGGGACTGAGGCTCTGTGTCCTTGAGCCGAGATGTCCCAATGACAAGGGTTTACTGTGACAGTTACACAAACCAGAAACAATGGCACCTCTTCCCAATGTTATTAAAACAGTAAACTATCAGGAAAGGATTTGAGACTTTCCATAACACAAATACAGGTGACATCTTGGTCACAAAGTGACAATTCTCCAAATGCTAGGCAATAAAATACAGTAGATTGATATCCGGTTTTCTTTTAAGGACACTATATTTTGCTCTTATGTCACTTCTGTGAAAGGAAATGAAATCTGTTTTTCTCAGTGGAAGCTGGAAAATGAGAATGTCAAAGGCTATAATGGACACATGCTGCCTCTCCCTGCCAGAGGCTGTTCCCTCTTCTGAGACTAGCATCTCTGGTCCCTCTCTGAGGAGTCCCCTTTCCTCCACATCTTTGGGATGAGCCTGACTGCAGGACCATGTCAGAGGTGGATTTTGAACCAGGCTCACACCAACCAGCATCTACATTTCATCCCACCCCTTCCTCCCCAGTCAAGGTGACTGGCTCATGGAAGACACACGGGCAGTTACTGACAAAGCTGGACCCCCAAAAGATGGGGCCTTTCCCTGTTAGTATTAGGTGTCACTAACCCAATAGATGAAACTGAAAGTGTCAAGTAGTGCAGGTGTTATTCGATGGCCATGGAATTGACAAACGGAAGCATCACTCACAGGTCAACTTCTTGACAAGTGAGGAATGAGGGGGTTAAAATATAGGGTTTCTCTAACGAAGGGGTTGGACATTAAAAGCCAGAGGAAGGCCGGGCGCGGTGGCTCACGCCTGTAATCCCAGCACTTTGGGAGGCCGAGGTGGGCGGATCATGAGGTCAGGAGTTCGAGACCAGCCTGGCCAACATAGTGAAACCCCATCTCTACTAAAAATACAAAAAAATAAATAAATAAATAGCCGGCTATGGTGGCACATGCCTATAGTGACAGCTACTCAGGAGGCCAAGGTGGGAAAATCACTTGAACCCAGGAGGCAGAGGTTTCAGTGAGCCAAGACCATGCCATTGCACTCCAGCCTAGGTAACAGAGTGAGACTCCATCTCAAAAAATAAATAAATAAATAAGCGAGAAGAGGAATATTCAAGTCTTTTCCAAAAATGGGCAGGGAACTTCCCAGAATGAGAGTGCCACCTTCTTTTTGTGCTTTTATGGTTTCTTCTGGTCACTATCATGGCGATTGTCAACTGTCATGATACTGGTGGGCATATCATTGAACATGGAAATGAGATGATAATGAAGCCTGAGGTCTTTTTGAAGTTGTTTGGCTGGCTATCTTTGTTCTAACCAGTCTCAGCTGGTCTAGTTACAAAGGTAAATTTTTATCGATGGTGTCCTGTTTCTTAAAGATAAGCAGAGTTAGGGCAGAGTGGAAATTCATCTACATCACATAGGCATTACACCACGTAACAGACCACTTTAGCCAGTAAAGCTGAGGCCCAGCCCTTCGTAGCAGCGATTGGAGAAGCTCTCTGCGTCCTGCTGAGGCTGCTGAGAAGCAAGGATAGAAGCCAGGAGCACCTAGCAGGCCTCTCAGCTCCACAGAGGAGATCACCGCCCCCACCCAACATAGTACTGCTTACAGGAAGGAAGGAGAATTCTCTGGTGATGTCATTTGAGCCCTTGGAGGAAGCCGTGCCAAAAGCAACCTCTTCCTTTTTCACCTAAGTCATTTTTCAGATAGGTTTCCTGTCACTAGAAACCAAGAGTCATGACTCAAGGTCAAGAGAGGGACTCAAGGTCAGAACCTGAGCAAGGGCGAGCCAGGTCTGGAACCCAGGCCTCCTTCCACCTCCTGGCCTGAACTTCCCCTGTTCTTCTGAATGTCAGAACAGCAGGCTTTTTGGCAGGTTAATGCATGTGGAAATTAAGAAGCAGTATCAGGGTTTTTTAAATATATGCATTTATCGCTGGTGAAATTAAAACGGAACTGTTGGAGCAGAGAGGCCTAATTAACAGAACCACAGCTGCACTGAGTCCTGGGCTGCTCTGCTGGGGCCTGGTATGCAGCCTCCCGTTGTATTTTCGTAGACCCCACGGCGGGGCCGGACCGCCTCCTTACTGCCATTGGGGGAACTGAAACCTGGAGAACCGACAACTGACTTCCCAAGTCCCATCGCTCTTCCTGGCAGGACAAGGATTTGAACCGAGGGCCACCTGCCCCAGGCCACTGCTAGGAACAGCCATTGGTACTGAACAGGAAGCGGCGTCCTTTGGGCTCTCCAAGGACCCATCAGAGGGTCTGGAATTCAGGAGGCTCCAGGTAGATGTTTGTGGATCAAACGAGGTAATAAACCTAGAATGTTTGCCACCCAGAGCCTTCCGTCATCATCTGTCACACACACCCTGTGACCCTGCCACCCCCAGGAGGATATTCATCCTGGTGTCTCAGGTGGGTTGTTGGTTTCTCCATTAGGGAACAGGTGTTCCAGTAAAATGACTGTTTAATGAAGTTCATTAGGACACAGCTCTTGCCTGCAGTCCTGATGGCTGTAACAGGAGAGCGGGAAGATGAGAAATGCTGGGAAAGGGGGGCGGATACCAGGGTGCCCCCCAGGAATGTAGCCAGCAGATGTGCCCCAGCCCTTCATCCCTTACTGACCAGCAGCAGCTGTGAAGTACATGGTGACCTCATCCAGAGGTAGGGCCATCCCTGGATGTTGAACTCATCCAAAGCTCTGTTATCATAATGCTGGGTCCGGTCCTGCTCAGTTCCCATCACAAGATTGACATCAGGATCCCCATAGGCATGAGACGCTTTCCCTCTTGTGTCACAGGTGCTCAGGGTCCCATTGGCATAGACTCTGAGACCCGTCTTGGGTGTCCACATGGCCTGTAAATGAATCCAGTAGGAGCCTGGGAAATCACAAAGATCACCATTCTGAGTGCTGTGGGAATGAGCCCACGGATACTGGTGTTTCTGCCCTTTAAGCATGTTCCCCTTTCTGAAGAGGATGGGTCACGGTTGACCTTGTTGAGTCCTAACGTAGGTCACGTGACAGGCCAGACTTTTCCCCCAACCTTTGTGCACGGGAGAGACATTGCCCTTTACCCACATCCCACAGTCTCAAAAGCAGTTCAGACAGTCCTGGCTATTTTAACACAGAGGCACAAACTCAAACACCAACAAGCAAAGGTGATGATCAAAATATCTGGGAACTGGCAGGGCACAGGTACTGGCCAGTCAGGCTGGAACCAACACATCCGTGCTCCCATGCCCAGAACCTGGAACGCAGGGAGGAAGCAGAAGTCAGCACGAGGATGTGGTCTCCATGGTGACAGTGATGCTGACGAGCACCTGAGGACCCTGGGGGCAGCCAGAGTTCAGCCCGGCTGCCGTCATCAGGGGAGAGTCAACCCTGCACACCAAGCAGTACTATTCCCAACAGAAGCTCAAAAATTCTGATTCTTATGTGGGATTTCCTAGTTGGGAGTGTTCACCACTAATTCAAATGTATGAAACAAACAGCCAATGCACAGGTTGAGGCCGTGCAGGACAGTAAAACCCGTCTCTGAGCAGCCCCTGCTCTGTGTGACGTATGTTCGATGAGCCTTATGTGGAGGGGCCAGGAAGGGCAAGGCCAGGCTCAGCCTCACTGGGGACTCTCCATCAGCGAGCTTGGCTGTTACTCTTCTGTCCACCCAGAGTGCTGTGCTCATCAACAGAGAAATGAACGATCATCCGACTTCCACGGCAGCTTCCGCCATGAAGGACCCCCTGGATTTTGTGAGCTTTTATGTGCAGACCTTATCATGGACTCGCTGCTGGAAGGAACAAGGAATCTTTTTGGAAGGCACACACCATGGGCCTCTCTGCCAGTCACCCTAATCGCCCAGCAATTACATTGGAAATCTTGCTCAGGAATGTGGAACTTTCTAGTCATGTTGGGTGTCTGAAGAGACCTTGGGTCCTAAATAGGTCCAAATAGAATTGGCCTTGATTCTGGAAGCAGGAGCAGCAAGGATCCCTCCAGTACACGGTAAGGAAACATTGCCAAGCGGAACTGTTTTCCATGCTTCCAACTTCTGGGTGAAAAATTCAGCAAGAGCTTAGCAGAGTTCACCCCAAAATATGTTCTAGGAACCTGCCAGGTGCTGGAAATGTCGTCTGGCCTGCCAGCTCCAAGAACAGATAGATGGCTCCATCCCAGGATCTCTGACACCAGGTAGCACTTAAACGCCACAGACAAGACACCACTAGCTCTGGGGATGGGAAGACAGATGGTCTCTGGCCTCAGGATCAGAGAGCAGAACAAACAAGACCCAGTCAATAAACTGTACGTTGGACAACCTCTAAGCGATGCCACCCCCAGCATGGGCTGGAGAAGGCCCCCCTCAGAGCCAGCAGCTTCTGCTGGAGGCGCTTCTCAGACCCCACTGGCCTTCTGTCTTGGTTCCAGGCATGACAGGGCCTCCCGGGAACACTGCATGCCCAGTCACCTCCCAGCTGCCCCACAGCTTCAGGCCTCCTGCCCCAGCCTCTGACTTCAGTCCCACAGGTGACCTGGTCCCCACTCCATGGAGAGAAGGGAGCCCAGCAGGCAGAGCTCCGCCCTCCTCACCTCAGCTCTGCACTCCTCACCTCCTTCCTGCCCGTCACCACATCTGCATCCGGGGCCACCAGTCCTCCTCAGGCACCTGTGCCCCAGCCCTCCACTCCCTCCTGGGGTGGGGCCCTCCCTACCGAATCTCAGCCACCCTCCCTGCATCTTTCCCATCAGCCTTTAAAGTCTCCCACCCAGATCGCTTGATCTCCTTACCGAGTAGTTCCAGTCCTGTCTGAAGGGATTCCCCGCAGGCATGTCAGATCCAACATTTCCAGGATCGAATTCATCAACTCCTGTGCACAACTAAAAGGAAACCCTTTCTCTCCTTCCCTCTAACACTGAGCCCTGAAGGCCCCCTGCCCGCATTTCTCACTCTGTTAGTTGCCTTCTCTCCATCCCTGGAGCGACCCCTGGTGTGAGCCAGCACCGCCTCTAATCTAGGTCACTGCCGCACCCTCCACCCCGTGCTTCCGCAACACCATGTGCCATGAGTATCAGGGAGCTCGAGCTGGGTTCCGATCCAGACTTCCGGGTCCTGCATTTCTATCGAGCTGGGTTCCGATCCAGACTTCTTCCGGGTCCTGCATTTCTAACCACCCTGGTGTGGCAGTGACACTGGTCCAGAGACGCCCATGGAGCAGTGAGGTTCTGACCCATCTCCTTGCCTATGGCATTGCTCACCTCTGGGTGCATGTGCACACACACACACAAACACACATACACAGATGGCATCCCAAGAGCCCTTCTGGTGTGCACGCTGGGTCACAGCCCTCTCTGCCCCGAGCCCCTGGTGTCTACTCAACACACGCCCTGCGCTCTGGGAAAGCACCACTGCTGTTGCCCTGCTCAGAGCGTCCTTCCTCCTTCCTCTGTAGGGCTGACTCCTCTGTGTCCCTGAGGCCTCCCCTGATGTCACCTCTTGGAGCCTGCACTGGGCCCCACCCCCAGGATGGTCAGGCGCCCCCCACCCTGTGTCCATGATGCCGTTCATCACATTGTACTGCAGGGGCTGTATTACGGGTCTTTCACCCCAGACAGACACTAAGCTCTGCAGGGCAGGCGCCCAGCCCTGCAACGCCGCCTGAAGCAGAGGGCCTTGCTGCGCTGGTCACTGCAGAATGAGCAGAGAGGCCGTCACCGCACGGTTCACTGCGGAATGAGCAGAGAGGCCCTGGCCGTTCTGGTCACTGCGGAATGAACAGAGAGGTCCTAGCCGTTCTGGTCACTGCGGAATGAGCAGAGAGGCCCTGGCCGCGCTGTTCACTGCGGAATGAACAGAGAGAATCCTCGCAGGGCATCTCCTGTCCTCACCTTCACTCTTCCTTTGGCCTGAGATCCAAAGGAAGGCCTGGGGCCAAATTCAGTCTTTCCCTGAATCCATGCACTAGGCATTGTCAGCAGGAAATAAAATGCCCATTTTCCTAATTAGCTAGCAGAAGCAGGAGCCTCCCGGTTACCCCACCTGCAGACTTCAGGCTCCAAGGCTCAGAGCAATATCCCTGATTGCAGTTGATGCTAAATGTAGTAAATTATATCATTTCAGATGAGTCACACTTCATCCCACTAAGTTTACTTGAAGTAAGCAGGTCGTTATGAAGTACTTCCGATAAAGGAAAATAGATACACGTGAAGCCGCTGCGTGTTTGCTCCCATTTGGGTCACAATTATTCACTCGTTCAGCAATGCATTTTGAGCACCTGCTGTGTGCCGGGAAGGCAGCGGCGAGCAGAGCAGATGAGGTGTCTGTCTGGGGAGGTCCACCTGCCAGTGGGGGTGGGAGACAACACCGTTGGATGATGTGTTGCCCCCTCCAATGCCCGCCGCATCCGTCCTGCCACAGTGCTGCCTCCCCACCCCTTCCTCGCCCTTAAGTCAGGGCCCTGTCAACGGTAGCACCCCCACTCTCACAGCTGCCCCATAGAAAACACACCCTGGGCATCGTCAGGAGTGTGGCAGGGCTGCAGTGAAGGGAGGACCCCACGGGCACCCCCAAGGCTTGTGGTGGTCATGGGAAATGGGGTCATTCATGTGTCATAAAAGTGCTGCAGCATGGCCTAGGTCAGGTACCCCAGAGTTTCCACAGGGCCTTGGGGCCTAGGTCAGCGTATTGATCTGTTCTCATGCTGCTAATAAAGACATACCCAAGACTGGGTAATTTACAAAGGAAAGAGGTTTAATGGACTCACAGTTCCACATGGCTGGGGAGGCCTCACAATCATGGCAGCAGGCAAAGGAAGAGCAAAGTCGTGTCTCACATGGTGGCAGGGAAGACAGTGTGTGCAGGGGAACTGCCCTTTAGAAAGCCATCAGATCTCGTGAGACTTATTCACTACCATGAGAACAGCACGGGGGAAACCGCCCCCATGATTGAATTCTCTCCACCTGGCCCCACCCTTGACACATGGGGATTATTACAATTCAAGGTGAGATTTGGGTGGGGACACAGCCAAACCGTATCAGTCAGTCAGCCCCTCCCAAATCTCATGTCCTCACATTTCAAAACCAGTCATGCCTTCCCAACAGTCCCCCAAAGTCTTCACTCATTTCAGCATTAACTCAAAAGTCCACAGTCCAAAGTCTCATCTGAGACAAGTCCCTTCCACCTATCAGCCTGTAAAATCGAAAGCAAGTTAGTTACTTCCTAGATACACCAGGGGTACAGGCATTGGGTAAATACAGCCATTCCAAATGGGAGAAATCGGCCAAAACAAAGGGGCTACAGGCCCCATGCAAGTCAAATCTTAAAGCTCTAAAATGATCTCCTTTGACTCCATGTCTTGCATCCAGGTGATGCTGATACAAGACGTGGGTTCCCACAGCCTTGGGCAGCTCCGCCCCTGTGGCTTTGCAGGGTCTAGCAGCCCCCCTCCTGGCCGCTTTCACGGGCTAGCATTGAGTGTCTGGCTCACAGTGCAGGCTGTCAGTGGATCTTCCATTCTGGGGTCTGGAGGACAGTGGCCCTCTTCTCACTGCTCCACTAGGCGGTACCCCAGTGGGGACTCTGTGTGGGACCTCCAAGCCCACATTTCCCTTCCACACTGCCCTAGCAGAGGTTCTCCATGAAGGCCTCACCCCTGCAGCAAAATTCTGCCTAGACATCCAGATATTTCCATACATCCTCTGAAATCTAGGTGGAGGTTCCTAAACCTCAGTTCTTGACTTCTGTGCACCCACAGGCTCAACTACACATGGAAGCTGCCAAGGTTTGGGGCTTTCCCTCTCTCCAGCCATGGCCTGAGCTGTACCTTGGCCCCTTTGAGCCATGGCTGGAGTGGCTGGGACACAGGGCACCATGTCCTGAGGCTGCACACAGCAGGGGGGCCCTGAACCCAACCCACAAAATCATTTTTCCTTCCCAGGCCTCCAGGCCTGTGATAGGTGGGGCTGCTGTGAGTCTCTGACATGCTCTAGAGACATTTCCTGTTGTTTTGGTTATTAACATTCGACTCCTTCTCACTTATGCAAATTTCTGCAGCTTCCATTTCTTTCCAGAAAATAAGGTTTCCTTTTCTATCACATCTTCAGGCTACAAATTTTCCAACTTTTATGCTCTGCCTCCTCTTGAATGCTTCGCTGCTTAGAATTTTCTTTTCCTAGAGACCCTAAATCATTTATCTCAACTTCAAAGTTCCACAGATCTCTAGGGCAGGGGTAAAAAGCCGCCAGTCTCTTTGTTAAAGCATAGCAAGAGTGACTTTTACTCCAGTTCCCAACGAGTTCCTCATCTCCATCTGAGACCACCTCAGCCTGGACTTTAGTGTCCATATCTCCATAAGCATTTTGGTCAAAGCCATTCAACAAGTCTCTAGGAAGTTCCAGATTTTTGCACATCTTCCTGTCTTCTGAGCCCTCCAAATTGTTCCAACCCCCGCCTGTCATCCAGTTCCAAAGTCACCTCCACATTTTTGGAAATCTTTACAGCAGCACCCGCACTCCACCGGTACCGATTTACTGCATTAGTCTGTTCTCGCACTGCTAATAAAGACATACCTGAGACTGGCTAATTTGTAAAGGAAAGAGATTTAATGGACTCACAGTTCCACACAGCTGGGGAGGCCTCACAATCATGGGGAAGGAGAAGGAAGAGCTAAGTCGTGTCTTACATGGCAGCAGGCAAGAGAGTTTGTGCAGGGGAACTGCCCTTTATAAAACCAAGAGATCTCATGAGACTTATTCACTATCATGAGAACAATATGGGAGAAACCACCCCCATGATTGAATTATCTCCACCTGGCCCCACCCTTGACCTGTGGGAATTATTACAACTCAGGGTGAGATGTGGGTGAGGACACAGCCAAACCGTATCAGTCAGCTACTCCAGCACTTCCACACGGTCTTGGGGCCCAGGTCAGGCACTCCAGTGTTTCCACACGGCCTCAGGGCCTGGGCCAGGTACTCCAGCATTTCCACATGGTCTTAGAGCCCAGGTCAGGCACTCCAGTGTTTCTGCACGGCCTTGGGGCCTATGTTAGGGGTCTATGTTGTATACAAGTCGTCACAAACTTAGCAGCATAAAACAACACATTTTCAGTCAGGTCTGAGTCCTGGCCCAGCCAACCCGGTCCTCTGCTCATGCCTCACGAGGCTGAAACCAAGGTGCTGCCTGGCCTTATTCCCATCTGAAGGCTCAGCTGTAAGACCCATATACAAGCCTCCCAGGATGTTGGCAGAATTCACTTTCTTGCAGCTGTAGAGCTCACAGCAACTTCCTTCTTCATACCCAGCAACGGGGAGAGACTGCGGCTCTGAATCTCCAACTCAGGGAAGGTCCAGACCTTTATTTTCCTTTTATAACAGCCATCATTATGTTAGCTGGAGACACCTACTTGTGGCCTCTTCGAGGGCCTGAATTTGCCCACGGCCTGGAGGCTCAGTTCCAGGAGTGAGCTGTACCACTTCCAAGGAGCTCATCTGATTCGACCAAGAACACACAGGATAATCTCTATTTTGATGAACTCAAACTCGACTGATTAGCAACTATAATTACATCTGAAAAATCTCTTCTTTGCCAAAAAAGCCATAACCTAATCACAAGAGTGAAATTGTATCCTGTTCGTAAGTCCTCCCACACTCAACAGAAGGGGATTTCGCAGGGCGTGTACACCAGAAAGCAGAAATCTCGGGGCCGAGCTTCCCAGCCTGGATTCATTCCTCCGCAGCACTCCAGGGAAGATCTGGCAGCTCAGGCTCTTTAAACGCAGAGTCTCACTTTCAGTCACCCGAGCAAGAAAGTGGTCACAGCCTCTGCCTGCTGCAGCAAAGACCCTGCTCCCACGCTCCGGCTCCCCGAGCCCACCCTCCTGACAGCCACGGAAGCCTGCAGACAGGACTGAAGCCCAGGATCTCCAACCCACACCCCTGCCTGCCTGGCACTCTTACACTGCTGAGCCCGTCACAAAGCCCTGTGCCCTCCCACTGTCCCACCATGCCTCTCCACTCAGCATCAGCCAGCTCTGCAGGGGCCCACCACAGCTCGCTGTGCAACTTTTCAGAAAGAGTAAAAACAAATCCTGGTGAGATCCAGAGAACCTCAGCTGCATTTAAGAATTCCTACTATACCCTTCAATATGACATTCTGTCTCAGCCAAATAGCCTGTTGCCAGGGAAGAAAAATTAAATTTTAAACACGAGCTGCAGAGTAGGTGACGGTGGATGGATGGCAAGTAATGGAAACCACAAACAGGGCTGTGCATCGTCGTCAGCCCGAACTGCAGAATAATTGCTTCTGGTGGAGGAAGCAGCTTAGATCTAAACATCAACTCAGCTCCAACAAAGCCTCGCAGAAATCCAGAGCTGCCTCTGGGATCAGAATTTTGAGGAACTCTGCTTCCTGCACTTGGAAGATTCTTAACGCAAAGAACAAAAAAATTTAAAAGTCTGAGAGAAGAAGGAATAAACCCCACCTTCAGAATTTTCTTTGATTTTTAAAAAATTGTAGTGTTTAATCCTAGTTCATCCAAAATAAAAGTGAGAGAGGGATTTTCTCTGCATATCAAAATTTCTAGAAGGCTCAAGAGAAAACATGGCTGTGGGTGGGCACTGAAAGCCATTTGCTGACCCACTGGGAGCCGGGACCTGTCACTCACTCACAGCCCTTCTGTTACCGGAAAGGGGTCCTGATCCAGACTGCAAGAGGGTTATTGGGTCTCGTGCTAGAAAGAATTCGAGGTGAATCCATCAAGTGAAAGGAAGTTAATTAAGACAGTGAAGGAATATAAGAACGGCTACTCCATAGGCCCAGCAGTAGTGTGGGCTGCTCTACTAATTATAGTTTTTTCTTGATTATATGCTACACAAGGGGTGGATTGTGGTCTAAAAGTCAGGAGAAGCCCTCGGTTCTGGAAATTGCTCACCCCTTTCCCGGAAAACTCATGATTATTCACGGCATTTTAAAACCGTCATGTCACTGATAAGCGAGAAGGACGACCCCAGAGGTCACTCGTAGCCATCTTGGTTTTGGAGGGATTTGGCCGGCGTCTTTACTGCAACCTGTCTTATCAGCAGGGTCTTTGTGACCTGTATCTTGTGCTGACCTCCTCTCTCATCCTGTGACTTAGAACACCTTCACCATCTGGAAATGCAGCCCAGTAGGTCTCAGCCTCATCTTTCCCAGCCCCTGTTTAAGATGGAGTCGCCCTGGTTCCAATGCCTCTGACACTTCCCTCACCTTTAACCCTGGACAGGAGATTCCCTGCCGACCCCACAGAGCCCACGCCAAGTTCAGTTGCCTCTTTCCTTCCCCTGCTCTACTTTGTTATTTTTAGAAGAGCAAACCTCAGAAACAAGAAAGTCCCTGCACCATCAACAATAATATTTAAAAACCTCAACTCCAAGCAACTTTTCATCCCCTTCTTTTCCCAGCAAGACTTTTCTAAGGTTCGAAAACAAGCGCAAAACAACCACAAAAATCATCATCATCTCCAGGGTTTTTGTTTTGTTTTTCATTATTCTCCTGGAGCTTTCCCGTATCTAATATTTTCCAACTTTTTCCTTAAGGACATTCCCCCGGGTTTCGGGACAGGAGCATCTCAACAGGTGAGGGAGGTCTTTTCTGCTAGCGAGTGTAATTTTCGAACTGCGCTCACATTTCTCTCCCCTCCGGGCCAAGGTCTCATTCAGATGCATAACTGAAAATCTGGGTCCGCTAACAGTGCCTGTGATCGTCCAGTGGATTCTTCCTGCCCACTGCACAAATAAAGACCATGGCATTGCAGTCCAGAAAGAGTCTCATTGACGTGAGGCCAGCCACGCCGTGTGGGAGATGGAGGTTTTACTCAAAGCAACCTCCCCAAAAATTCATGGATTAGGGGTTGTAAGGATAATTTGGTGGGTAGAGGGTTTGAAAGTGGGGAGTACTGACTGGTAGGGTCAGAGATGAAACCATAGAAAGTCAAAGCTGTCATCTTGTGCTGAGTCAGTTCCTGGGGAGGGGCCACAAGACCAGATGAGCCAGTTTATTTTTCTGGGTAGAGCTAGCTGGTGCATCAGAATGCAGGGTCTGCAAAATATCTGGAGCACTGATCTCAGGTTTTACGGCAAGTGACCATAAACCATAATTTCTAATCTTCTAATTTGTAAGTCCAAAAAACGCAGTCAAGTCTCTAGGCAAGAAGGGATTTTGTTTTGGGAAAGAGCTGTTATCATCTTTGTTTCAAAGTTTACGTTCCTTCCAGAGTAAGCTCAGCCTACGCCCAGGAATGAACAAGGACAGCTTGAGGGTAAGAAGCAAGATGGAGTCAGTTAGGTCACATCTGTTTCACTGTCGTAATTTTCTCAGTTCTAATTTTTGCACAGGCAGTTTCATGCCCAGACAGAGGAACATTTGACATTGCTGTGCAACCTAGAATACTGTTGTGAAACTGTTCTTGTGCCCCGTTTACCAACTGCACAAGTTCACCAACTTTCTCAAACTATAGTCGTTCCTCAGTATCCTCCAGAGGTCGGTTCTGAGGCTCCCGTGGATACCAAACTCTGAAGATGCTCAAGTCTCTTCTATAAAATGGTGTATTATTTGCATATCCTCCTGTATACATTAAATTGTCTCTGCATTCCTTGTAATACTTAATGTAACATAAATACCATGTCAATAGTTGTTATCACTGCTTTTTTATTTACTTTTTATTGTTGTATTGTTATTTTTAATGGGTTTTGTTTGTTTGTTTTTTGTTTTTCGAGACAGAGGCTCACTCTGTTGTCCAGGCTGGAGTGCAGTGGTGTGATCTTGGCTCACTGCAACCTCCACCTCCCAGGTTCTAGTGATTGTCCTGCTTCAGCTTCCCAAGTAGCTGGGATTACAGATGCCCACCACCACATCCAGCTAATTTTTGTATTTTTAGTAGAGACGGGGGTCTCACCATGGTGGCCAGGCTGGTCTTGAACTCCTGACCTCAAGTGATCTGCCCACCTCGGCCTCCCAAAGTGCTGGGATTACAGGCGTGAGCCACCACACCCAGCCCTGGGTTATTTTTTAATATTTTTGATCTGAGGTCCAAGGATGTGGGGCCCACGGACATGGAGGGCCACATCCATCTGTTTCCCCTCTCAAATTCTTCCCAGTCATCCTCTCAAACTTGCCAATTAGTATTCTATTCCAGTTTAACTCTGGCATTAACTGATCTCAACCTAACCTCAGTGGAATCATAGACACACATTTTGGATCCGACATTACCTGGGGGGTTCTGTGGGAGTTAAGAGGAAGAGAAGTAAGTGAGTGTACATCCACTGATGACTATTCCTGTTCTGCCTGTGTCTTCATTGTTTTGAATTTCTGTTTCATCTTCTATTTTTAGGCACGTCTTGAGTCAGTTGAAATTAGATTCGCTGTCCTCTGAAGTTCCTTCCAGTTCTGAGAATCTGTGATTTCATTTAATATTAAACAGGCTTGTGAGCAAACATGATGGATGGGGAAGTATTTTATGAACTATAAACATACCAACACCAGTATGAGATTACTAATTCAAACTCTGTGTGTCTTGTGTATTCACACGGAGTGCAGGTGCCCCAGGGCAGGGACCCTATGGTGTTGGGTCACCGGTTTCGATGTATGCTCAGTGTGACGGCCATAAGATCTCCCTTTGCATGCGGCGGCTGGTCGGGTGCTTGCATCTGTGGTCACACTGGACCAGGGTTGCCTGCAGGAAGGCTGTCCAGACCTCAGAGAAGCATCTTCCTCTGCACGCAGAATTCCTTTTCTTTCTCACCCACATGGTCCTTCAAGTTGTTTTCCTGACTCTTTTGTGTACAGGCCACAGATTCCAGCAGTGGCGGAGGGTGAGTCACTGTCACCCATGGTAATTTATCATAGTTACCACTTTGGGAGGTTAGGAGGGGCTGGTTGTCTTTCATTCATCCTCAGACTGTTTTTGTGGTTTATCTCAACATCAGTAGGTTGGGTTTTTTTTTGATGAATTGTGTTTGTTTGTTTGTTTGTTTTTCTACCTTCTGAAAGTCTTTGTGGGATACTTCATTTTGGCCTTTTCATGTGTCTGGATGGTCTGACATTTTTGTTTTATTACAAAATTGAGTGGTAGAAACTATAAGTGAAGAATTTCATTCTTAGAAATGTTCAACAAAGATCATTTAAATAGATGAATAAAGAATTGAAGGTCCTCAACTAGTAACATTATAGTCCGAGCATAAATTCTTCCTTAATTCTTATCTATGACGGGTTAGTTCTGATGACAAATACCACTGGGGCTTGAGATTTTTGCTTCTCTTCAGTTGCATTCGATATCAATTTTGTTTTAATTGTTTTATTTGCATTTCAGAGGAAATCAATGCAATGGACAAATGAGAGAGAAACAAAAACATATTAATGGCATTTGTTTTTGCCATGTGACCGTTTTAAGCAATTCTGGGAATAAACAGTTTAAAATCTGTTACTGTTTAGAATTAAATACTTTATATTCGGCATGTACTGCCTTCGTCTGGTTTCTGCGTTGTGTCCATGGAAACGCGCATAATTTATGTTAAAGCACAACACCATGTGTGATCACTTATGTTTAAGCCCAGTTTAGGGCATTGTCTCTCGTTTCCCCACACCTCCTCACCACCATTTTGTCTTTGGTATGGAGCAGGTGTTGGCTAATGCAGGAACATCATTAAGGCAAGTTCCGCCATAGACAACGCAGATATTTTGCCTGGGGAGTTTCTACATTTAAAATCTTTGGGGGAGCCAAGCCAACACCCCATATTCGCACTGAGACGTGGCTTCTGTGGTTCTGAGAACAGAACCACGCAGTTCCGCGAGGGGCCTCCAGGGGGAGGCTGGGGCCGCCCCACCTGCTCAGCCTGCAAAGGACTCCCCTGGCCAGACAGACTGTGGTCAGAGACCTAACAGGCAAATCAAATTTGTTGATTTTCAAAAAAAAAAAAAAAGAAAGAAAAATTTTTGGTTTGTTTTTTGTATTTTACAGATTTTTTTTTTATTTCAATCGTATTTTGGTGGTTTTTGTTACCTGCATGAATTGTGTGGTGGTGAATTCTGAGATTCTGGTGCCCCGTCACCTGAGGGGTGTCCGCTGTACCTAGCGTGTAGTCTGTGTGTACCTAGCCCCCATCCGGCCCTCCTCCTTCTGAGCCTCTCAAGCCCATTACGTCCCTCCGTATGCCTTTGCACAGTCAGCCTAGCTCCCTCTGACAAAAAAGAACATGCGGTTTTGGTTTTCCATGCCTGTGTTCCTTCACCTACAATAATGCCCCTGGCTCCATCCAAGCTGCTGCCCATCGGCTACTGAGTGGATAAAGAAAATGTGGTGTCCATACACCACGGGGTCCTACTCAACCACTAAAATGAATGCAATCCTGTCTGTTCCGGCAGCACTTTGAGCAGGGCTCGCGCACCTAGCTGATCCATTTGAAGCCTAATGCAGTGCTCTGTTGTCTCAAAAATCAGTACTTGGAGGCAGGAATGTGGCTGCCTGCAGCAAACCATGAGAGACCCTGGGGACCTCGCTGTGGGGTTTTGGTGGGCAGGCGACCCTGAGCCATCCCTGGCTCCTTGGCAGCATTGCAGGGCATCCCAGGGAAGCAGCTGGTGACGCTGGCACCTCTGATCATGAGAGAAGGGCGATGGGGCCATCATGGAAAGCTTTAGAGAGCTCAGCTACAAAACAGGTGCCGTGGGCCTTGTGTTCCTGTAGCCTTAACTGGAGCAGCACGAAAGAAACAGCTGTGGCTTCTCCTGCCCAGCGGGCAGGGGACAAGGCATAAAAAGACAACACTGTCGCCCCATTGGTAGAGGCCGTCTCTGTCTTCGTCCACGAATGTGAAGCTTCTGATGGTCAGCCTCAGAAATTAATCAAGTGCCTGCAGAGCTGCAGTGGGACAGGAGCATCTCCACTGTTTCACGGCCCATGGCAACTCTGGGTCTGTTGGAGCAGGTTTGTCTGAAGGAGCTGGAAAGTGCCCGCAGTGGTCCCAGATCCCACCTGTCTGTGAGGAGGCCCCACCCTCCAGGGCACAGTTGACTGGACCTTTGGTGACCCCTGACACAAGTAGGCCTCTCCCCCTGGCCACCTGGCCTGGGAGCTAAGAGTCTTGTTTCGGGTTGAGCCTGCCTCGTAAGCAAGATAAGAGGAATCTCAGGGGCTGTGTGCCGGGCGGGGAGCACATTCTGCCTCATGGACAGAGGTGCAGAGAAGTCAGACCAGCAGAGGAAAGATGACAAAGCCACCTGCAGGGGAGAGCGGGGGCAGCCGGCCTCCTCTTCCCAGCACCCTCTCTCTTCTTGCCTTTTCTGTCGTTCAACTTTCCTGGTTTTCTCCCATGTCTCTGGACGCCCCTCGGGCCCCCTTGCTAGCTCCTCTGCCTTCTTGTTTAAACAGCATCCCTTCCCACACCATAGCCTGCTGGATAGAGTCCTGGGGCCCTAAGATGGGGACAGGATGCAGGAAGCAGGCAATGTCCCTACGCACAGCTCCAGCTCCAGAGCGGAAGCTCAGCGATTTTGGCCAGGGGAGGGTGAAAGTGAGGGCTCCAGGTCTCTTCCCAAGGGAACTAACTTCATTTGCAGCACAGTATGGAGAAGTTGAAGCCCAAGGATGCTCCCAGGAACAGTGGAGGTGACAGTGGAGGTGACAGTGGAGGTGTGGCCAAAGGCGCCAGTGGACAGCAGGTTCCTGGAGACGTGGGCCACACTGCAGGCTGGCCAGTTCGCAGGTCGGGCTGTGGGCTGTTTCTTGGAACAGGAGCATCATGTGGGCAGGGCAGAGCCTCCGAGGCACCTGCTACAGCTGCAGCAGCCTTCACAAGGCAGGCTGATGTGCCTGTGGAACGAGGGCAGGTGCCTGGGGCTCGCGTGCGCACAGTGGAGATGGGAGGGAGACAGTGTCTGGGACAGGAAGACCGTAACGAAGCCATCTCCTCTATTTCACTCATTAAAAATAACCTGGGTCTCAGTTCTCTGCAGCCAACCAAAGTCTTGGTGCCTTGGGTAGTTGGGTATTTGGGGTCTAAATGAGCCTCTGCTTTCTGCAGATCTAGCTCTGGGGCTCAGCAGAGCGGAGGCTCCATGCTAGTTCGCTCAGTTCATGCTGACTATGCCTCGCATGGGCTGGGGCAGAGGGAAGCCAACCAGAGGCCCTTCAGCCACACAGGGGGGTGTGGGGTTCCGTCCAGCCTGCACCCAGCTGCCCAGACACGGCTGTGACATGGGCTGAGTCCACTCAGGGGCCCTTTGTTCCAATCCATTGTACCGGCGGGGGTGCCTGCTCCCCTTGCCCAGCATGGCCCCACCCACCTGCACAAGAAGGCCCAGGATCCCTGTGCCCTGGCTCTGTGCCCCCAGGCCCTGTGGCCATGCCGCATGATCCATGGTGCACTTGTTTCTGGCTCTGTGCCCCCAGGCCCTGTGGCCATGCCGCATGATCCATGGTGCACTTGTTTCTGGCTCTGTGCCCCACCAAATGGCCCACCAGCCCAGGGGAAACCCAGGGCCACGTGCTCCAAATCGTGATGGGGTGAGCCTGCGGTGCTGTCGAGACCCTGGAAAAATCCCCCGGGGTGGGGTCCCCCCCTCAGTCTCCCCCACCTGGCGGCTGACATCGTGGGGGTCCTGCCCCTTCCCCGCTCCGCTGGGAGCCGCCCACCCCCTCCCGCCACCTGCCTAAGTCTTGAGTCATGACACTTTGCAGAATTAAGTTACTTTGCCACTGGCTCTCTTCTCGAAAGTAACCTCTCTAATTGTTCATTTGGGGACCAGACCTGACCCTCTCTTGCCTGGGGCCCAAGGCTGCTATGTTAGCAGAAATCCAGCGTCTATGTCCACGTATCCTGTCTGCACACGTACACACAGCCCTAGGTGTCCTTCCTGCCACAGGCACCGTTCTCATTAGGGTCCTGCTGCGGGGCCGCTGGCTCTCTGGTTACCGCTGGGCTGGGGGCATCTACAGCACTGGGGGAAGATTTTCCCATTTTGCACTTCGGGGCCCGCACTCGTCCACACTGTGCTGATGACACGGAGTGGAGCGAAGGGCACAGGCCCCGTGCCCACGCCCGGGGTATGGCACCAGTGGGGCACCTGTGCACCACCCTGAGAAGCCACATTAGAATCCACGTCTGTCAGTGCATCCGAGCTGCTGAAACAAAACCACAGAATGGGTGGCTTAGAAACATCAGACATTTATTTTTCACCCTTCTGGAGGCTGGCAGAGTCCGCTTCTGATGAGGGCCACTTCCTGGTTCATGGACGACGCCTTCCGGCGACATCGTTGCACGGTGGAAGGGATTGGGAGCTTCCTAGGGTCCCTTTTGGAAGGGCACTAACTCCAGAAAAAGCGCTCAGTCCTCACGACCTTGTCACCTCCCGGAGTTCCCACCGCCTGACACCATCACCTTGGGGGTTAGGATTTCCGCAGATGCATTTGGGGAGACACAGCATTCAGACCATAGCTGGGTCCCTGGTGGCAGCCGCCTGGGGCCTGCTGGGTCTGAACCTCAGGGACAAGCTGGGCCCTAGACCCTCTGTAATCCAGGTTCAGCGACTCACCACTCAAAAGCCAGACACGAGGGCCAAGGGGTGGCGGGAGGGAAAGCAGCTTTCATTGGAGAGCCAGCAAGCCAAGAAGATGGACTGATGTTCTAAAGCGCCATCTTAAATGTGCAAATGCGCCACAGGGAGCTGGGAAACATGACACGGGAGCTACGCAGTGTGCAGGGCCTGTGTGTCTCACCCCAGTGGCTGGTGTTCTAAAGCACCATCTTAAATGTTCAAATGTGCCATGGGGAGCTGGGAAATGCATGGGGGCCATGCGGAGTGCAGGGCCTGTGTGTCTCACCCCAGTGGCTGTGCTGGGTGGACGGAGGTCTGGACGGTGCATGCTGACTTGGGCCCGGTGGTGGTGGACTCATTGGTCATGATCTCCCCTAAGCAGGAGAATCCACAATGGGGACTCGGTGCCTGGCTTATTTTGAGATCAGCCTCTAGGATTTCTTAAGCAAGATTCTAATTAGGTAAGTGTGCATCGCTAGAGGGGAGTGTCCAGAGAGGGAAGGAATGAGGGGTGAGAGGGGAGGGAGGGAAGAAAAAGAGAGTGTGTGATTTTTAAAACTGAGGTCCCTGGTGTTAAATTAAGTTTAGCCTAAAGCTGGCTCCTTACGTATTTTAAGTTCAGCCTAAAGATTTCTCTGTACATAGAGAACTGAAACCTAATTGGATGTGTAAACAGACTAACCTACTCTCGTGCCAACCACCGAGTTCTAGCCAATTAAAAGTAAGGCAAATGCCCAGCTGCAGCCAACCCCGCGGGTTCCGTCCCAGCTGCAGCCAACCCCGCGGGTTCCGTCCCAGCTGCAGCCAACCCTGCGGGTTCTGTCCTCACTCCCTTTTCTGTGGTCACTTTCCTTTTTTTCTGTCCATAAATCTTCTTCCACCACGTGGCTGCCCTGGAGCCTACTCTGGCTCTGGAGGTGACCCAATTCACAACTTGTTCTTTGCTCAATTAAACTCTGTTAAATTTAACTTGTCTAAGGTTTTTCTTTTAACGCTGGTTACACTTCCGCACAGAGCGGCTGCCTGTGCTACCTCCAGGCCAAGTGAGAACGTCACCCTCCGGCAGCAGCAGGCCTGTCGTCCACGGGTGACTTGGTCTGGGAAGCCACGTGTTCACTGCTGACCTCTGTCAACCAAAAATAAAATTCTGAGGCCCCCAACCAACTAGTGGACCCCCCATCTCAGCCACGGGCTTTCCAAAGTCAACCTGAAACACTGGCTCAGGCCCTGACGGAAGGGGGTTCAGACAGGCTTCATGAGACCCTCCTCCCTTTGAATTTCTGACACAACTGACCAGCATTAACATTAAAACAGAGATTTTAAGACTGACCAAACAGACTCTTTGTAGCAATAAGAATTTCCAGGCCGGGCGCGGCG
Organism: Mandrillus leucophaeus; assembly: GCF_000951045.1. Classification (NCBI taxonomy): domain Eukaryota; kingdom Metazoa; phylum Chordata; class Mammalia; order Primates; family Cercopithecidae; genus Mandrillus; species Mandrillus leucophaeus. The sequence continues at coordinate 2,788,684 of NW_012102388.1, forward strand.
GCTCACGCCTGTCATCCCAGCACTCTGGGAGGCTGAAGCGGGTGGATCACGGGTGCCGCGGCTCACGCCTGTAATCCCAGCACTCTGGGAGGCTGAAGCCGGTGGATCACGAGGTCAGGAGATCGAGACCATCCTGGCTAACACGGTGAAACCCCATCTCTACTAAAAATACAAAAAATATATAGCCGGGCGTGGTGGCGGGCACCTGTAGTCCCAGACACTTGGGAGACTGAGGCAGGAGAACTGCCTGAACCTGGGAGGCGGAGCTTGCAGTGAGCCGAGATGGCACCACTGCACTCCAGCCTGGGAGACAGAGCGAGGCTCCATCTCAAAAGAAAAAAAAAAAAATTCCAACCCTAATCTAGTAAATCATCACATGACAGATAGCAGGCCCTGAAAGAAATCTAAGTATTTTACCCAAAAATATGTTTCTTTAATAGATTTTGGCGTGGCCTTGCACAGCTGTTTCTTGTCAGGGAATTTGCATTCTGTAGAGAATCCCGTTCCCTTCCCCGGTCTTTTCCAGAGAGTCTAGCATCTTTTAAAGGTCTGAATAGGAAACATTTGCCACCTTTTGCCTCTAAGGGTAGTCATCTGTGAGACTTCATCTATGTAATAAGAACCTTGGTCTCCACAGCCTCTCATCTCCACCCATATATTCCTTTCTACTGATTCCCAGTCCTTCAATAATAACCTCAGTCTCTCAATCAAGTGCCAGTCAGAAAATTTTGAACCCATCTATGACCTCCTATAGCCCCCCAACCCTGCCTCCAGTTGTCCCACCTTTCAGACTAAACCAACGTACACCTCACATGTATTAACTTACGTCTTATGTCTCCCTAAAATGTATAAAACCAAGCTGCAACCCAACCTCCTGGGCACACGTTCTCAGGACCTCATGAGGCTGTGTCACAGGTCATGGCCCTCACATTTGGCCTGGAATAGATCTCTTCAAATATTTTACAGAGTCTGGCATTTCTCATCCGCACCTCTGAGCCTCCTGGAAGAGGCTGCCCCGTGCAGTCCTGAGATCTGAGCTGTTGCCTGGGCTCTCAGGCAGAGCCATCTGCACCAGCAGAGAACTGCAGAGAATGCTGGAGGAAATTAAAATATTTGCCCCCAAAATACATTTGCTTGACATAATTTGAAACAGCTGCCACTGGCCTCTGATAGAGAATCTTCACTAATGCAGCCAGGCCCCCTCTGCTTTCCATGCCTTTCCCAGATCTGGGAGAGATTGAGAGTCTGACACTGTTAAGAGTCTGAAAAGAAACACTTCCCATCCAACCTCCCCGAGGGAGGCTTCATCTCCATAGCACGGCTGCCTGTGCTAGCCAAGCCTCTTCCTTTCTCCCGCTGTTTCCCTGTCTTGCCACTGAGCCTGACTTTGCAGCGTGACCTGTTTCTGGCAGTGCTTAGAGTCCTCTGCCTTCCTCGCTGTGCCTCAGGATGGTGTGGAAGCTTCCGTACCTTATCATCGGGTTGGATCCTCATTCCGAAGACTCCCAGGCATACATGTTAAGTAAATGTGTGTGCTTTTCTCCGGTTACTCAATCTTCCTCATGTCAGTGACTTTCCAGTGAACCATTAGGGAGCCAAGAGCCTGTGGTCCCGCAACACCCCTTTGTCGTAAGTATGGGCTCTGCAAGCCAGCCCCAGGCTTCCCCAGATGTCAAGTGAATTAAATGAAGCTCACGGTGGCCCTTACTCCCAACGCTGTCCTCAGAGAGGGCGTCAGGCCTGCAGACCCAGTGACAGCTGAGGGGACACGCTGTGCTCCTGGCCACCTTTGCAGCCCCCTCCAAAGCACACCTGGCCTCACTCTTGTATGTCAGCATCTCCTGCCTCACAAATGAGTGAAGTCACTGATAAAAGAGTTGCATTAATAATTGTCCATTTCTCGGCAGCTTTTTTAAAAAATATGTTTTTCCTCCCTGAAAGCCTTAAGATAAATGGCACGTCGACCGTGCCGGCTCCCGCTCCGGGGCTCTCTGTTAGGAGCGGCTGTTTATCAACTGCCAGTCACCCCGGCCCGGCACAGCGGGGAACAGAGGCCGCTCCCCCACGATGTGCTCTGCCCAGGCTGCTCCCTTTCAGCTCAGAACGATGGAACGTGTGTTCCTGCCCCGCGTCGGGTGTGGGCTCTGTTCACCAGAAACATCCAGCTTCACAGTAGCTGGGAAACAGACCTTGGTATAGCTACTCGTGGGTGCATAACTGGAGTCATAAACAACTCCTTTGCGAGGAGACAGACCCATCCAGGGCCCTCACGGCTGCTGAACCTGCATCTGCCCAAACCAAACTCGTGATTCCTCCACAGACTGTGTCCTCCTGTCCTCCTGTCCTCCCTCCAGAGAAGGTGGCACCAGCAGCTTCCTCTGCAGCTCAAGCCTCCCAGCCAGGAGTCACATGTCCCACTCCTCGAACCCACCCTGTCCACCTTCCAGCCAGGAGTCACGTGGCCCCGTCCCACTCCTGGATCCCGCCCTGTCCACCTCCCAGCCAGGAGTCACGTGTCCCACTCCTCAAACCCACCCTGTCCACCTCCCAACCAGGAGTCACATGGCCCCGTCCCTCTCATTGAACCCACCCTGTCCACCTCCCAGCCAGGAGTCACATGGCCCTGTCCCACTCCTGGAACCCGCCCTGTCCACCTCCCAGCCAGGAGTCATGTGGCCCTATCCCTCTCGTCGAACCTGCCCTGTCCACCTCCCAGCCAGGGGTCACGTGGCCCCATCCCGCTCCTGGAACCCGCCCTGTCCACCTCCCAGCCAGGGGTCACGTGGCCCCATCCCGCTCCTGGAACCCACCCTGTCCACCTCCCAGCCAGGAGTCATGTGGCCCCGTCCTGCTTGTGGATCCCATCCCATCCACCTCCCAGCCAGGAGTCACGTGGCCCCGTTCTGCTCCTTGAGCCCACCCTGTCCGCCTCCCAGCACACAGGCTCCTCGGATGTGCCCTGCCCTTCTTGTTCCTCTGTTTCTCATGCCGGGCATGGCACGTGGCATACAGTAGGTGTCCAGTAAATACATTTTAGTGAAATGATGAATCCCTTGGGTTGGAAACTCGTCTAAGTTCTGAGTAGCTTTAATGGAAATCCCACAAGAAGGAGCTCGCTCTGTCCCGGGGAAGGGGAGGTCTCCATACAGAGCCAGGCACCCCCTTGCACAGTGACTCAGATAAACCTTCAGGGTCCTGGAGGCTCCCACTGCCAAGACCCTGGAGTGTCTTCCAGCCCCTGGCTGGTGTCCTGCTCGTCCACCTGTGTACCCAGCTCCTTCCACGGAAAGCTCCTGAATGCACGGCCTGGAGTGGGCTTTCTCCTGACCAGTTAGCCACGTCCTTCCTGGAGTCACAGCTTCGTGGGACAGAGCACCAAGTGCGGGTGGGGATTAGAGTGGAGGCAGGCAGGCAGGAGAGGGCTGAGATTGCAGTGTGGTCTCTGGCTGCACCCCAGGACTGTCGGCTGAGGACCACAGCGGTCCCGCTTGTGTGAGAGCTCCGAGAATGTTCTGGGAATGGAAGAGACTGGGGCAGGAAGAGGACAGTTTGTTTGGGAGCCTCATAGATTTAAAGACACCGTTGACATCCTATGGTGTTGGCTACGTGGAGGAGTCAGGTCCGAGACTGTGAGGATGAGGGGGGCCAAGTGCCATGTCCTGGGAGCAGCTACCTGGGGACTCACGGGATCCTTCGCAGGGGGCCAGGGCCTCCCCTTACTTTCTCGCCAGCACTGATGCCCTCGTTTCTGATATCAGCCCAGGGATCCTCCCATGCCCCTGGTCTCTGAAGTTCAGGTAGGGCTCAGGCTTCCCTGTGCACCCTCACACCATGGCAGGCACGTGTTCCAGGACAGGCAGTCGGAGACACAGTGACCAGATCGAGGGGGCCACACCCCAGGCATGCAGGGAGCCAGGCTTATCCTGTGCACCTCCCAGCTCTGGGTCCTGTCCCCAGGGCCTCTGATTGGCCGTTTGTGCTGCTCTGATGATTTGGTGGATCCAAGTATGATGGAGAAATTCTGGATGCCATCCATGACTGATAACGGGGCAGTGCACTTGCAGGATGCGGCAGCGCCTGGTGCCACGGCCGCCCCCCACACCAGCCCCTGGGGAGTGGAGAGGCCTCCAGCAGTTGCTTCTGCACCACGCTGTTCACAGACCTGTGGCCTGGAAAGCAATTCAGGTTTGCTCTTGGTGAGCCTCGGAATTTCCAGGCAGCCACTAGATTCTCAGATGTCGCCACCCACAGACCTCTTGGGTTTTGCCATCTTGGCATAAACAGCCTCGGTCCCGACCCCTGCTCCTTATTAAGCCCTCTTCAATTAACCCGTCATGTCCCTTCTGAGTGCTGGGGGACTCCCATGGATACAAGCTGTCTCCTCCACTAGAGGGTGAATGCTGTGAGTGCGGGGCCCTGGTTCAGCACCAGAAACAGTGCTGGCACCTGAAGAGACTCAGCGATGTTTGCTGAACGAGCGAATGGACAAACGATGCTTCAACTGCGCAGATGCCATCAGCTCTTTCAGGAGCATGGTCTTCCCACTTTAGTGACCGTCTGAATCAAGTGGGAGGCTGCTGAGAGGCAAGTACCTGGGTCTCTCACGCTTCATATTCTGATCCCAGAGTCTGGGCTGGGACCTAGGAATTTGCATTTTTAACTAGGATCTCATACAGGCTTCTAATCTGACAGATAAAGTCTTCAGAAAGTCAGTCTCTGAGAGACAAGCGCTATCCTCAGACAACAGTGTACACAAAGCTGAAAATAATTTCCCTTTCTGCCTCCTCCAAGGCTCAAGGCTCCTGAAAAACTGCTCGAAATTTTCCCAAAATGTGTGCACTATTTTCCACTCTCCTCCCCTCTCTGCATTCCATTCAGCCATCCCAAGAGACCCACATGAGACGCTGCTCCATCGTTTCCTTATTCTGGAAACTCCTAAGGCCTCCTCTCTACACTGATGATTTTGCAGAGCGAATGAGAAACAATAAACACCTTACAGAAAGAATTTCTCAGTGACGGCAAATCAGGAGTGAGATTCGCACTCAGGGAAGCCGTTTGGCCTCAGTGTGAGGGGTCAACAGTGTCAGAACTTGGCAGTGAACCTGACGACCAGGACAGGAGCAGATGGGATGTTTGACTTCACCTCCCTTTTGCTCCCCGATGCATTTCAGTGCAGGTCTGCTGTGCTGCACCAGCTGTGTGGCTGAGGAGAGACGAGGAGGAGGTTCTTGGGCACAGGAGGAGCGGGGCTGGGGCGAAAGCAGCCAGCCAAGTGCAGGGGTGCGCTCAGCAGGGGAAGCCAAAGTGCGTGGAAAAGAAAACGAAGTGCTCTCCAGGACCAGCCCTGCCCATGGCCTTCTGGCCCTCAGGGGGACTCACAGAACTGGCTCCACAGGTGCACACACATGTGCACACACACGGGCACACAACGCATGTACACATATGCATGCACACACAAAGACCCACACACGCAGACCTAGACATACATACATGGATGCATAGGTACAGACATGTGCATGCACACACACACACACACACACACACACAGAGTACTGGAATCACCACCACCACCATGCCACCTGCTTAATCCTGTTCGAAAGGGCTTTCCTTGTCCTCAAGTTTTTCCACACTGGTCACACACTGCAAACCTCCAAGAAGCCAGGCCCCCCCAATTTGACAATGTCTGGTTCCTCCACAGGAAGCTGCCGTCTGGACAGCATCTGGACAGCTGTGGGACTCACCTTCTGGGGAACCCTGCTCTCCTGCTGCAGGGGGAGGACTCCCCAGACCCCAGAGCGAAAGTGTAGGATGGTGAAGGCTGTAGAGCCCACACAATCCGATGTCCCAGCGGAGCAGGGTCTGTTTCCTGGCTGCTGGAGCCACTGCCCAGCTCTCGTCTGCCCTCGCCCGGCTCCCCTCTGCCCCCGCCCGGCTCTCCTCTGCCCCTGCCCAGCTCTCCTCTGCCCCTGCCCGGCTCTCCTCTGCCCCCGCCCGGCTCTCCTCTGCCCCTGCCCGGCTCTCCTTGCCCCTACTCCACATGTGTTATCTGGGCTCTCTTGGAAGCAAGTGACAGAAGGTGCTTCACCAACCCCCTCCCCCGAGCACCATAGGAAGGGGCTGGCAGCATCAGCACAGGTCCAGGCCCAACCTGCCCTCAGACAGAAAGCAGCTCAGCGGTTCCCCAGCTCAGACTCTGCAGCCAAACTCAGTGCTCAAGACCCAGCGCTACCACTTTCAAGCTGTGTGGCTTTGGTTGCGTTGCTTAACCTTTCCAGGTCCCGCTTTCCCCGTCTGTGAAATGACCATGGTGAGGTGCTGCGGGGCTCTGATGAGATTGCCCACGCCAGTGCACACACAGCAGGACTTTGTGGACGACTGGCACCGCCCCGGCGTCACCCTCACCCGGCCCTGGGCATCGGCTCCCCATCCTCATCTCAGGCCCCCTCCCGTACAGCGGCAGAGACAGACAGAGCTGCACTGTGGCCTCCATGGGCCCTGGGCCCTTTGGCATTCGCGGGCTCCTTCCTCCATAAAATCACCTTTAAACTTCTATTTTACAACTGGTACAAAGATGAATAGGTTAATATTTTATATTAAAATGCTTTCTTTGACCTAAGAGCTCATATTTTCTTCTAATTTTAAAAGAAATTAAAACATTTTTGTAGCCCTGGAAACGCTGAGGACTCTTGCACTTTGCGTGTGTCCCTGATGGGGGAAGGCGGCCTGGAAATGGCCCTCAGAGAGCTCCTTCTTTTTTTCTTTTTTTCTTTTTTTTTTTTGAGAGCGCCTCTTAATTGAGCAACTGCGAGAAAAGCCTCCCTTTCCCAGGGGTTTCGGAAAAAGTCCCAGGCACATTCTGATTGGACCAGCTTGGGTCACATGGCCATTCCTGAGCCAATCCCAGGACCACAGCAGGAAATATGCTGATTGGAAGGCGTGGCTCCCCACCTCTGAATCACGTGCACCAAGTAGGGGTGATCTGGCAGAGAAAAACAGAGACAGGCAGGTGAGTGCTGGATGGACCCAAGGGACATCTGTTGTGCCCCTCAGGACCACACAGCAGAGCATGATACGGTGCCTGTCCACAGCCCAGGGACCCTTTTCAGGGGATGGCAGAGCTGGCTGTCCGGGGAGGGGGCAGAAGGTCCAGTCTGGTGCACGGAGAGCTCCATCCCCTCACTGCAGCCCTTCGGGGGCGTCCTCAGCCCTGCCCAGAGCCCCAGGGCTGAGGCCAGACTTAACCACTGGGACCCAGGCCTGCCCTGGGGCCACCTCCCAGGCCAGGCTCTGTTACTCACTGGGACACTGTCCCTGGGGGAGGCAGACACAAGGGCCCTTATTGTTCCTGGAGGAGGAGGTGGTGGGGAGAGCTGTGCAGTCACTGTGGACTGAGCCAGCACTCTCCTTCCTCCCCAGTCACTCCCAGGATGGCCAGATCCCTCCCAGGCCTGGAAATTGCTCCTCGGCCTCTCCTCGGGGCAAGGGAGAGGGGTCAGGGCTCCCCTGGACAGGGAGGCCCAGCATGGCCATTTCCGCTCATGTACCCACTGCACGATTAGTGCACATTGCAGCAATTTCCAGTCTGGCGCTCACGAATATGCTGCTAAGAGCACCTTCTGGTGAACACACATGCCCCTGTCTGTGGTGTAGACACCCCAGAGTGGAACTGCTGCATCCGGGTAAGTGGATCTTCAGCTCTGGGCAACGCTGCCAGGCTGCTTCCCAAGGGATCCGCTCCACTGGCCATTCCCTGTCAGAGTTCCTGCTCCACCACACCCCCAAGGGGTTCCAGCCTGCGGCGGCGGCAGAGACCCACCGCTCTGCTGTGTACCTGAGAACGCACACAGGCACATGCACTCACACGCACACTTTTCCTGAATTCACACACATGTGGGCGGAGGCTGTGTACACACACATGCATATGTGCACACACAGGCACGCACGTGTACCCTCACATTTCCTAAGACCACACCCAATACGTGGCCTAGGACTGCATACAGCCGGCGTCTCTGCTTGGCTGGGCAGCAGCCACAGCCTCCTCCCAGCTCTCCTACTGCCACAGCTCCTGCGCTCCACGGGGCCTTGCCTGGCCACTCTCCCTGCATGGGGCAGCTCAGGGGCCTCGGCATCTGGGAGGGGCTGGCAGGCGGCTGGGGTCCCTGTAGTCCGGCTCTTTTCCCTCCTCATACACTGCTGTATGCTCCCCACTTGCCTGGCCCCGAGGCGAAGGGCCCAGGGGTCACTGGTGAGGAGGGGCTGCAGCTGGGCTGTCCTGGGGGAGGGAAGATTATAAAAGGCCCTCAGAGAGCTACACAAGGCAGCCTTGTTTGGGGAACAGCCTCCCCCGAGCTCAGGGTTCCCTCCCACGTGAGCAGGAAGGGGTGGCCCAGGATCTGTGGTCAGGAGGCCTGCACTGTGTGGCTAGGGTGGGGGTCACTGCGGGTCTATTTCTAGCTCTGGCCTCTGCCCCGCAACAGGGGGTACTGGGCGAAGCTGTTTGCAACCTGAAGCATCCGGCGCCCCGGCCCTCCCTGCAGCTGTGACCTCACCAAAAACAGGCCACACTTCCCAGGGCGGGAGGGGCCGGAGGGCCCAGCTGTGAGGGTGGACGTGGCTGAGGCCTCAGCTCCCTGGGGGACCTGGGACAGAATGACCTTCCTCTACAAGCTTCTGTGGCTCCCCATTGATGTGCAGGAGAGTCCATGCCCCTCCTCACCTGGGGTCATCGGTGTCACTGCCACCCTCAGTCCTACCCCTCTACACCCCACCCCTGCCACCTTGCCCTCCCTCTCTGGGTTGTGGCCTCGCCCCCCTCCCTCTGCGCCCTGGTGGAGACCAGCAGCCTCCCAGGGCAGGGCAGGAGGGCTGCCCTTTGTACCTCGGTGCCCAGAGTAGGACCCGGCAGGGCCCTCACCCTGCAAAGATGGGCACGGTGAGTGCACAGGGTGAGGACGATGACACCTACCCTCGGGCATGCTGTGAGCACCCATGCCTTCGAGCCTGGAAAGTGCTGGCCACGGTTCCTGAGTGGTTAGGATGCAGTGGGGCTGACGGCCCTGGGGAGTCAACTTAGCCCAGCCCAGCCAGCAACAGGCTCTGCCCCGAGGCCCGAGTTCAAATCCCCTCCACGCTCCAGTTGGGAGGGCGGCCCACTCAGCCTCCCGGGCCTCAGGGACCTCGTCTGTAAACTGGGAGTGAAAGTCACAGTAAGTGAGCCTGGGAGGGCTGCTGCGAGGTTGAATGAGGGACCAGCTCCTGGCACGATGCACACCCCCTCCAGCCAGTAACCGTCACAGGGCGTCAGCAACAAGGACGATTCCCCTTCCTCCCACCAAGGCGCAGAGGGCCTCTGAGTCACAAAGGAAAGGGACGGAGAAGACAGGCTGTGCTCCCGGTGACAACGTGTCAGCTCTAAAACCCAAATCCGCTTACAGACTGGAAAACAACCACCACGGCTGCAGGTGCTGATCCTCAAGCCTGTGATGGGCTGAGAAGCCCAGGGACTCTGCAGGGAAACGCAGGGCCCGTGGCCCTGGCCTTGGCGTTGAACCGCACGCTTTGCCCGGGTGCGTTAACACCCAGGGAGGCAGAGGGCGAGGCCAGACTGTCCCGGCACTCACTCCTGGGCCTTGGGAGGTGAAGGAGGCATCACCCCACTCTACTCCCTGTGTCCCTCCTGCGCCTGGGCTGAGAGGTGGGGACGTCCGTGGGGCTCAGACCCCAGCATGGTGGCCAGGAACCAAGTGACCAACAGCAGGGCCAACTCAGACGGCAGGACTGATCTCATGTGTCAACAGCAGCAACCCAAAGGCTCCCAAAGGCTCCCAAAGGCTCCAGAGACATTTCTGGGGAGGAGACCCCTGTTGGGGAGCAGGGTCCCGACATCACACAGGAGGTGAATTCAGCGCCACATCACTGTCCTTGGGTGGCCACAGGCGGCTGCACTGGGTGTGAGACTGTCCACATCCACCCTCTTCTACAGGCCACAGGGGGCGCTCAGGAGTCAGGACTCTGGGGGTGACAGAAGCCCCAGACCAGCCCAGGCACCAGAGGAAATGCATTGAAATCCTCAGACCAGGACAGCTTCAGGCACAGCGTGATCCTGCAGCTCAGGCATGACCTCAGGGCTCTGGTTTCCTGTGTCCGGGGCCCTCCCAGGCCAGTGTCTCCTTGGGGTTAAGTCCACTGAAGCTGACTGACTTCTCCAAGCAGGTCCAGTCAAGTGCCCACCCCTGAACCCATCGCCCAGGCCATGGGAATGGAATGTTCTACTCTCATAGGTCTGGATCACAGGAGCACACCTGACCTGGGGGTGGAGTCAACCCCACCCAGACCAGACCACGTGGACAGAGTGAGGGAGCCAGGGACTCCCAGATAAGCCAGGTACGTGGCCTGCAGCAGAGACAGCCCCTCAGCTGTTCCCTCCAGGACTCCCAGGCTGCTGTCACCAGGGCTCATCCAAGCCTCTGGCAGATGGGAGGCCCCACCCAGCACCCGTGATGCCCACTGAGCTTCTCCTGGCAGCGTGCCAGTTTCCACAGGGAGGACGGTGCCAGGAAGCCCAGAGCAGGGAGGGGCCCGCAGATGCCCATGGGAAGACAGCTGGGTGCACCTTGCTCCCACGGGATGTGGACGTGTCCCCTGTGTCCCAGGCTGTGGGTCCATTTGTGTCACTCGTCACCCTGGCCTCATTTTCTGAGTGACTGTTCCTCTCCCTAGGAGCCCTGAGAAGAGACAGCCGGCACGTGCTGCTAATTCAGGAGGCTCAGCTGGAATCAGCTGTTTCAAACTTAAAAGGCTGTTAATGGGACTTCTAATTTCCGGAGGTGGAAAGAGTCAAATTGTATTGCGAACCAGTCCTGTAATCCAAGATGTTTTCTGATTCTCTGATTCTGCGTTTTGTTCTGGTAATTAATTGGATGGAAGCTGTCCAAGTCTGTGGATGAACCAGAGCTATTGCAGGTTTCACTGAGTCTCTGGAAGACTCAGTTACTTTGTCTCCCCCCGGAACTCCCAGAACCGTCCACATCGGTGCTGTTTTAAAGACAAAGGGCTGAGCGGTTTTCAGAGCGTGTCCGTTGCTTTCTAATTCCAGAACCGTGGAAGAGCAGCAGGCTGTGTCTGCTCAGAGCAGGGCTCTGGGCTCACCCAGCCTGGACCCCAGGACCCCAGGACCCAGGAGCCCCGCTGAGGCGCTGGCTGGGGCCTCGGGCAGGTCCAAGCCTTGGTTTTCTCATCTGGAGAAAGGGGCTGAGGGCCACTCCTGCTGTCTGGGGTCTCTGTTGGCTACAGGAGAGAGTGCAGCAGGCGTTTGGTCCCAGGCCCGGCACATCCTAAGCCTCACAAATGTCCAGGAAATGACCCCATGGGTGAATCGCCACTCCTCTGTCACAGCTTGTGATGCCTTCCCACTGTCCTGAAAGTCCCAGAGTCCCAAACCTTTAACACGCCACAGAACAGTCCCCAGAAGGCAGGCTAAGGATGTGTTTATGGAACCGAAAGTGGAAGAAGTTTTTAAATAGGGAGAGAATCTGTGTTTGGGCTTTCTAAAGAGTGTGGTGCTCATGAGAGATTCGAACTTCACTGGGCTCCTGTACCTTCCCGGGGGAGGTAGAATCGTCTTTGGTTTCAGTAACACAGGGGGCCCCACAGCCTCGGCCAACTCAGACCTGGCAGCCTGTATCCGTCCAGCCCTGTGGGACCAGCCCCACCTCCCATATCTGCTGTCCTTCATCCTCCGGAGACCCTGGGTCTGGGCTAGGGCGGGCTCCCACCCACCACAAACTCCCACACAATCAGCTGCCCCCCAACTTCACCTGCAACCCCCTTAACTGCTGCTCCTGTCTTGCAGGATTTGTCACCTGTGCTTGGAGGTGCCCCTACCACCTCCATGCTGGTGGGCTTTAAACCACTTCCATGAAGTCTCCACCCCCTCACTCTTATCTCCTCACTTGTTCACAGCAAGTATTTTCATTTAAAATGTAAAGAAACGGTTGCAGAAACGTAATTCCCCGTGTATTATAAACTTTGATATTTTAGAAACCACCCCGGCCTCTGTGTCCCCAGTAACGTGGAGACCACAGCCACTCCCTTCTCACCATCCACATTTACAAGTACAGCGGGAAAACCCCAGCGTCCTTTCTACTCGGATTCTCCGTTCGCTGCGTCCCGTTTCTCCATGGAGTGAGTACTCGATGCCTGGAAGTATTTGCTAATTGCCAGATTACATTCCCCACAACAAAAAAACGTGTTTGAAATTTAAATAGCAACGTAATTCTTGTGTCTACAGAGTTCCAAGTGTTAACATGCTTTTCTGGATCCGCTTATGGTCCCATTTTTAGTAACAGGCAATTCTTCCAAACAACATGAGGGATCAAATGTTTCTATCATGTCATGTGTCCATTTCCGCCGCATATACACGCTTACATCTGTATAAATATATGGCATAAGTCTATTTACATAATGCATGCGTAAATATTGACATATGGGATATGTAACATGGTGTATGTTATGTATTTATGTAATTAATATATCAAACTTTTTTAGAGTTATTTTAAAGGAAATGGATTGGAAAACTTCAGGAGTCTCATTTGGAGGGCGCCCGGGGTCTCTGCTCCCCCTCCCAGGATGTGCCTCTGGGGGATGCGGGATGGGGGGTTGTCCTTCCTGGGAAAAACAGGAGCTGGGAAGTCGTAACGGGGAAGGGGAGACCAGGGAGCCGATGGCAGGCTACTTCCAGGCAGGTATTTTTAGGACTTTAGGCAGCCGTGCTGATGCCCTGGGTGGTCCCTGAGGGAGCATCCACCTCGGGGTCCCGCAGACTCAGGGGCCCTGGCTGAGCCATGCCTGGGATTTTCCTGCCACGTCCATGGTCTCCTTGGGCGCCTCCCCGACTGTGCCCTGCGTTTCCTGTCCTCATCCCACACGCAGCCTGGCCCCGAACACCGTGGGGTTTTTGTTCAGGGGCCCTGCACACCGGGCCTCAGGATTCCATCCTCCCAGAATCATGGCCACAGAATAAGGTCCACAGAGACAGTTACTGAAAGCATCTCAAACACCGGGGGGCGGACAAGTGAGGAGCCGGCCTCTCCCCACCCTCAGCTGCCCTCCAGCCCGGCCTCCCTCTATCCTGGATGCCTCGGCCCCTCCTCACTCTGCACCTGCGGGTCCTCGGCCCTTGGGCCCTCCCCTTCCTGTGCCCTCCCAACTCCACACCAGCAGTGTGGGGCTGGGGGCTGCAGGACCACTCTACCCCCAACCTCATGCTGTGAGGGGCTGAGGGGGAGCCGGGTGCCCTTTGACTGCACCCCATTTGTGGTCAGAGACCCCATGTTCTCCCTGGCTGGGCACATGGGCTCTGTGGGGTGTGTGAGTCCATTGAATTTGAACACCAGGTCCCAGGACTTAGAACTCAAGGACAGCCCTGCCCCGTGCAATGCTGAGTGGTGCCTGGGGTATTTCGGAAACAGCTCCCCTGAAGGCCAGACTCAACAAGGTCCCCTAGGGTGACCCACTGATCCCAGGACCCCACCCCCTGGGAAGCCCCCCAGTGCAGCCCCTGCCCCTCTGCTGACACCCCTTGATCTCCACCCTGGCCTTGGCCTTGTCCCTGCCTTATTGACAGCTCCTGGGTCATCTCAGAGGACCTCAGACTCATTGAGTCCCAGCCGCACTCGTGATTCTCCCCGAACGCTTTCTTCTTCCAGTGTCCTGCCTCAGCCTCCCGACGCTGACACCAGAAACCTGGGACATGCTGGACGCCCATCTCCTCTCCCCATCCAACAGTCACCGAGCCGCAGATCCTGCATCCTGAAGGAACCTACCACCAACCTTGCTCCCCTGTCTTCACAGCTCCACCTCCTTCCTGCAAGGCTTCCAGACCCGCCCTCCCTCTGCCCCCTTCTCTAGCGCTCAGTGAGGGGCCGGTGCTGATCCACTCTGTGCGGCCATCTCTGTGTGAGGCCCTCACACGACTTCTCCCCACATTCAGAGACCCCATGACCTCTGTCATAAACCCCAGGGCCCTGCCACACCCCGACTCATGGGGCCTCCCTGCTCACTTCCTCTCTGTTCTCCCCACACCATGCTCCTGCCAGGCCCAGGGATTGGACACTTGCAGTTCCCCGGGTCCGGAAGCTTCCTGAGCCAGCTCCTCCCTTCCTCCCAGGTTTCTCCACACATCACATCCTCAGAGGAGCCTCCTGAGGCCAGCCCAGGGTGGGTGTCCTGTACCGACCAAGGAACTTATCAGACTGGGGGCTTGAAGTTAATTCTTGTATCATATGGCAAGAGCCACAAACACACAGGACGTCCCCACACATGTGTTTGTGGCTGCTCTGTGTGTGGTGGCTGAGAACTGGGAATAGTGACCCGATGTCACCCGTGGGAGGGCAGCCGAGACGTGGCGGTCCATGGGCACTGCGGGATGTTCGGCAGCTGCTGCACAGAATGAGCAGAATTCCTGGGCCTGGGAGCCTGTCCCGGACACACAAGGGGTGCAGTGAGAAGTGAAAATGTAAACTACAAATTCAGATGCTCCTCGACTCACAGTGGGGCTGTGTCACGAGGACCCATCCTAAGTTGAAAATGTCCTAACTCAACATGCATCAATGCACCAAACCTATGGAACAGCATGGCTTTACCGGGCCTACCTTAAATGTGCCCAGAACAATCTCCTGTAATTTATTGAACACAGCACGGAAAATGAAAGGATGGCTGTATAGATAATCAAAGTACAGTTCCTACTGAAAGCAGATCATTTTCACACCATCGTAAAGTCAAAAATTCCTACGTTGAACCATCAGACTATCTGTTTGTATTTATGATAATGGTACAAACTTGTTACAAAGCAAATGGTCCCGTGGACAAATATTACAAAATAATATGGACAAATGAAATTACAAATCTGAGGCCAAGCACAGTGGCTCACGCCTGTAATCCCAGCACTTTGGGAGGTCGAGGCGGGTGGATCGCTTGAGGTCAGGAGCTCGAGACCAGCCTGGCCAACAGGTTGAAACCCCATTTCTACTAAAAATACAAAAATTAGCCAGGTGTGGTGGCGCACGCCTGTAATCCCAGCTACTCAGGAGCCTGGGGCAGGAGAATTGCTTGAACCTGGGAGGTCAGGGACTTTGTTTTCTTCCTAAGGGCTCTATCCCCAGCTTCAGCAGACAGTCTGGCCCACAGCATGTGCTCAGTGAACTGGATGAAAGAATGGGTAGGTGGGTGGCTGGGTGGAAGGATGGATGAATGGGTGGGGGACAAGAGGTGGACGGGTGGAAGGATGAAACAACGGATGAATGGATAGATGGGTGGAAGGATGGATGAATGGATGGATGAGTGGAAGGATGGAAGAATGGATGAATGGGTGGATGGGTAGAAGGATGGATGGATGGATGGACTGAGGGATGGATGGATGGATGGATGGATGGAAGGGTGAATGGGTGATGGAATGATGGATGGGTGGGTGGAAAGATGGATGGATGGATGGATGAATGGTGGATAGGTAGGTGGGTGGATGGATGGATGAATGGATGCTGTTGGCCTGGTCAGGGGATCACTGACCCATGCTGGGAACCTACATATTTCCTGCTCCTCCAGGTTGGCCCTGTGCTGACCTTTAGAGCTGAGTAATCTTAACCTGCATGTGTGGAGCCCGGATGGCTCCTTGGAAGCCTGGGCTGAGGCTTCTTCCTAGAAGGTTGACAGGAGAATGGCAATTCTCCTTAGCTGCAGCGTTACAGGCTGGAGCAACAACTGTAAAATACATTTCCTTTTGAACAGACAAAGCGTGCTCCAGCAGTTCAAAGGACACTCACTGACAAGCGGGTCTCCCACACCGTCCCTCGGCCTCCAGTTCCCTCCCCAGATGCAGCTGGTGTTATCATCTTTGTTCATCCTTCCAGAGAATACTGTGTCACTAACAAGGAAACACATGGCTATGTCCCTTCTCACACAGATGACAGGGCGGTCTGTGCGGCTCTACATCCCTTTCACACGCGCTCATGGGAAAAGTCCCTGTCAGTCATCCGTGATCTGCCGCATTCTTTACCCACAGAATAGAGGATTCCAGGCCTGGAAGCTCCAGCCTCATTTAACCCGCGCAGGCAGCGGGTCCCTCAAAGGCTCCCCATCCTTTGCTAAGACGCTCGTGTGGGTGCGTTCGTGGGAATCATTCCTGGAGAACTGCTTGGTGGAGGAGGAAATGCATTTTAAAATTTGTCTTCTAGCTTGCATGCCCTCGTTGGTGTGCGGTTCTGTGGGTTTGGACAACTGCCCAGACTCATGCAAGCACCTCCAGAACAGCCCGGTCACCCCCACATCCCCCACACTCCCCTTGTACTCGCCCCTCCCCTCCGCCCTAACGCCTGGAACCCGCAGGCCTCTTCTCTGACGCCCAGAGCGTCCTATGAACGGGCTCCTGCAGCGGGTGGGCTCCCGGCCCTCAGCCCGGGTCACTGAGGGTCGCCCGGCCCCGCGGAGCGTGTCCACCGCACGAGGCCTGACGGCCGGTTCTCCGCTCGCTGGTGGGGGCGTTTGCGTTGTTTCCAGTTTCTGCAATTACAAATTAACCGGCATTTTTCTGTGTGCACGTGGCTTTTCACCCACGCGAGCGGGTCCCCGCGTGGGGCTGCGGACTCCCGTGGTGAGCGTGCGGCGCGCTGGGCTGGAGGAGCCGCCGCCCTGTTTCTAGAATGAAGTGGCCGCTCCGCTGGCTCCGCAGCCTCAGCAGCGCCTGGATCGGTTCCTTCTTCTTCCTTTGCTTTCCTTTTTCTGTTAATTTTAGCATCCTAATAGGTGTGTGCTGTGACCTCATCGCGACTTCAATTTGCATTTTCCTAACAATTGGTGACGTTGCCCATTCTTTTATGTGCTTATTTGCCACTTGTATATTTTATTTGGGAAAACGTCTGTGTACATTTTTCCTCATTTAAAAAATATTGTGTCCTCTGTTTTGTTACGGTTGAGCTTTAAGAGTTATTTACATATTCCAGATACAGGACCTTGGTCACATATATGAATTGCAAATATCTCCTGCCAGTCTGTGGCCGGTCTGAACATTCTCCGTCTTTTGCAGAGCAAAAGGGTTTAATTTTGATGAAGTCAAGTTTATAGATTTTTTTTTTAAGGATTGTGCTTTTGCCATTGCCTAACCCAAAGTCACAAAGCTTTCTCCAATGTTGCTTCTAAAATGTTTATGATTTTACCTTTTACACATGGGTCCCCGATACACGCTGAGGCAGTTTCTGCGTGAGGCGGGAGGTGTAGGTGGAGCTCACTGTTTCGCTTGCGGACCTGCAATGGCTACAGCTTCATCTGTTGAAAATGTGATTCCTTCCTGTTGTGTCGTCTTTGTGGAGAGATGCATTTAACATTGTAGTGAGTAATCAAAAGCCCTCTCCAGTCAACACACATTTATTCCACTGTGAATGAATGCACTGCGGGTGGATGGGGCTTTGTCACCATGGCGCTCAGTGCACGGGGTGGGGGAGGGGGATGGGTTCTGTCTGTGGGGGGAGGTGTGGGCCTCTGTGGGGGAGGCAGAAGGTGCCCGGGAAGGTGGTCACCAGTCAGCTGCACATAGTTACCCCTGGGGTCTGTGCTGACTCCCACGCCCACCTGCATCTCTGGGGGTGGTCTCCAGGCACAAGCATTGTCTCAGGTTCCTTGGGTACCAGAGTGCACCAGGATTGAGAATCCCTGTTCCCAGGGCAATGCTGCTGACACGGCTGCTGGTCAGGCCGCTGGCTGCCCAAGGTCAGGGTCCAGGGGCCTCTGAGTTGGAGGAAGGGCTCCTTTTCCCAGGCAGCCACGCTGTCCCAGCCAGGGCCCAGGAAGCCAAGGGTGCTCCCCACTCACTGCTGCTCCAGCGGCTGGCTGGGTGGGCCTGGGTCCTGTCACTGCTCCCCAGGGAGCTGTAATTAGGCTTCCCAAGCAAGGAGTTGATGGAAATGGCATTTCACAACATTAATGAACTTCTGCTTTCTTTCCAGAGCCACTTAGTCTATTTAAAATGCAAATTGAAATCAATAGGAAGTGGCTTGTCTGAGTTCTATCCAGGGATGTGGTGGGTTTGTGTTGAAGGAAAGATGGGCTGCGGTTCCCCTGGGGGAGAAGACAGGAATGTTGAGACCTGTCTGTGCCTAGGGCCAGCTCAGCATTGCCCTCTGCAGGGGAGGGGCTCCCTGGGTCAGGACCTGCACAGGGACTGGGAGGGGACTGACCTGAGGATCGTGTCC